>NC_084485.1:3751084-4058674 GCF_030035675.1 Rhineura floridana
ACATGGATTTTGGCAGTTCTGACCCGATCAAGCTTTGCTTGCATCTTCAGACCACCTCTTGCATCAAGCGGTCACCTTCCTTCCAAGCCATTCAGGCATTGTCAGATTTTTTTAAAAAACCCAAATGAGTCTATGCAAACTAAAGCTAAAATTTCCACTGAGAGGTGATCTATTGCTTTATGTTATATTCCATATTTATTTTATCAACGTAATTTTATTGTTAACTTTGTGTTGTTCATTGCCATGATATATGATTTAATGTAGCACCCTACCCTGTGGAATTCCCTCCCCTTAAATATTAGATGGGCACCATCTCTGTTATCTTTTTGGCGCCTGTTGGAGACCTTCCTCTTTCAACAAGCCTTTTAAGTAGAGACCTCATCCCAGTCTGCATCTGTGCTGGAATTGATTCTCAAGATGTTCTTAAAGCTGTTTTGTTTCTCCTGGGAGGAAGAGCAGGATATAAATGTAATAAATACATAAATAAATGTGTAGACATAAGAACAGAAGAAGAGTCTGCTGGATCAGGCACATCTAGTCCAGCATCCAACCAGTTGCCCATTATGGGAATAAGCAGGACCTCACTGCAAGAGCACTCTCCCCTCCTGCGGCTTCCAGGAAACTGGTTTTCAGAAGCATGCTGCCTCTGACTATGGTGACAGAGCACAGCCATGATGGCTAGGAGCCACTGATAGCCTTCTCCTCCATGAATTTGTCTAATCCTCTTTTAAAGCCATCCATGTTGGTGGCCATCACTGCCTCATTATGGCAATTATTATTATTATTATTATTATTATTATTATTATTTCCATTCACAGATCGCTTCCTATCTAAAAGACCTCAAAGCAGTTGACAATAGAATACACAAGGTACAATAAAATAGATAAATTAACAGTACTGCAGTCCAAAAAATCCCTTGCCCTGGGCTTGTGGGGGGGGGGCTGGATTGGGTGGAGGTGTCCACCCAATGCTTTGATTTGGATTCCTGCATTGCTCAGGGGGGTTGACTTGATGGCCTTATAGGCCCCTTCCAACTCTATTATTCTATGACTCTATGAACCCTGCCAGCCTCCACCTGCAGAGTGATGCTGGCGTCATCTACAAAGCATGGAGGTCGCCCACACCGTGCTGGATGAGCAGCAGTACTACAGGTGGGACCCCTGCTCACATTAGCCTCCAGAAAACCCCAGACAGGTGTTCCGGGGCAAGGAGAGGCTGAGTCACCCCACCACTACTGTGCCCAGCCACTGTAGCCTTGTCTTGCGCAGTGATATGTCTGCTGCCCCCCCCCCCGGCCACACATTCTTCCCACCCCAGCCGGTTCCATAGCTCCATCACAGCCCATCACTTCCCGGCCAGGGTTTAGACTGTCCTGCCTATAATTAAATAAAAGTGGGCGGGGGAACATATTATACATATAAAAGAGTTCAATCCCATGCTTGATGTTTCTGCAACATAATTTTATATTAATATATGTATCTTTATACTGTTATATGCATTGTTGCATTTAGGTGTTTATGTGCTGCTTACTGTAGGAAGCCTGGGGTGTATATCCACATAATAATGTGTAAAATATGAAATAATTGTGCATGTTTTTAGCAGAACCAGAGAGGGGGAAACTCACTTCTTGTCATGTCCAAGGAGCAAACCAAGAATTTTTTAAAAAATCTATGTTGATAAACTCATCACTGAGGGCTTTTCACATGGGACTATAACTTCTTACTAAAGATGCTGTTTTTACCTCTGTTTTCTATTTGTACCGTCCAGAGTCAGGGCTCAATGCCAACGGCAAACATGGTGTTTTCTATCCATGCTGAGGGGAAGGATCAACCATGCGGTTTCCTAATAATCACAGCTTCTAATTAAACGTTTCCATGCCCCCTGGTTACCTTGCAGCCGGGCATGCTCACTTTGTTCCACCTGTTAGGGCTTATCCAGATGGCAATTTACTGTGTATCTGGTGCTGCTCACATCATCTTTTAATCTGCATGGTTCACATGACATTGCAGGCAAGAAGAAGCTATTACGCCGTTTTCCCATTTAAATCCATATTAACCCAATCCTGATATAATCCGAAAAGGGAAGGAAAAAACATCTCCACTTCATATCTCTAGGGCTTGCAGATGCTTTGCTCCAATGCTTTTAGGTGGATATGTCAATCGTTCCCCTCTCCATGCCCAGTCCCTCCTCCTCCCTTCATTCATTTAATATGCTCTGGGCTGAAGAGCAACTTCCGCCACTCTCTCCTGTTTTCAAAGTAAGCCCCGGACAAGAAAGGAAGAGTGGAAAGAGAATGTCTGGGGAAAAAAAATTAAAGTCTAAATCACTCACAGCGGGCGCCACTTTAAAAAAAAAACATCTCCATCCCTATCTGCACATTATTATTTTAATCAAGTGAGTTTATTATTTACAAGCTATGGGCTCCATTTCCAGAGTATCTAATCCCCCCCTTTTCCCCCAGCCTTTTCCCCAGGATGCTTTCATTGCAAGAAGGGGAGGGGAGGTCTAGTCAGTTTCTTTGTTTCTTGTCAATTGCACGCTGAGGAACAACAGCATCCTACTTGTGTGAATGGAAAACAGCGAATTGGAAGCTACCATTGAGCAAGAAGTGTGGACCTTGATTATTATGCTGGTAAAAGCAGTGTCTTTAGTACAAAGTTAGGCTCCCATGTAAGTAAGCCCTAAGTTTCATTTTAAAAAAACATCCCGGAAGTGTGATTATTTGTATTTTCATTGGTACAAAACAGCTGAAATACAAATCTTTGTTTGAGCAGTGTTATGCTTTTGCACACGAGTCAGGGGGGAAAGAAAAATAAGTGACTGTTTGCAGCAACATAAAAAAGGCCAGCAAAATGGAGCAGAGCAGCCAGAGTTTGTCACCCACAGGAAAGGAAATGAAAGAAGAGAGGAGGACGGAGAGGGTGTGGAGAGGGGAATGATTGATACACCCACATAAAAGCATCAGAGCAAATATCTGCAAGCACTAGAGATATGTAGTGAAGACTTTTTTTCCTTCCCTTTTCGTATTATCAGAGGATTGGGTTAGTACAGATTTACAGAGGGGAAACTCCATGATAGCTTCTGTTTGCTGGTAACATCATGTGAACCATGCAAATTAAAAGGGGATGTAGCACTAAACACACAGTAAACCACCATGTAGATGAGCCCTGAGATTTTCATCCCTAATCTAGGATTCCATCCCTAATCTGGGGATCCTGAAAAAATCACTTTGTCCAGCCCTGTTGCTTACCACGATAAGGTGAAGGACAGAAACAAACCCTGACTTGACATATCCAACGTCCACATGGATTGTGAAAACCAGAATGGGATTATTGGGACGCAGTTCAACAGTGATACTTGTACACACAATCTTCATCACAAGAGGAAGACCCCTCGGACAGATAATCTGTAGAGGAAGAGGATAGGTACAATCTTTCATGCTCCTCTGTCCTGGCTCTGAGACATCGCACAAAAGCAGCTTTTACACTGAAGAGCAATATAGTATTTAAAGAGCTGTAACAGAGGATTCTTCACTTGGAGTGTGAACTGGCTTCTCAGTTTGTGTGACAGACAGACAGACCAGCAATCCAAGTGCAGGTTCCGCTGGCAGCCTTTTCCTTCACTCTTCAAATCTCCTTGTTCATGAATACATCATTCCTTCACCTTATTTGTTTTAATGCATAAAACTGAAAACTGCTCCAAAGAGATGTGTTGGTGATGACATGGACACTAACCAATTGGCTCCCTCCCTCAGTTTTAGCTGAACTAAGTTGCAAAGCCCCTCTAGGATGCACACTTTAATGTGGTGAGGGGGTTTGAGAGTGTTGAAGAAGCTGAGAGCAATGCCGTCAGGAGTCTAGACCAAGAGGATAGACTCCTAGCAGGGGCACCCAAGGTGGAATGGTCAAAGCTGAGACACCAGACTAAGATGCATCCAAACTCAGAGGAAGGCAATGGTAAACCACCTCTGAATATCTCTTACCAAGAAAACCCTATGAACAGAGTATCCAAAATGCAACATGAGATAGTGCTGGAAGATGAGACTCCCAGGTCAGAAGGCACTCACCAAGCTACTGGGGAAGAACAAAGGACAAGTACGAGTAGCGCTGTGACTAATGACACAGCTGGGTCGAAGCCAAAAGGAAGCCCAGAGGCTGATGTGCACAGATGCGAATGGACAGTCCAGAGTCTGGAGTTCTACGATGCACACAATAGGAACATGGAATGTAAGAAGCATGAACCAGGGAAAGTTAGAAATTGTCAAGCAAGAAATGGAACATATCAACAGTACAATCCTTGAAGTGAGGGAATTAAAATGGACAGGAATGGGACATTTTCAGTCAGGCAACTACAAAATATTTTATGCAGGAAATGAGAAATTAAGAAGAAACGGGGTTGCTTTAATAGGGAAATGTAGCAAAAAGCAATTAGGAGCTACAATACAAGGTCTGAGCGAGTGATATCAATGAGATTAAATGGGAAACCTATTAACATAACCATCATCCAAGTCTATGCTCCGATGACAAATGCAGAAGAGGAGGAATTGGAGAGATTTTACGCAGAAGTACAGAAGGAAATTGATCACACACCAAAACAAGATGTGCTGATAATCATGGGGGATTGGAATGCAAAAGTAGGGAACAGAGAAGAACTAGGAATTGTGGGGAAATGGGGTTTAGGAGATAGAAATGAAGCAGGAGAAAGACTTATCGAATTCTGTGAAGCCAATGATTTGTTTCTTGCGAACACATTTTTTGAACAACCGAAAAGACGTCTGTACACGTGGACATCGCCAAATGGTTAATATAGGAATCAAATTGATTATATAATTGGCAGCAGAAGATGAAGAAGTTCCATATTTTCTATGAAAACAAGACCAGGAGCAGACTATGGTACAGATCATGAACTGGTAATATTGAAAACCAGAGTAAAGCTAAAGAAGAAGAACAAAGCAATCATAATGCCAAAATAAAATTTAAATAACATCCCAGAAGAATATAAAGATCAAATAAGGAACAGATTTGAGGCTTTAAACTTAGTTGACAGAGAACCAGAAGAACTATGGAGTGGTCAGAGACATTATCAGGGAAGAATGCAAAAGGACAATACCCCCAGTTAAAAAGAGAGAAAGACCTCAATGGATGCTGAAGAAACTCTTCAAATGGTTAAAGAGAGAAGGAAAGCAAAAGCAAAAGGAGATAGAAACACGGTCACAACCCTAAATGCAACAATACAACGATTAGTATGTAGGGACAAAGAGAACTATTACAATACATTATTGTACAGAAATAAAAGAGGACAACAAAAAAGGTCGAACAAGAGCCCTGTTCCAAAAGATTAGAGAAATGAAAGGGAAATTTAAACCAAGAGTAGGGATGTTGAATAATCAACAGGGGAACACACTGACTGACCAAGATGAAATAAAAGGAAGATGGAAGCAATACACTGAAGAACTCTATAAAAGAGATGCCAGGATGACAGATTCATTCATGGAGGAACCCTATGATGAAGAACCAGAAATTTTAGAATGTGAGGTGAAAGCTGCTCTTAAAATACTTGGAAGAAACAAATCACCAGGAATAGATGGCATTCCAGTAGAGTTGCTACAAGTTACTGAGACTGAATCTGTCCAAACTGACTAAAATTTGCCAAGACATATGAGAAACTAAACGATGGTCCATAGACTGGAAGCGTTCTATATCCCAATTCCAAATAGATGGGATCCCAGAGAATCGAACTATTGCCTTAATATCCCATGCAAGTAAAGTAATGCTCAAGATTCTACAACAAAGGCTCTTACCATATACAGAGCAAGAAATGCCAGACATCCAAGCTGGATTTAGAAAGGGAAGAGGTACCAGAGATCATACGTTGGATAATGGAACGGAGCAAGGAATTTTTGTCATCTTTATTATTGCCACCACTGCCAAGACTAGGACTACTTGTGTTGATTTTGGGCTGATTTTGACTGTGGGGATGTATGGATGTGTGGATGTGTGGTTGTGGGGAATTGTAATGATTTTTAATTTTAATTTTAATTTAATTTAGCAGTATCAGAGTGTTAGAGACGGGTCTCCGGCTCATTATTGTTTTAGGGTGGGTGGCCTGTCTGATTGGCGAACAGGGACAGGGGCATGTGCAAGTCAGGGGGGGGATGTGACAGGGAGGGTGAGGGGCCAAACTATAGAAAGAGTGGGCGGCAGACGCTGGAATGGTACTGTTGGCAGACCATGCCAGATGAGGGGAACACGGGATAGATGTGTAATACCCATCCCATGTTCCGGGTCTGTTCAGAACCAGACGACAACTGGGGGATGCAGGATTCCTACCGACCTTCGATTGTTGTTGTGTAATGCCAGGTCTGTAGTACAAAAAACATCGCATATCCATGATATAATCTTGGATGGGCAAGCAGACCTGGCATGTATTACGGAGACCTGGCTGGATGAGGCCTCAGCTCCCATTCTTGAGGCCATGTGTCCGCCGGGTTTCCGTTATGCACAACAACCGAGGGTGGGAAGGCGGGGAGGGGGTGTGGCAGTCATCTATCGGGAGTCTCTAGTTTTTACCAGACCTCCTCTTCATAGGACTAAGTTTGTTGATTGCATGTACTGGAGGTTGGGCCCGAAGGGCAGTTTGGGGATCCTGCTTGTGTACCGCCCATCCCGCTGCACAGCAGACTCCCTGGCCGAGGTGCTAGAGATGGTCTCGGCTGTAGGTGCGTTGTCCCCAGAGCTGTTAATTCTCGGGGACTTCAATGTACATGCTGAGGCCACTCTCGTAGGAGCCCCTCGGGATTTCCTGGAAACCATGGCTTCCTGGGAACTGCACCTTAGTAATATTGGGCCCACCCATGTAGCCGGTCATGCTCTCGACCTTATATTTGTCCTGGGAGGGGAGGAAAGTGTTCTGAAGTTGGGGGTGGCTTCTTCCACCCCTGTGTCATGGTCAGACCACTATCTGGTAAATATAGACTTCTCGATACCACACACCCTCCGTAGGGGAAAAGGACCTATTAGAATGGTCCGCCCCAGACGCCTAATGGATCCAGAAGGATTCCTGACTGCGCTTGGGGAATTGGAACCTGCTGAAGGCCGCACGGTCGATACCCTGGTGATGGAGTGGAATGAGGGGATCACCAGGGCTCTGGACCACGTGGCGCTGAAATGTCCTCTCCCCCTGAACAGAACTCAGTTAGCACCTTGGTATACTCCACGGTTGCGAAATCTGAGACAGGAGATGAGACGACTAGAACGCCGGTGGTGGAAATCCCGTTCCGAAGATGTCCGGACACAGGTTAGAGCAGCAGTAACTGCCTACCAAGTGGCAATAAAGGCAGAAAAGAAGAGGTTCTTTGCTGCCTCTATTGCATCCGCAGAGTGCTGTCCCAGGAGGTTGTTCCAAGTGGTCCGAAGCCTGGTCGGTCCAGTTGCTCAGGAACCCTTGGAACAGTCTAAGGCCTCCTGTGACAAATTAGCAAAGCACTTTGCCGACAAAATCAAACATTTACGGAGCTCAATTCCGTACGCCGTGGACACAGTAAATGAAACAGAGTTGGACAGTTGCAATCTGGTCAAATGGGATTGGTTTCGACCTCTTCCTTCTGAGGATGTGGACAAGGTGCTCTCGACTGTGAAGCCTACCACCTGTCTAACTGATCCTTGCCCATCGTGGCTCCTTGTGAGCTGCAAAGAGAAATTGGGCGAGGGGATTAAGGCGGTGGTCAATGCATCCTTGGAGGAGGGTGTAATGCCATTAGCACTCAAGGAGGCAATTGTAAAGCCCATCTTAAAGAAGTCCTCCTTGGATCCCCAAGTTTTGAATAACTTTCGCCCAATTTCGAACCTACCATTCCTGGGCAAGATCATTGAGCGAGTGGTGGCTAATCAGTTGTCGACACACTTGGATGAAACGGATTATTTGGATCCATACCAATCGGGTTTCAGGACTGGACATGGAACTGAAACAGCATTGGTCGCTCTGGTTGATGATATGAGGAGGGCATTAGATAGGGGAGAATTCACCTTTCTTGTCCTCCTCGATCTCTCAGCGGCTTTTGATACTGTCGACCACAGTATCCTTTTACATCGCCTGGAGGAATCGGGAATAGGAGGCACTGTATTACGGTGGTTCCATTCCTTTCTTTCCGACAGGCATCAACAGGTAGCATTGGGGGAGGAGGTTTCAGACCCTTGGCCTCTCAATTGTGGTGTGCCACAGGGCTCTATCCTCTCTCCCATGCTATTTAATATCTATATGAAGCCGCTGGGGACAATCCTCAGGAGATTTGGGCTGCAGTGTCACCAATATGCGGATGACACTCAGCTCTATCTCTCGTTTAAATCTTCACCACAGTCTGCTGTGGAGACCATGTCCAAGTGCTTGGAATCCGTGAGTGGATGGATGGGAAGGAACAGGCTGAAGTTGAATCCTAATAAGACTGAGGTGCTACTCGTGGGAGACAAGGGAAGGCTGGGAGATGTTGACCTGGTGTTCGATGGGGTGAAATTGCCCCTGAAGGACCAGGTCCGCAGCCTTGGGGTTGTTCTTGATTCCAAGCTGTCCATGGAGGTTCAGATTTCGGCAGTGAGCCGGGCAGCTTGGTATCAATTACACCTCATTCGTAGACTGCAGCCCTACCTTCCTGCTCATCAGCTCCCACTGGTGGTACATGCCCTGGTCACCTCTCGGTTGGATTACTGTAATGTGCTCTACGTGGGGTTACCGTTGAAAATGGTCCGGAAATTACAACTTATACAAAATGCTGCGGCTCGACTACTTACAAACTGTCGCCGCCGGGAACACATCACCCCAGTGTTGTTCGACATACACTGGGTCCCAGTTATTTTCCGGGCCCAATTCAAGGTGTTGGTATTAACCTTTAAATCCCTATACGGTCTCGGCCCAGTTTATCTGATGGAGCGCCTCCAGCGCCACCAACCATGCCGCCCCACAAGATCAGCCACACAGGACCTTCTCTCAATCCTGCCAACTAAAACAGCTAGGTTGGCGGGGACAAGAGAGAGGGCATTTTCAGTGGCGGCCCCCACTCTCTGGAACTCCCTCCCGTATGACCTTCGACATGCCCCTTCCCTGAATGTATTCCGCCAAGCTTTGAAGACCTGGCTCTTTAGACAGGCCTTTGGGACTTACGGGGAGGGTTACATTTTTACGACCAATAGCCTACTACTCTGTACTGGAACTGTTTTATTGTTTTATTGTTATATTGTATTTTATGATGTATTTTATTATGATGTAATGTATTGTTGTTAAATTGTACGTCGCCTAGAGTGGCCATTGGCCAGATAGGCGACCCACAAATAAAATTATTATTATTATTATTATTTCAAAAGGAAATCACCTTGTGCTTTATAGATTACAGCAAAGCCTTTGACTGTGTAGATCATGAAAAACTATGGAATGCTTTAAAAGAAATGGGGGTGCCACAGCATCTGATTGTCCTGATGCGCAACCTATACTCTGCACAAGAGGCTACTGTAAGGACAGAATATGGAGAAACCGATTGATTCCCCATCGGAAAGGGTGTGAGACAGGGGTGTATTTTATCACCCTATTTGTTTAATCTGTACGCAGAACATATACAGAAAGCAGGATTGGACCAAGATGAAGGAGGTGTGAAAATTGGAGGGAGAAATATCAATGCAGACAATACCATACTCTTGGCAAAAACCAGTAATGATTTGAAACGAATGCTGATGAAAGTTAAAGAGGAAAACACAAAAGCAGGACTACAGCTGAATGTCCAAAAGACTAAAGTAATGACAACAGAAGATTTATGTAACTTTAAAATTGACAACGAGGACATTGAATTGGTCAGGATGATCAATACTTTGGCACAGGCATTAACCAAAATGGAGACAATAGTCAAGAAATCAGAAGAAGGCTAGGACTGGGGAGGGCAGCTGTAAGAGAACTAGAAAAGGTCCTCAAATGCAAAGATGTATCACTGAACACTAAAGTAGGATCATTCAGACCATGCTATTCCCGATCTCTATGTATGGATGTGAAAGTTGGACAGTGAAAAAAGCGAATACGAGAAAAATCAACTCGTTTGAAATGTGGTGCTGGAGGAGAGCTTTGCACATACCATGGACTGTGAAAAAGACAAATAATTGGGTGTTAGAACAAATTAAACCAGAACTGTCACTAGAAGCTAAAATGATGAAACTGAGCTTATCATACTTTGGACACATCATGAGAAGACATGATTCACTAGCAAAGACAATAAAGCTGGGAAAAACAGAAAGGAGAAAAACAGAAGGGAGTAGAAAAAGAGGAAGACCAAACCAGAGATGGATTGATTCCATCAAGGAAGCCACAGACCTGAACTTACAAGATCTGAACAGGGTGGTTCATGACAGATGCTCTTGGAGGTCACTGATTCATAGGGTCGCCAGAAGTCAAAATCGACACAAAGGCACATAACAACAACAACAAAAGCTGCAAACTTGCATAGCTGGCTTTCAGAGCTTGCCCTGAGAGAGAAAAGTTCATGCTTGTACCCTTTGAGGGTGTTTCCAAGATGGTGCTACAGCTCTACAAAAGGTTGTGGTTCACCCTTGAGGGAACAAAAAGGCTATTTTCTGCACCCATCTATGAGGAAATCTTTGTGTAGATATCGGATGCTGTTTGGAAACACACACCCCATCCCTTGAGAGCCACAGAACTCTCTACATACTAGAGCCAAGAAGAATGACATACCTGTGGAATGCGCTCCATCACTGCGGTGGTGAGCCTATCTGTCTGTGGAAGGAAAATACATGTTGGTTATTATGTTCTATTGTGATCTCACTGTTCTGGCCTCTGTTCAAAGAGTCAGGCAAGCACGCTGCTTAAAATGATTGCTGTCACAGTTCTTAAATTTAATCTGAGGCTTAATCCAGATAAGGCAGAAGTGTCACGGGTGGGGAATCCTGCTGATCTGGATGGAGATGAGAGGCTGGTGTTGGATGAGGTTTCCATCTGCCAAAAACCAGAGACATAGCTTGGGAGGGGGGTTGTGTCCTAGACTCAGCTTTATTTATTGGGGATCGGCAAATATGTAAGTTTCCATTTGTCAGTTTCATTTTTCCAGTTTTAAATTCAGTTCTCCACATTTCAACATCAGTTTGTTATTTTTTTAAAAAAACCTCCTCATGAACATTAATTTTAGTGTGAATTTCTCAAATATACACATTTTTGTATATTTGGCCTAATGTACACATTTTTGCAAAGTAATTTCCCCTAACATAATACATGTTTAAGTTATTTTCACTAATGAATGCATTTCCGTGCACATTTTATTTTTTGCGTCTGTGTACACCTTGGGTGGAAAATTGCATCATGAAGTTCAGAGAAGCACTGTTTCGGTTCACATATTGTTCCCTGGTGAGACCAGAGAGTTCCAGAAACTGGGGACTGAGTAATTTTGCCCACCTTTGGGTGTGAACTTAAGTTGGGGAGACAGCAGCAGAAGTGAGAGGGGTGCTGTTCCTACCTATAGACCTACAAGCCCAGATACTTGGTGAGAGTGGCTGACTGTCTCGGTTGTATGTTGGATCTGTTAGTAGTCATTACAGTCCCCGTGTGATAGATGTTTTAGGAACATAGAATCATAGAGTTGGAAGGGGCCTATAAGGCCATCAAGTCCAACCCCCTGCTCAAAGCAGGAATCCAAATCAAAGCATTCCCGACAGATGGCTGTCCAGCTGCCTCTTGAAGGCCTCCAGTGTCAGAGAGCCCACTACCTCTCTAGGTCATTGGTTCCATATGTCGTATGGCTTTAACAGTTAGGAAGTTTTTTTCTGATGTCCAGTCGAAATCTGGCTTCTTGCAACTTGAGCCATTATTCCGTGTCCTGCACTCTGGGACGATCGAGAAGAGATCCCAGCCCTCCTCTATGTGACAACCTTTCATGTACTTGAAGAGTGCTATCACATCTCCCCTGAGTCTTCTCTTCTTCAGGCTAAACATGCCCAGTTCTTTCAGTCTCTCTTCATAGGGCTTTGTTTCCAGTCCCCTGATCATCCTCGTTGCCCTACTCTGAACCTGTTCCAGTTTGTCTGCATCCTTCTTAAAGTGTGGTGTCCCAAACTGGACGCAGAACTCAAGAAAAGGCCTAACCAGTGCTGGATAAAGGGGAACCAACACTTCACACAATTTGGAAATGATGCTTCTGTTAAAGCGCCCTAAAACAGCATTTGCCTATTTTTGCAGCCACATTGCACTGTTGGCTCATATTCAGCTTATGATCAACAACAATGCCAAAGTCCTTCTCGCATGTCGTATTGCTGAGCCAATATCCACCATATTGTAACCAATAACTGCTGCGCTGCCAACAGAACAGACTTCTGGTCATGCAACAGGACTCGCCCTTCCTCTCCCCCCTTTTGCAGTCCCCTGTGCACCCTCAGATCTGTTCCAAAGGGTTGAGGGACCCTCCAAAGAAGAGCTTGTGGGGGCTACAGGGAGAAGAGGAAGGGAAAGTTCAGGGGCATGATCAGAACTCTGCTCACACAAAGTTATGTTTAAAAGGATCTTATCTCATTGTTCTGTGCTGTTTTAAACTGTGGCTGGTTTTATTGTATTTATCTGTGATATTTTTATAATGTGATAACTGCTTAGACTTAGAGGCTTCTTTGAAGCATGAAGCACTGTATTAATTACCTAAATAAGCAAACTATCTCCTAAACCTCTGAATTCCAAGTTTTCAGCTGATTTGGATCAAACTGCACAGCAGTCTTTTTACAGGCTTCATATTTCACCACAGAAAGCAAAAATCTCTGTTGTCTTTTCGGCACCTGCTGAAAACCTTCCTCTTTCAACAAGCGTCTCCGCTGCAATTGCCTTTTAAGATGTTTTTAAAGTTGTTTTTTCAAGATGTTTTTTAGATGTTTTGTTATAAGATGCTTAAAAGCGCTTGTAGTGTTTTTGTTTGCTGACCTCGGCTCCTTCTGGGAGAAAGGGCAGGATATAAATTTAATAAATAATAAATAAAAATGTCTCTGGTGTTGACCCTCTTAGGAAAGGGCCCCCAATGAGCGGCACTTACCACAATGTTGTCAACATCAAAGGCTTTGTTTCTCTGCAGAGTTCCCAGGCAAAAAGTTAAATAAGCTCTTGTGACAGAAAAATAAAAGTATCCCTGCGAGGCGGTGAGGGATGGCACGGGGTAGCTGAGATCTGGTGGCAAACGATATGTACTTCCTCCACAGGTAATCTCAGCCTGCAAGATGACGAGAGGGGTAAATTCAGTAAGACTGAACTGCAGTAGTAAGGCTGTGCTAGAACAAATGAGCTGACTGATGTTTTTGTATGTTTTGCTCTTGTACATCGCTCAGAGGGGCTGGATGTCCAGCCAGATGGGTGACTAAGAAATCCAATCAAATAATAATAAATAAATGACCTGGAGGCAACTGGAAAGTCACTTGCTAGAAGGTGACGCTCTGCAGCAACAAGCAGGTGAGACTATTGCAGGAATGCCTCCCAGAACATGAAGCCACTCACAGAGAAACGCAAGTCTATTGCAGTGGCGGTGACGAGAGGCGTGGACCTTCGATAGATGCACCGGCAGCCTGAAGGGAACGGCAGCGGCTCTGGGGAAAAGAGCAGATGTTTCTGAAGCTGGGCATAAAGCACTGCAGAAGCAGCCCAAGCACTGCTGGTTGGTCATGACCACTGGGACTTGGAGGGCGGGAGGCGGGGAGCCCAAAGAGTGGGTGAAGCCAGAGCCAACAGGAGGCAGAGCCCACTAGCTCTAGTTTTGTCCTCCCTGCTGAATTCTCCAAGGGGCAAACCCTGAGAGAGAAAGGAGGAGGCAGAAGCTGGCAGGCAGTGCCACCCCCTGGACCGGTTGCACGTCAGAAGGAAGGCAGGTGCTGCCTGCTGCCTGCGCTTGGTGGGGCAGTGCTCTGTTCGCCAAAGGCGACCAGCCTCCAAGCCTAAGACCATTTGGGACCACTCCAAGTGGTGGCACAGGGCAGGGCACAAGGAGACTGTTCAAAGGGGCTGCTCGCAAAACATGAGATGCATATTTAAGTTAACAATAAACAACCAACCAGAGACTAAAACCAGAAGGCAACCCAGTCCCCGACTGTACCAAACTCACTCTCACAGTCTTTTGCAGGCCAGAACCTCTGGGGCTCTCTTCTGAGAGAGGCCTCCCTTCCCCCTGCATCTCACTCTTTTGTTCATGTTTTCACTCTTAAGCTAGCTGGACTGGAGAAGGCATTGTGAGATTCCTTTGGGGCTTAATATCAAATGGGTATACTCTTCCTTTTTGTGAACTAATCCTACCGTTTTGAGAGAGAGCATATGCGTACCCACGTCGCCCCTAATCTGGAATACAATATCCATTAAAATGGTATATAATATCCATTACAAATAGCCATAAAAGCAAGGCATAATAAACCTGTTGCTGTTGTTGTTGTTGTTATGTGCCTCCAAGTCAACTACGACTTATGGTGACCCCATGAATCAGTGACCCCCAATAGCATCTGTCATGAACCACCCTGTTCAGATCTTGTAAGTTCAGGTCTATGGCTTCCTTTATGGAATCAATCCATCTCTTCTTTGGCCTTCCTCTTTTTCTACTCCCTTCTGTTTTTCCCAGCATTATTATCTTTTCTAGTGAATCATGTCTTCTCATTATGTGTCCAAAGTATGATAACCTCAGTTTCATCATTTTAGCTTCTAGTGATAGTTCTGGTTTAATTTGTTCTAACACCCAATTATTTGTCTTTTTCACAGTTCGTATCCGCAAAGCTCTCCTCCAACACCACAATTCAAATGAGCTGATTTTTCTCTTATCCGCTTTTTTCACTGTCCAACTTTCAACCTATCAAAATATAAATAATCATTTTTTTTTAAAAAAATGTATATAATAAAACTACACATCTGCATAGGCTTGCCTAAAGGAAAATGTTTTTAGCAGGTCACAATTGCCTAATATCAATTGGCAGCAAATGCCAGACAATAGCTGCTTTCACCCACACAAAAAATCTAAACAAACGTATATGTTATTGAAACTGATTTTTTTAAAAAATGGAAAAAGAGAAGGATCCCAAGGACAAGATTCAAAGGCCTATTTGAAATTATGCCTAATTGTTGATCCTCTAGATTCCTGTTAGGGGAACAGCTGCTCTCAAGTCTGCAATCTGAACCAACTTCCCTAATGCAGTTTTATGTTTTCTGCATTTTCAAAGTAGTGATATTGATCATGTTTATTACTGGTTACTCTGACGGTGTGGAACTGTATTTTTTGTGTTATACTGCATGCTTTTTATTCTTTTCTGCATTGCTTTGGGATTTTTAAATATCAAAGCAGTTCAAAAGCCTTTTCAATACAATAAATAAACAATGCAACCTATTACTGCTTACGAGGGTCGAAGTCAAACATGTAATTCAGCTCTTTACAAATCCTCAGCCCTGTGTCACACATCTGCAGGAGAAGAGGGAAAAGAGAAGGTCCAATAGTCAGAAACTGGGGGGGGGGGGTTGTTCCACTCCAGCCAACCTCTTTGTGTTGTGCATTCATGCTTATTTGTGCTCACGATGACACTACTGGGGCAGGCAGTTACGGCATGCCCCATAGCTTTCTGCTGAAATCCCATAACTTTTTAATACCATAAATGTTCTGTCAATGACATGTTGCAGAAGATACCTGCAAAGCAAAGCAAAACAAAAAAGTCTGGAGGGGCCCTGGACTGTGGTATGTTTTGGTGAGGGCACAGTAACTTCCCTGCTTCTGTGGGTGTGCGTGTGCGTGCGTGCATGCATGTGTGTTTAATTTCTGCTTCTTTAAGGCCATCAGTGTGAAGATGCATATACAAACCAGAATCACAGGGAGGCCTCTTTCTTTCTTTTGATAGAAATAGTAATCCAGGTCCAGCATCAGCATCTACCACAGCGCATATGCACACATTCTGAATTCAGTAAGTCCCAGGTGAATTTGCCTGGCTCCTGGATCCAGAAGGCCCTATTCTGAAAGCCCAAGCAGGCCTCCCACTCCACCTCTCCTCCCCATATCTGGCTTTTCCTATTCTTCTTACTCTTGTACACCTCCCTCTTCTTCATTAAGTGTTTTAAGAGGACCCCAGGTTTTATCTGGCTCCAAAAATGGCTTACATTACAATATACAAAATGTAAAACATAAATTAAAACATCAAAGATTAAAACATCAAAGATTAAAACATCAGAACAACATTCATGGTGCAAAGACCTCCTGGCATAAAACCATTTTAGCCTGGAGTCTGAAACTCAGCATGGACGGTGTCTGCCCGATTCCTAATGGGAAGACGTTCTACAGAGTCAGGCCCACTACACTGAAGGCATGACTCCTCCCTGACATAAGTAATGCTTCTTGTCCATGGACAGCAACTAACAGTGCTTCCCCAGATGATCTCAGTGGTCAGCTTGGAACATACAGGGTAAAGCAATCCTTTAGGTATCCTGGGCCTCCATTGTTCAGGTCTTTGGTCACTAGTACAAGAACCTTAAACCTGGCCCTGTACCAGATGGGGAGCCACTGCAAGTGTTCCACTTCTGCACAGGCTGAATTCCTGGTTTCATTGTAAAAACAATCCTCTTCCCATACACTAGCCTTCCCCAACCTGATGCCTTTCTGATGCTCCCACAGTCTCTGACCATTGATGAATCTGGCCCGGGCTGATAGGAATTGTAGTCCAAAACATCTGGAAGGCACCAGGTTGGGGAAGGCTGCCATACAGCTAAAAAAATCAATAATCCCTGACTCCACTTTGGCTTTGACCCTGTTCTGCTGACCTTGGCATGGTACCAAAGGAAAGAGAAATTGCTCTGCAAGACCTACCGGGGAACTAAGGAGGTCACCCAGTTCTTTTGCAAGTAGCGGTATCTGTAGACTAAAAAGAAAAAAGAGAACAAAGCCAGAAATGGAGTTATTAATTGAGATGTTATTTGGAAGCTTCCTCCTCCTCATTCTTTAGCTATTATTGTTGTTTATTTAAATTCTGAACCACTTCCCACAAAACAACCCAAACCAGTCTGACAATAAACACAACAAGAATAAAAACATATAAATACAGTTTTGGTCCAATGCAAATAACAATGGGGATTTTATTTTTAAAAACCGTCTGAAAGGGTTGTTGGAAGAGGAAAGTCTTCCATAGGAACCCAAAAGTCGGAAAAGATGTGCCTCTCTGATATGTAATGGAAGGGAGGTCCAAAGGAAAGGCAGCACTACCCATTACACAATAGGCCTGTTTCCAATATTGTATGGAATGGGCCTCCTGATAAGAGGGTATCTACAGGAGGTCCTGTCCTGCAAGTGCAGTGATAGAGGGAGTGAGATGATACTTTAGGCATCCTGGTCCTGAGCCATATAGGGCTTTGCACCTTAAAGTTAGGCCATTAAGAACATAAGAAGAGCCTGCTGGATCAGGCCAATGGGCACCCATCTAGTCCAGCAGCCTGTTCTCACAGTGGCCAACCAGTTGCCCATGGGAAGCCCACAAGCAGGACCTGAGCACAAGAGCACTCTCTCCTCCTCCCTGAAGCTAACAGGCAGCCAGTGCAAGTCTTTCAACAGTGATGTAACAAACATGATGGCAACATTTTGCCCAAGTGAGCAGTCGAGCCACAGCATTTTGCACCAGCTGAAGCTTCTGGTTCAGCTTCAGGAACAGACCTGCATAGAGTCATGACAGTAAGGTTACCAGCAAGTGGTCAGCAATAGCCAGGATGTCCTGATCCAGAAACAGCCAAAGCTAGCAAAAGGCAGTTCTAGCCACTGAGGTCACCTTTAATGACAGAGAAGGATCCAGGAACACCCCCAGACTATGAAGGTGCTCCTTCAGGGGGAGTATGATGCCATCCAAAGCAGGCACTTGACCAATTATCCAGACGCAGGAACTGCCCACGCACAGCTCCTCCATCTTGCCACTGGACGGAGGTGGCTTCAGTGTATTGCAAATCTTCCTCAGCAGGAGCTGCACTGGGGCAGTTTTAGTCCAAACTTTCAAGGAGCTGTTCAAGGTACTGACACCTTTCAAAACTATTTATAAACCATCTAAATGCAATAATACATTTAAAACAAATCTAAAAACAGATGCAGCCAAATCACGTCTGGATATGCCAACCCAAACAGAAACATTTTCAGCAGGCATCTCAAAGAGTACAGGGATGGTGCCTGCCTAATGTCAATAGGCAGGGAGTTCCAAAGTACAAGTGCTGCCACACTATAGGAAATGACTCCTTGCAAATGCGGAATGGACATTGCACAGCACTTGCAGAAGTGCAAGGTCCACAGGTCCAAGTGATGAAACTGGCATGTATTGTGGGAAAAAGAGAGAGACTTGGCCCCACTTGTTCCCCTGTAAGGAAAACCAGCTTTGCTTTACCTACCTGAAGAGTGGGTGCACTGTAATTTCCCCACATGAAGTAGAACAGCCATCTGTGCTCAGCCCAGAAGGTCCCGCCTTCAGCTTGATTATAGCACATATGTCGACACTCACAGTCACTGTCAGCAAATGCCTGCGTAAACCAGAGAGAAAGAGTGAAAGGTCAACTGTTATCCATCACTGTTTTAAGAGGCAAGTCCTAAATAAGGGACGGGGAACCTGCAGCCTTTCAGACACTGCTTTGGCATACAATTCCCATTATCATCCCAGATGAGAAATGGCCGTAGCACAGGGGTATAGTATCCGCTGTGCATGCAGAAGGTCCCAGGTTCAGTCCCCAATGGCATCTTAGGGTAGAGTGGGGATGGAATTCTCTCCTGTTTTACATTTTGTTTTTAAGAGTAGCCCTGTGGTGGTCATTAATGATCTGATTCCTTTTTCCTCCAATATCTTGTCATTTTTCCTATCTCTTCCGGTTTTTGTTTTGTTTTTGTTTTTTGTTATCTTACTTTGCAGAGAATAATCAATATTATAATCACTATTTATTCACAAGTCTCCACTGGTATTATCATTATTCTGAACTCTGTGATTATCTGTTTGCATTCCTTTTTAAGTGCACTGCAGATAGATTAAGGCAGACAATCAAGTCAGAGTCTTCCTTCCTGCTGCTTACAATCCACACATCATTCCCCCTGCTGCTTTCTGTCTGTCAATTACAATCAACACCTCATTGACATCACTGAAAGGGAATATACTTTTGAAGAGTCTACATAGAAAGTAGATCGATAAAGTATCACTCACACTATCAATGATTTAAAGTGGATTTTTTAAAAAAAAATGAATTGGAAAAAAGAGGAAGGCATGGAGAGTTGCTCCTCTTTGGATGCACACTTTAACGCGGTGAGGGGGTTTGAGTGTGCTGAAGAAGCTGAGAGCAATGCTGTCAGGAGTCTTGACCAAGAGGCCAGATTCCTAGCAGGGGCACCCAAGGCGGAAAGGTCAAAGCTGAGAAACCAGACTAAGATGCATCCAAACTCAGAGGAAGGCAATGGTAAACCACCTCTGAATACCTCTTACCAAGAAAACCCTATGAACAGAGTGTCCAAAATGCAACACGAGATAGTGCTGGAAGATGAGACCTCCAAGTAAGAAGGCACACACCGAGCTACTGGGGAAGAACAACGACAAGTACAAGTAGCGCTGTGACTAATGACGCAGCTGGGTCAAAGCCAAAAGGAAGCCCAGAGGCTGATGCACACAGATGTGAAAGGAGAGTCCGGAGTTGTCCCACGCACACAATAGGAACATGGAATGTGAGAAGCATGAACCAGGGAAAGTTAGAAATTGGCAAGCAAGAAATGGAACGCATCAACATTACAACACTTGGTGTGAGCGAACTAAAATGGACAGCAATGGGACATTTCCAATCTGGCAACTACAAAATATTTTATGCAGGAAATGAGAAATTAAGAAGAAATGGGGTTGCTTTAATAGGGAGAAGTGATGTAGCAAGAGCAATTAGGAGCTACAACGCAAGGTCTGAGCGAGTGATATCAATGAGATTAAATGGGAAACCTATCAACATAACCATCATCCAAGTCTATGCTCCGACGGCAAATGCAGAAGAAGAGGAATTGGAGAGATTTTACGCAGAAGCGCAGGAAGAAATTGATCACACACCAAAACAAGATGTGCTGATAATCATGGGGGACTGGAATGCAAAAGTAGAGAACAGAGAAGAATTAGGAATTGTGGGGAAATGGGGCCTAGGAGACAGAAATGAAGCAGGAGAAAGACTTATTGAATTCTGTGAAGCCAAAAATTTGTTTCTTGCGAACACATTTTTTGAACAACCGAAAAGACGACTGTGCACGTGGACATCACCAAATGGCCAATATAGGAATCAAATTGATTATATAATTGGTAGCAGAAGATGGAGAAGTCCCATACTTTCTGCAAAAACAAGACAAGGAGCAGACTGCGGTACAGATCATGAACTGGTCATATCGAAAATCAGAGTAAAGCTAAAGAAGACCAACAAAGCAATCATAATGCCAAAATACAATTCAAATAACATCCCAGAAGCATATAAAGATCAAATAAGGAACAGATTTGAGGCTTTAAACTTAGTTGACAGAGAACCAGAAGAACTATGGAACGAAGTCAGAGACATTATCAGAGAAGAATGCAAAGAGACAATACCTCTAGTTAAAAAGAGAGAAAGACCCCAATGGATGACTGAAGACACTCTTCAAATGGTTAAAGAGAGAAGGAAAGCAAAAGCAAAAGGAGATAGAAACACGGTCAGAACCCTAAATGCAACAATACAACGATTAGTATGTACGGACAAAGAGAACTATTACAATAGCTACTGTATAGAAATGGAAGAGGACAACAAAAAGGGTAGAGCAAGAGCCCTGTTCCAAAAGATTAGAGAAATGAAAGGGAAATTTAAACCAAGAGTAGGGATGTTGAATAATCAACAGGGGAACACACTGACTGACTGAGATGAAATAAAAGGAAGATGGAAGCAATACACTGAAGAACTCTATAAAAGAGATGCCAGGATGACAGATTCATTCATGGAGGAACCCTATGATGAAGAACCAGAAATTTTAGAATGTGAGGTGAAAGCTGCTCTTAAAATACTTGGAACAAACAAATCACGAGGAACAGGTGGCATACCAATAGAGTTGCTACAAGCTACTGAGACTGAATCAGTCCAAATTTTGACTAAAATCTGTCAAGAAATATGGAAAACTAAACAATGGCCCACAGACTGGAAACCTTCCATATACATCCCAATTCCAAAGAAAGGGGATCCCAGGGAATGCAGTAATTATCAAACTATTGCTTTAATATCCCATGCAAGTAAAGTAATGCTCAAGATTCTACAACAAAGGCTCTTGCCATATATGGAGCGAGAAATGCCAGACGTCCAAGCTGGATTTAGAAAGGGAAGAGGCACCAGAGATCATATCGCAAACACACACTGGATAATGGAACGGACCAAGGAATTTCAGAAGAAAATCACCCTGTGTTTTATAGATTACAGCAAAACCTTTGACTGTGTAGATCATGAAAAACTATGGAATGCTTTAAAAGAAATGGGGGTGCCACAGCATCTGATTGTCCTGATGCACAACCTATACTCTGCACAAGAGGCTACTGTAAGGACAGAATATGGAGAAACCTATTGGTTCCCCATCGGAAAGGGTGTTTATTTAATCTGTACGCAGAACATATCATATGGAAAGCAGGATTGGACCAAGAAGAAGGAGGTGTGAAAATTGGAGGGAGAAATATCAATAATTTAAGATATGCAGACGATACCATACTACTAGCAGAAACTAGTAATGATTTGAAATGAATGCTGATGAAAGTTAAAGAGGAAACCACAAAAGCAGGACTACAGCTGAACGTCAAAAAGACTAAAGTAATGACAACAGAAGATTTATGCAACTTTACAGTTGACAATGAGGACATTGAACTTGTCAAGGATTATCAATATCTTGGCACAATCATTAACCACAATGGAGACAATAGTCAAGAAATCAGAAGAAGGCTAGGACTGGGGAGGGCAACTGTGAGAGAACTAGAAAAGGTCCTCAAATGTAAAGAGGTATCACTGAACACTAAAGTCAGGATCATTCAGACCATGGTATTTCCGATCTCTATCTATGGATGTGAAAGTTGGACAGTGAAAAAAGCTGATAAGAGAAAAATCAACGCATTTGAAACGTGGTGTTGGAGAAGCGCTTTGCAGATACCATGGACTGTGAAAAAGACAAATTACTGGGTGTTAGAACTAATTAAACCAGAACTATCACTAGAAGGTAAAATGATGAAACTGAGGATATCATACTTTGGAGACATAATGAGAAGACATGATTCATTAGAAAAGATAATAATGCTTGGAAAAACAGAAGCAAGTAGAAAAAGAGGAAGGCCAAAGAAGAGATGGATTGATTCCATAAAGGAAGCCACAGACCTGAACTTACAAGATCTCAACAGGGTGGTTCATGACAGATGCTCTTGGAGGTCACTGATTCATAGGGTCGCCATAAGTCGTAGTCGACTTGGAGGCACATAACAACAGCAACATGGAGAGTTGCTATTTCAACATTCTCTCCCCAAAGATAGAGAGCATCACAAATAATAATTAATCTGATGGCAACTCCAATTACTGTAGGGTAGAGACAGACTCACTGTTTTGCGATTCCAGTGCGTCTCCATCTCTCTCTTCTGAAAATGGGGGCACACAACGCTAGTCAATCTCCCTCCTTTTTACTGTAAAACCTGGTGGGAGCCCCTTGAGCGTGTGTTTTAAAAATTCAGCTTCAAAGAGATTTTGCAACTGATCGGCAGATCAACCTGTTTCCCCTCCAGATGTGGCTAATGGAAATGCTTTGATTTGACAACTAGTGTGTTTACAGCCTCCTACTGGTCACCCCAGCTAGAAAGAGATCGTTGCAGCTCCCAGAAGTCCAATCCTCACCTCCCACCTCAGACAAACCATTCACTGGAGAGATCAGCAACTGAGCTTAGGACTCAGGTCAGTAAACCTGATATGCTGCCACTGTGCAACAGCCTCTCTCCCCCCACATCACCTCCCCATTCATATCACTCAGCTTTTGCCAACCTGGTGACCTGTAGATGATTTGGATGAGCCGGGGCTGATGGGAGCTGTAGTCCAAAACCTCTGAAAGGCACCAGGTTAGGGTTATGGTGGTCCAACTCATTGTCCCTCAAACCACCCAACTCTCTCTCTCTCTCTCTGTCTGACACACACACTTTAATTTCAATCCACTGTTCCAAGCATGATCCTTGCAGACAACAATTCGTCTCAGGGCCAACCTGGACCTGAAGGCAGAAGCTCCACGAGTGAAGCACAGAACTGTCCCAAACTCATTTTAGAAAGTGGGGTGGGGAACCAGTTTTTAAAGAACCGTTGGGTTCATGGCTGAGTGGCAGAGTAACTGCTTTGCATGCAGGAAGTCCCAGGCCTGACCCTCAGCATCTCCAAAGGAAAGACTCCCTGCCTGAAAGCCTGGGGAGACACTGCCGGTCAGTGCAGGCAGTACTGAGCCAGATGGACCAATGGCCTGACTCTGTAAAAGGCAGCTTCCTAGGTGGAGAGAGTGACGGTGAGAAGGTAAACCTCAAACAAGGAAAGGGTTCTGCAGCACTCATCCAAATCCACCCTTTTTCTGTTACAATGAGACCCATCTCATCTTTCTGTGTCAGTGGTGGGCTTGTTGTTGTTACTCCCATCAGCCCCAGCCAGCATGGCCACTGGATTGGGCTGCTGGGAGTTGTAGTTCAAAAAAATAACTTTTCCAAGCTCTGGTGGTGGGTAACCTCAGACCTGGGAGCTAAACGTGGCCCTCGAGGTCTCTGAATGGCCCTCAAGACTGTCTCCAGCTGCACCCTCTCACCAGCCCTGTTTAGCACCCTCGAGTGCTTTTGTTTGGTGGAAATGTGCCCTTGAATCCTGATCATGCTTGCCTGCAACGGTGGATAGGGAGGGGTGTGGGAAAGCTAGAAACCAGTGGACTGAACAAAGGCAAATTTTTATATTTGTCACTCTACCCACTTTTGTCTCTAGCCACGCCCAGCCTGGGCACTTGCTGCCACCCCCACCCAAAAGACTGCCCAGAAGAGAATGCACTTCCGCTCTTGTCACAAATGCCATACTTAAATACTGGACCTGCTGGCTGATACATCCACTTCGGCCTTTAGACAATCTATCTAACAGCCAGTCTGAGGAATACAAACTGGGCCAGCATAAGTACGAACGAGCTGCAGGCTTCATTTCCCGTCTTCTCTCCTGAATCTCATCTGCTGCAAGATCTCCGAGTCCCAATGGACCGCTGCGCTCCTGAGTCTCACCAGATGAGAAAACTTGTGAGGTCACCTTTCTTGCTCTACATGAAGACTTTCCTCTTCTCCCAGGCATTTTAGCATGTGTTTTTAAATTGTTTTTAAAAAAAAATAAATTGTGTTTTTAAGTTGTTTTTTGTGTTTTAAAATTTGTATATTTGTTTTTATTGTTTTTAATTGCTGTAAACCGCCCAGAGAGCTTCGGCTATGGGGTGGTATATAAATGTAATAAATAAATAAATAAGTCGCCATCCATACTTCTTTCTAAGAAACTGCTGAATTTCTTGAGGGTGGAGGGAGAATCACAGTCAAAACCTGACACTTCTTCCTAATGTCAGTTGGTTTCCCTCACTGATATTCCCTGAATATCCAAATTTAGTCTTGAGAAGAGAAGACTGAGGGGAGATGTGATAGCACTTTTCAAGTACTTGAACGGTGGCCTACCAGGGAGGGCCAGGATCCCTTCTCGATCATCCCAGAGTGCAGGACACGGAATAATGGGCTCAATCACCTGTCAGGGATGCTTTAATTTGAATTCCTGCACTGAGCAGGGGGTTGGACTCAATGGCCTTATAGGCCCCTTCCAACGCCACTATTCTATGATTTTATTCATATCATAAGACAAGATTTCAGCATGAAACTGACTATCTGTTGGATTTGTTTGTTTGAATTACTCTTTTGGGCATTCACCATTGCTTTTTCTATTGCGTTCATTTTCCTGTCTTTGTTTATCAGTGCACCTCTCTGATGGTCTTTCCAAACTTCTTCAAAAAGGGATTTATCTTGTGCACTAGGCTCGCAAACAGTAGAAAAATATCCTCAAAAAGGATGAGAACTGCCTTCACGGAGCAACCTACTGTCTGTAATAATCTTTCCCACCCAGCCAGGACAGACCTGCACATTATGTTCAGCAACCACCAAGTGACTAACAAGAGCTTTTGCTGAGGGGAGGAGGTGCCAAGGGATCAATGGGCTGCCTCACCAGGCACATGGGAAGGAGGTTCTACTACGTTTGGCAGTTAAGGATCTCCCAATCATCCTCTGACAATGCAGAACACATCATACTCACAACGTGCCCTGGATACCGATTTTCACACACGCAAGCACGTGAATGCCAAAGCCTGGAACCAGGGTTGCCCCCAAGCTTTTAAAAGTAAGGACATCAATTCGACAGCTGTTGAAATGGAAAAGAGGGTGTTACAAGTAGGAGATTGCAAGCTGCCCCTTCTCTCTCCATCACTTTGTTGCTTTCTTTGAGAGGGCTCTCCACAGTAACCTCAGCATTTAAGGTTTCAGTGTCGCTCTTTGTCATTGGCAAGATAACATTCTAGAAAACTGGTGTTTGCTGCAACCTTTTAAAATGGGGTAACCTAGAAACCATTGGTGGTAGAAGGCAGCTGAAGACCATCTGGAGCAGCCTTCACCAATCTGGTGCCCTCCAGATGTTTTGGATTACAACTCCCATTAGCCCAGCCAGCACGTCCCTACTGGAGCAATGTCTGGTGCTAGAAGGGTGTTGTAGGAGGAGCCCTTGAAATGACACGAAGGAGGCTGAGGGGACGGTGCTTTAGTCATAGGCCATGTCTGCATCATGCATATAAAGCACATGGCTTCCCTAAAGAATCCTGGGAGCCATTGTTTGTTATGGCTATTGGGAACTGGAGCTCTGTGAGGGGTAACTATCCTGGAATGAGCTGGAATTGCACCAAACTATACAACTGTTTACGTGGTCACTTGTGTAGGCATTAGGGATGGGTGAGAAATTTGATTCGATTCACCTGCTGGAACAGGCCAGTGGCCCTCTAGGCAAGCATCCTGTTCTCACCGTAGCCAACCAGATTCCCCAATGGGAAGCCTGCAAGCAGGACCGTATTAAGTCTGTACTAATTTTATATTGGTGAAATCCATTATATTTACAGATGCTCATGTACTTTTAAACTATATCCCTGTATCATGGGGATTAACACTGCAGGACAACAAAAATGAATTTTACAAGTGCTTATGGTCACTAAGAGACTTCTGCATTGGACCTGGAAGGGTAAACACCCACCATCTATCATGCAATGGTTTGAGGACTTCACTGCCCTGGCTACATTTGAACATACAGGGTTTATGGCCCCATCCACACTATACATGTATTCCACTTTAAACAGGCATGGCTTCCCCCAAAGAATCCTGGGAAGTGTAGTCTATGAAGAGTGCTGAGAGTTGCTAAGAGACCCCTATTCCCCACACAGAGCTACAATTCCCAGAGTTCTTCAGGGGAAAAGACTGATTGTTAAACAACTCTGGGAAATGGGAAATGCTTCAGAACTATTTTTTTAACCATATGTAAACATATACACATTTGAACACATTAAGAGATTAACTGATTAAAACACATGTGATTAGTTAATCAAGATTTCTTTACAATGGGTGACAGCCCTAGTTTTAAAGGAAGTAGAATTAGACTCTGTTCATCGTGACCTGCCCACTAGGGTTGCCAGGTTCAATCCCTAAGACTGATCCTGTATCTTTAGGACAGCCTTTCCCAACTAGTGGGCCACCAGATGTTGTTGGACCACAGTTCCCATCTTTCCTGACCATTGGCAATGCTGGCTGAGGCTGATGGGAGTTGTGGTCCAGCAACACCTGGTGGCCCACTAGTTGGGAAAGGCTGCTTTAGGAGAAGAGAAAGTCAGCCAAGTGCAGGTGTTCTTGCAACCCTGTAATGGGAAAAACCACAAGGTGGAATTCTCCCTCCCCCTTGCACAACTTTTAAAGATAGAAAAGACCTCTTGGAGGCTGGGCCTGGCAACCTGTATCTTTAAAAGTTGTGCAGGGGGGAGGGAGAATTCCACCTTGTGGTTTTTCCCATTACAGGGTTGCAAGAACACCTGCACTTGGCTGATCAGTCTCAGAGATTGAACCTGGCAACCCTACTGCCCACATTAACTGGTGTCACTGTGCAGTCACAAACAATGCCCAAAGCAACTATGAGAGTTGAGCTTGAAAGTGTCTAGATGTGCAGCTTCCCAGCAGGAAGCCTGATACTCACTTTAAAAGGCCTGGCAAAGTGGAGAGAGGCACCTGCTTTAACGGACTCTCCAGGGCAGGCACCCAGCGATCCCTTGTGGAAAGGTATACTGCAAGGAAGGACAAAAGAAACAGGATATTATGGCTGACTCTAAAGAGGGCAGAGGCAAGGCCTTGTTCAGAAGTGCTATGGGGCTGGGCAGGGCAAGGCTAGGAAAAGCTATTGGTCTTCTCTCTTCAGCACTGGGAAAGCCATGGTAGCAAGGGAGCACATGAACTAAACCTGCACTAAATGTAAACCAGCTTCAAAATCGCTTAAAGGTCATGGCTGATGATGCACAAGGAAGGAATGTGTACCCAAGAACTCTTTCCACCATTGCAAAACTACAGGTCCCAGGATTCTCTGGGAGAGGGAGCCATGGCAATCATCCCAGATGAGGGATCTGAAACCAGTTTAAATTAGTCATGTAGGTCTGCCATAAGAACATAAGGATAGCCCGCTGGATCAGGCCAGTGGACCACCTAGTGCAGCATCCTGTTCTATTCTAACAGTGGTCAGCCAGATACCCATGGGAAGCCTTCAAGCAGGACCTGAGTGCAAGAGCACTCTCCCCTCCTGCATTTTCCAGCAGCAGGCATTTGGAAGCATCCCACCTCCCACTATGGAGACAGAACATAGCCATCATGGGTAGTAGTCATGGACAGCCTTATTCTCCATGAATTTGTAAGATCCCCTTTTAAAGCTGTCCAAGTGGGTGGCCATCACTGCCTCCTGTTGAAGCAAATTCCATAGTTTAACTATGCGCTGAGTAAAGAAGTACTTCCTTTTGTCTGTCCTGAATCTTCCAACATTCAGCTTCTTTGAATGTCCACGAGTTCTAGTGTTGTGAGAGGGAAAGAGAGAGAAACTTTACTTCGTCCACTTTCTCCATGCCATGCATAATTTTATATATCTCTATCATGTCTCCCCTGACTCGCCTTTTACCTAAAGAGCCCCAAATGTTGCAACTTTTGTTGATAAGGTAGTTGCTCCATCACCTTGATCATTTCGATTGCCTTTTTCTGAACCTTTACAATATCCTTTTTGAGGTAAGGTGATCAGCTCTGTACAAAGTGTTCCAAGTGCAGTCGCACCACAGATTTGTATTATATCGGCAGTTTTATTTTCAGTTCCTTTCCTAATGATACCTAGCATGGAGTTTGCCTTTTTCAAAGCTGCCGCACACTGGGTTGCCATCTCCATTGAGCTAGGTGATGGAGCAACTCCCTTATCAGCAAAGGTTGCAACATTTGGGGCTCTTTAGATAAAAGGCGGGTCAGAGAAGACATGATAGAAATGTATAAAATAATGCATGGGGGGTAAAATTGAACCCTGTGGAACCCCACACTGAAGATTCCATGGGGCTGATCAATAGTCCGCAAGTACCACCTGTCATGAACCTGTAATGTTCATGAGTTATTAAAAATCTTAAAAGCAATACTTTGGCTCCAGCAGGGGACTCTGGGAGATTTTACAGTTAGAAAAGACAAGCCTTTGCCAATTTACAATTCTGAGTTTCACTTCCCAGCTGAAGACGGTTAGAAGAAGCCTTAACAAGCTGCACCTGTTTATCTTTGCTGATTAGCAAGTGCCTGGTACCCAAGGTCATCCTTGGCCTGTACCGTTGGGAAACACAGTTGGGAGGGGGGCCTGCAAGGCGCGAAAATGTGGGAAACATCGAGAAGAAAGTTACATCAGCTAATTCCTGATTGGTCAGTTAATCTTGGACCGTTAGGATGCTTTTCCTTTAAGTATAGGGCTAGAGACCCCTAGCCTTTGTTCTCTGTTCTCTGCCTATGCTGACTTGGCACCAGAATTCCAAACCTTTCTGCCTTATGGTTCCAGGGGTTGCTTATGGAAAGGTAACCTATGCCTGGTTCCCTTGCTTTATGTTGAACATCCATCTCTCTTAGGAGAGATGCCACTGCAACCAACTACCTTGTATGTAAGTAGTTAGGTGAGTTAGTTTGTTATTTTCTTGTTGTGTGTATGAATTCTCTTGTAAGTACCTAAACCCCTGTTTGGGTGTATGGTCTTAAAGGATTACTTGCTGCTATATTTTATGTGCACTTATATATCTTAATAAAGCTACTTCTATTTAACCTGGTGTGTTCATTGAGAGAAGGGGTGGTTCTGGATTCAGTACCTTGACCATTCTCAGTCATTAACTACCAAGGAAGGTTAAGAAGTTAAAGGCTTGGATTTTAAGTGTTAAACCAGAGGTGCCAGGCAAGGAGTGTAACTGTGACTCTTGCCTCTTAGGACCTTGGTTTTATATACTTTCTGGGCTCAGAGATCCCCTGGCTCTGAGTGGACCAGTATACAGGGGTGGTGGCAGCCTACCTTCTACCTTGCAGGGTTGTTGTGAGCGTACACAGCCTTGGCAAGGGTGAAGTAATAATCTTTTGGTTCCAGTCTCATTTCCCTAAGGGTGGGGGTCTGAGTCTGACGCATGATCCCTGTGCCTTGACGGTAGGGTTTCATGACACCACCCACTAAAAATGATGAAGTAGGACTGGAACCACTGCAAAGCAGTATTGCCCAGCCCCAGTTTGGACAGCCACTCCAGAAGAATACCATGATCTATGATATTGAAGCTGCTGAGAAGTCAAGGGGGATTAATAGGGACACACTCCCTAATCTCTCTCCCAACAAAGGTTATCATACAGGGTGACCAAGGCAGTTTCTGTGCCAAAACCAGGCTTAAACCCTGATTGAAATGTATCTAGAAAATCAGCTTCATCCAAGAAAGCCTGGATCTGACCTGCAACCACACTGTCAATAATCTTGGCCAAGAAGGGAACATTAGTGACAGACTGATAATTCTTTAGATTCTATGAATCTAGGGAGGATTTCTTAAGAAGTGGTCTTATGACTGCCTCCTTTAAACAAGCAGGGACCACCCCATCTCACAAGGAGGCAATCACCTCCCTGGCCCAGCCAGCCATCCCTTCCTTGCTAGACTTAATCATCCATGAGGGGCAAGGGGCAAGAGCACATGTGGTTGATTGAACCAAATCAAGCACCTTGTCCACGTCCTCAAGCCTTACCAACTGAAACTCCTCCAACACTAGACAGTGCTCTGGACACTTCATGAGATTCATCTGCTGTAACAGTGGAGTCGAGGTCCCAGCAGATCCAAACAATTTTATCCTCAAAATGTTTTGCAAACAAGTCATAGCAAGCCATCACTGGTTTCATCACCTCCTTTAGGCCAGACTGTAAAAGGCCCTGCACTACCCAGAAAAACTCTTCTGGACAACACAGTAAGGATGCAAGGGAAGCAGCAAAGTATGTCTTCTTTGCCGCCTTCACTACCACTGCGTAGGCTCAATAATAAGCACTTACCAGTGTTTGGTTGCATTCATCTGGAGTTTTCCCCCTCTTGTGTTTGTTGACACTCTCAAAGAACTCTAGCAGGTTAGTGAGACAGGATTTACTCTTGCAGAAGCCATGCTGGTTCTGCTTCAGCAAGGCTTGTTCTTTTATATGCTTGGTTATTTTATCTTTACCAGTACTTTAGACATTAAGCTAACCAGCCTGTAATTTCCGGGATCCCCTTGGATCCCTTTTTAAAGATTGGTCTTTCACTGGTAACTTTCCAGTCCTCCAGAATGGAAGTGGATCTGAGGGACAAGTTACATACTTTTGTTAGAAGATCAGCAATTTCACATTTGAGTCCTTTGAGAACTCTTGGGTGGATGCCATCCAAATCTGGCAATTTTATTTTGCCTATTAAGCCTAGATCTTCATCTCTCATCACAATTTGTCTCAGTTCCTCAGACTCCACGCATCTTAGCAACACATCGAGAGCCAAGCAATCTGTTTTTGCACATCAAAAAAACTGCTGGGTTTGGAATTTAAGTGGAACTTCACCAGGGGCAGATTCTCTTACATTCGTCTATCCCGCCTTGATACATTGTACAGCCACTGATGCCCAAGGCCCCGTGGAATGAGAGGAGGGCATTCAGAAGAGCACTCAGAATGAAGATCTGGGTCATGATGGCTTCCACAGCAACCTGGAAACAGGAAGAGAAAGCAAACATATTAATTGTTGAAATTTAAGCACCAATGCTCTTTAAAAGGAACCTGAATCAGTAGGGGGCAATATATATAGAAAGGCAACATATTGTATTACGTTGTTTGGTACATAATTTATTGTACAGAAATGAGTTGCAACTGGATGATGAAGGACATCTGGAGGCTGTGAGGACAGAAAGCCCACACAAAGAACTGAAAACATTGCAGGATGGAACTCAAAGAACCATAAGGCTAAAGCGCTGTTAAATCAACGTTTGCCTGACTGTGAAAAATGAAGGTACTGCAGGAGATATGTTGTTGGCCTTTAAAAATCTATATGGGAAAATGTGAGTGCAAGATCAGATCCAGCCTTGTAATGAACTATTCTCTGCTCAGTTAAGAGAAAGGGGTTGCCCCTTAAATCATATGAAGAAATTGCTGGATTTGATAGGCAATCTTAGCATTGCAAGAGGCAGTCTGAACAATGAGCAGAACTTTGCAGTTGTGCTGGCATCTTTACCAAATGTGTATTCTCCATTTATTTCTCATGTTTGATGCAAAGTTGAACCCAGATTTTAAAATGGTAATGGCTAGTTCTAAAAGGGAAGCCGACAAACATATGAGCTACTGTGCTCCAGGTTCCACCGGACAGAAATTACACAGCTAAGAAAAGACAAAGGGAAAGGAAATTGACATGAGCGCTGCCCAAAAGCCAATCAGAAAAAGGGGCTCAACCTGAATGTTATACTTATGTCTAGAAGGGACATTTTAAAGAAACTGTCCAGCCAATGGGAGCTCATCCTTTCAACAGAGACAGGCTAGCTAGCAAGTACACAGACAAAGAACGGATGCTCCAAACAAGCATGCCAATCTAAGCTTTATAGTTAAAGGTTTTTCAATAACACCAAATAATTCTGAGGTTGCATTGTGGCTTGATAATAGTGAAAGTGCTCACATGACATCTAATGCAAACTTTTTCAAAAATCTGAACCCAAATGGAAATGTGTTTTTAGCAGACAGAAAGGCTGTAGTCATTAACGGACATGGACAGGGTGTTGTAAGCTGCAATATCTACCTATCTGTTTCCGGGCTAAATTCAAAGTGCTAGTTTTGACTTATAAAGCCTTACACGGTGCGGGACCACAATACCTAGCGGAACGCCTCTCTCGATATGAACCTACCCGTTCACTACGGTCAACATCAAAGGCCCTCCTCCGAGCTCCGACTCACAGAGAGGCTCGGAGGGTTGTAACGAGATCTAGGGCCTTTTCAGTGGTGGCCCCCGAACTATGGAACAGTCTCCCCGACGAGGTGCGCCTGGCGCCTACACTTCTATCTTTTCGGTGCCAGGTTAAAACCTTTTTATTCTCCCAGGCATTTTAACATATTTTACTGTTGTTAATATATACCAGGCTGTTAAATGCTTAAAATGTATGTTTTTAGTGTTTTTATTGTCATTTTATTGTCATTTTATTGTATTTTTGCATTGTATTTACTTTATGCTGTACACCGCCTTGAGAGCCTCTGGCTCTGGCCGGTATAAAAATCGAATAAAATAAAATAAATAAATAAATAAATAAATACAGAGCCTGGAAGTCATACTATAGAAACAAGAGATGTTGTGTACATTCAAGATTTGGGTGGAAATTTATTGCGTGCATTCTCATTAACCAACAAGGGCTTAACATGAACTTTTGTGATAACCTGTGCACAATAACCATGGATGGACAATTATATGCTACAGCCTTTGGAAAGCTGGGAATTTTTGAACTAAATTACACAAAGGAACAGGCAAACATGACAACGTTTTGTGCAAGCACAAATTGTCTTGAGTGATGGCTCAGATGATTTCGACATTGTGGTGTAAATATCATTCCTGATCTGGAAGAAAAGAATCTAACCAAAGACATAGCAATAAAGGTATGTAATAGTGAGAAGGACAGGTACACGTACTGAATGAAAAGGAAGAACACAGAGCCAGCCATTTCCAAAACAAATTGAAAGGCACTCAAAAACGCCACTGGAGCTAGTACACACTGACCTGTGTGGACCCATTCAGACACCTTCCAAGGCAGGAAAACATTACTAATTAATTTTTGTAGACAATTATTCCAGATATTGTGTGAGTTATTTACTAAAAGAGAAGAGCCAGACCCTACAGCTCCTCAAAGAATATGTTGCAAATGTGAGCAACAAATTTGGCAGGAAACCTCAACCTCTTCAAACAGACAATGGGGTGACTACATGTTATACCACACTCAAACATACCTGAAAGAGCAAGGCATATCATACAGACACACACAACCATCCTTAGTTGCTATTTTTGCTACTGCCAGGAGATGAAACGTTGCTACATTTATAGAACTGGAATGCTGATTTTTTTAATGCTGTTACATTCGCTATTGTGTCGCTGTTCTGTTATCAGTGTTATGAAATTGTTCTTGAAATTTTTGACTTGATTATGTATTGCTGTTCATCTTGATATAAGCCACTTTTACCATGATTTTTGGGGGAAAGGTGACGTACAAATTAAGTGGTGGTGGTGATGATCACGTTCAGAGGAGGGTCAGCATTATGGAAAGCTAGGAGTACCTGGGATGATGGAACAGGAATACACCATTGCCCCTCTCACCACAGCACTGCTGCCACTTACCAGGACAGGTCAAGGGGAGGGTGGATTTCTGTGGACACACCACCAGAGCCAATCTGGAGCTCCCACTGGCACATTCACACAGTCCCCAGCCTCACCACTGCCCTGACACACCTCCACCACCACCACGACCCACCACCACACCATTCTGGTAAGCAGCAGCAATGCTGCTGTCAGGAATGTGATAGTGTGGCACCATCACATCACACCAACCACTCCTGTGGAAAATAATCATAGAATAGTAGAGTTGGAAGGGGCTTATAAGGCTATCAGGTCCAGTCCCCTGCTCAATGCAGGAATCCAAATTAAAGCATCCCCGACAGGTGCCTGACCAGCTGCCTCTTGAATGCTTCCAGTGTTGGAGAGTCCTATAAGGAAAAGTTGAAGGAACAAAAGCATATTGTGCCAGTTTGGTATATAAAGCCCTATACAGCTTGGGACCAGGATACCTGAAAGATTGGCTCACCCCAATATATACCCAGTTGATCACAGTGCTCTGCAGGTGAGGGCCTCCTGCAGATATCATCTCATAAGGAGGTCCATTCCATACAACACAGGAAGCTGACATTTTGTGTTGTGGCACCTCCCTTTGGAATTCCCTCCCCTTAAATATGAGACAGGCGCTGTCTTTTTTGGTGCCTACTGAAGACCTTCCTCTTTCAACAAGCCTTCTAAGTGGAGACCTTATCCCAGTCTGCGTCTGTGTTTTAAACTGTTTTTAAAGATTTTAAGATGTTTTGTTTTTAATACATTTGTTAAAGATGTTTTGTTGTTAAGATGTTTTTAATTTTTTTAAAAGCATTTTAGGGGTATTTGTTCGCCACCCTCGGCTTCTTTTAGAAAGAAGGGCAGGATATAAATCAAGTAAATAAATATAAATATTGTGGGGATGGGGCACATGATAACTCTCCTCAAATACATGAGTGGCTGACATACAGAAGAGGGCAAGCACTTCTTATCAGCTTCTGAGAACAAGACTAAGGCTTAGGTTTCAAGAGGGGAGGTTTTGGTTGAACATTGACACTAGGAGCAATTTGACAATGGAACCAGTTTTTACTAGGTAGCTGGGTGGGGTCACCATCACTGGATGTCTATGAGCAGAGGCTAAACAGCCTGTATATTGGGGATACTCTAACTCTGGATTTTCTGCACTGAGCATGGAGGGGCGTTGGATTAGATGATCCACAAGACCCCTCCAAATCTACGATCCAAGGATCCCTGCAGACGAGCGTTTTATTGCAGGTGTATTCTGCAACATGTTCTTGACACAAGAATAGTGCATTAATGGTGGATTTGTTCTGGTTTAGTTTTGTCTGAGATGCTTCCACAATGCTGCCACATTATTGCTGTCCGGAAGGACAAAAATAACCTGAAACATTTGGTTAAAAAAACGAGGCTGATACTCATATCTTGGTAAAAGTGTTGTGGGTGCCAGCACAAAATGGCTGCCATGGGCAGCAAAAGAAGAGATGCTGACACTCCATACCAGTGAGTACCATCCCAAAAAAAGCACTGAGTATAAGAATTGATGGGATTTCAGTAGGAAGTTACAGGATCTGCACTGATTGGAAAGGAAGCCATGTGACCTCCCCAAAACTCTTGCAGGTGCAAACTGAATTTAAAATGGGATCACATGCAACCTCCCCAACAGCTTCAAGAGCACAAATCGGCATGAATGCACAATCAAAAGGACATCTGAAGGGGCCCATAGTCTCTCCTCCTACTAACTGCTCTTAATCTCCCATTGCCCATCCTCCAAGCCTCCTTACCTTCAGTTGCCGTTTGATCTGGGCTAGATGGTTGGTGGCTGTCTTGGGCAGCCCTCACCCAGGCAGGAAGAAGGTGTCATTATATAGGCTAGTAAGCACATTAATGGATCCAAAAATTAGGAAGGCGTGGCCAAAAGAATAGCTAGGATAGTGCTAGAGGCACCTTGCTGCAAAGGAAACCCAAACCATATCAGACAAAAGAATGAGTAAGCTCCTTAGCACTGAACAGGCCACTCAAGGGCAGCTCAATGCTTTTCAGCTAGAGCGAAAATGAGAGCGTCTATTACCTTTGTTATTGTTGTCGTTCAAGGTTCGGCAGGGTGTGCAGATCCTAACTACAAAATGCATTTCTACTCATTAGCTTTAAAGTATGTTTTCTTTTCAGTTTCCAGTTTGATGTCATTTGTTCTAGATAAAAATCAGCAGGGCACGTCTTTACTTTGAAGTTACATTACCAAACAGTGTAAGTGTCACAAGTAGAGATGGGAGGGGGAGATTCAATTCAGTCTAAAGATGGCCCTACCAAATTCACATTTTCCAAAACAATATGCCAGGGGTGGCCAAACTTGCTTAACGTAAGAGCCACATATGATAAACTTCAGATGTTTGAGAACAAAGATAATAGTTAGGATATTATGGCTGGCTCTAGAGATGGCAGAGGCAAGATCATGTTCAGAGTGTGGTGGGGTGGGGCAGGGGCAAGCAATCAGTCTTCTTCCTTCAGTACTAGGAAAGCCATGGTAGTAAGCAAGAGTATGGGCTATGCGGACACTACAGAGTTAAACCAGTTTCAGAATTGCTTAAAGGTCACAGCTGATTACGCAAAAGGAAAGAATTCTGGGAAGGGAGTAGAGATGCATAATGAAGAACTGCAGTTTCTTGTTAAGAAATAAATGCTAGCATAGCAATTTTGAACTTACAGTGTTTTTGTATATATAAAGTAGAGATCAATGGCAAGCCTAGGATGCATATGTGCACACTAGCAAAAGGCATCCTTCAAAAAAGGTTAAAAAAAAGGGATAGATGTCAGAAAATAGGGACCATCTGTACAGGGCCAGCCCCAGACATGCTGGGGCCCTTGGGCACAAGCCTGCCCCAGGCCCCAGCACTCCCCTTCCGTGATTCGCAGCAGGATTGCTGCCGCGGATTGCATGGCGAGAGCTTCGGGGCTCCGCCATTCCCTTGCTTAACCTACCTTGTTCTGCGGTTGCGCATGCAGCGGTGCCCTTAACAAAGACGGCGGCTGAAGTTTCCCTAAGGGGCTGAAGCCTCTGCCGCCAACTTGGTTCATGGCAGGGATGCGCACTCGCAGTACGGACGCATGCTATCAGGGGCACCTTATACCTTGTACCTTAATTTAATAAATAAAGAGAACCTATGTGATTCTTCCCTTTTTAAATATGTTTTGTCTCTATAAAACAGATCAATGAAAATGAGATGTGATAGGTCTTCAGCCATTTTTCTAAGGAAATTAAGGAACTGTAGAATACATGAAACTACCTAGCCTTTACAAATTACTTTGTGAGATTTACAGTGCAATTTTATGCATACTTGCTTGGAAGAAAGTTCCACTAGGTTTAACTGGGCTTGCTCCATAGGAAGTGTGTTTAGGAATTCAGCCTAAGCCTATTGTGGGCATGTGTCAATCGGAGGGGAGTGATGGGGGGAGGGTGGGAGGCCAATATATAACAAGGCTGGGAGGCAGATGCTGGTGGAGTGCTAGGGGCAGGCCATGTCAGGTAAGAAGAACTAAGGAGATGTGCGTAATAGCTGTCCCCTGTTCCGGGCCTGTCCAGAGCCGAAAGATAGCTGGGGGATGCTTGACTCCATACTCTGGCCTTCGATTGCTGCTGTGCAATGCCAGGTCTGTTGCCCAAAAAACATCTCTCATCCATGATATGATACTGGATGAGGGTGCGGACCTGGCATGTATTATGGAAACCTGGCTGGATGAGGCCGTGGCTCCTATCCTCGCGGCCATGTGTCCGGAAGGGTTCTTGTATGCACAGCAGCCGAGGGTCTGTAGTCAGGGAGGGGGAGTGGCGGTTATTTACCGAAAGTCCCTGGTTCACACCAGGCCTCCTCTCTGTGAGACCAAGGTTGTTAACTGCATGTACTGGAGGTTGGGCCCAAAGGGCAGTCTAGGAATTCTAGTGGTGTGGGATCGGTTGCAGCTTCTTCCTTCTGATGAAGTGGACAAGGTGCTTTCAACCTTAAAGCCAACCACTTGCTTACTCGACCCTTGCCCATCGTGGCTCATTATGAGCTGCAAGGACAGACTTGGTGAGGGAATCAAGATGGCGGTAAATATGTCCCTGGAAGAGGGAGTAATGCCATCAGCTCTCAAGGAGGCAGTAATAAAACCAATTCTAAAGAAGCCCTCCTTGGATCCCCAAGATCTGAACAACTTTCACCCAGTCTCAAATCTGCCATTCCTAGGCAAGGCGGTTGAGCGGATGTTGGCGAAGCAGTTGCAAGTGCATTTGGAGGAAGCAGATTATCTGGATCCATTTCAATCAGGCTTCAGGCCTGGACATGGGACTGAAACGGCCTTGGTCGCCTTGGTGGATGATATGAGGAAGGCATTGGATGGGGCGAATGCACCTTCCTGGTCCTCCTGGATCTCTCAGCGGCTTTTGATACCGTTTTGACCACGGTATCCTTCTGGACCGCCTGAAGAGGTTAGGCATAGGGGGCACTGTATTGCAGTGGTTCTGTTCCTTCCCCTCTGGTAGGTACCAGAGAGTGGCATTGGGGGATGAGGTTTCAGAACCTTGGCCTCTCACTTGTGGGGTGCCACAGGGCTCCATCCTCTCCCCGATGCTGTTCAACATCTATATAAAGCTGCTGAGGGCTATCATCAGAAGTTTTGGGCTGCAGTGTCACCAGTATGCGGATGACACACAGCTCTATCTCTCATTCAAATCTTCATTGAGGTTGGCTGTAGAAACCCTGTCCAAGTGCCTGGAGTCGGTGAGTGGCTGGATGGGAAGGAATAAGCTGAAGCTGAACCCTGACAAAACCGAGGTACTGTTTGTGGGAGACAAGGGAAGGTTGGGGGATGTTGACCTGGTGCTCAATGGGGTACAATTGCCCCTGAAAGACCAGGTCCGCAGCCTGGGGGTCATTCTTGACTCCCAGCTGTCCATGGAGGCTCCGGTCTCGGCTTTGAGCCAGGCAGTGCAGTATCAACTCCATCTGATACAGAGACTGCGCCCCTACCTCCCCAACCATCTGCTCCCATCTGTGGTACATGCCCTGGTCTCCTCTCACCTAGACTACTGTAATGCACTCTACATGGGGTTACCCTTGAAAACGGTCCGGAAGCTGCAACTGGTACAGAATGCGGCGGCTCACCTGATTAAAGGCAGCTGCCGGCGAGATCACATCACTCCAGTGCTGAAGGAGTTGCACTGGTTGCCGGTTGTTTTCAGGGCCCAATTCAAGGTGTTGGTTCTGACCTTTAAAACCCTATACGGTTTCGGCCCAGTCTATCTGAAGGAGCACCTCCAACATCATCAGGGATGCCGCTCAACAAGATCAGCCTCAAAAGGCCTTCTCTCTATCCCACCGGTTAAAACAGCTAGACTGGTGAGAACTAGGGAGATGGCTTTTTCAATTGTGGCCCCCCACTTTGTGGAATTTCCTCCCAAATGATCTCCGCCATGCCCCCTCTATGATGAGCTTCTGCCGGGCCTTGAAGACCTGGCTCTTCAGGCAGGCTTTAGGGGTGGGCTAGGTTTTGTTATTGTTGTTGAGATTTTTAATCTTTTAATGTATGTTTTTATTTTGTACGTCACCCAGAGTAGCTGGACAGGCAGCCAGATGGGCGACTAATAAATTTAATAAATAAATAAATTGTCATGCAAAAGTAGAGCTGCACTACAAATTATCCAGCTTCAGTATTTTAGATAGAAATTAGAAACGTTTTAAAGTTATTTTTTTGTACAATCTATTGCTTTATTGATGTATTGCCTTGTTGATGTATTTTTATATTTGTGTTTACTTTTTCTGTAAGCTGCCTTGAGGGCCGTTTGGCTGAAAAGAAGGGTATAAATAAACATTAACATAACATGTATCCACAGGCTTGCAGCATTCACACAGGACAAATCCTGTGAATGCTCAAGTGCATCTCTTGGTGCGTGATCTAGCCACTCAGGACTTCCTGAATGAAGATGTCTATGAAGACGGAAGGTGGTTGATGGCAAGTTCTCAGGCAAGTTCTCAACCCACACATTGAGGTGTTCACAGAACCAACCTACATCACCTCTGAAAGAAGCCAGATCGGGACTTGCTTGCTTCATCACGCTACCACCATGGTGGCAAAATGGGGACAGCCTCATTTCTCAGGCAGATTGCCCTAGGGTTCCTAGCTTTTCAGTCCTGGCCATCCTTTCCTGCTGCCTTCAGGGTGGCAATATTGGACCAGCGGTCTGACTCAGTGGTAGAAGGTAAGTTCCTGTGTTTTTTGTACTTTTGTTTAAAAAAAGCCAATGTTTGGGGACTAAAAATGTAGCACACTAAACGCTTCTTTAACTTTTTTTTCAAGTCACACATAGGGATGCAAAGATCTGTCAATTTCAGTGCTCATTTTTCCAATTTTAAATTCAGCTCTCCACATTTCTGCAACAATTTGCAATTTAATCTCATGAAAATTCTCCAGCACTTTAGTGTGAATTTCTCCTAATATTTTTTGTAGGCAGTTTTGCCTCATGTACACATTTGTGCAAGCCATTTCTCATCACAGTTTTGGTATGTTATGTTCACTTGTGTATCCATTTCTATGCACACCTGCCCCGAATATATGCATTTTTAGAAAAACATTGTTTGGTTGGCAAACTGTGCCACAAAATTCAAATAAATGTGAACTCTGAAGGATGGCTTGTGTTTCATTTCTCATATTGTTTCGGTAAATTCAAATTTGATGGATTTCGGCTTGAAATGAGAACTGAATTGAATTGCTCCCTCAACCCTAGCCGCAACGATCCCTTCCATAAAGGCACAGAGGTAGTGATTCGGGCAAGGCCTCCCAGCAGGAAGGGGCGGGTAGAAAATGAGAAAAAGGATCCTCTGCCTTCACTAGGTGGACAGAATTTCAGAGTAGCAGCTTCTCTCACATCACCCTGGCTGCAGCACTGGTACCTGCCCAAATTCCTTTGCCTGCACTATAAAAGGGTACAGAAACCTGGTCCTCAGTTATGCCTGGGCAGCCTCCCACCTGATAAAGGTTCACTGCAGAGGAAGAATTCGCACCTGGGTCTCCCGGATCATGTGAACTACCAAAAAAAAAAGATTTCTTTTGTTTCTCCTTTGCAAAATGTCAGCTTCTTTCCCCTTCCTCTGGGAGGGCGACCTCCCCCATCGTCCCTCCCCCATCACCTTAGGGACAGCCAGCCACACACCAGAGCACTGGCAAACAGGCGTTCCACAACAGAGTAAATGACGTGCTTTGTTACTAGCTGACCCAGAATCAGGCTCAGGACATCCCAGCGGCTGAGATGATGTCAGCCAGGTGGCTTTTTCCAGCACATTCCTAAGCTCAAGACATCAAAGGGCCATCTTTCTGGAGAGGGACAGTTGTGCCTAATGAAAAGCCAGCATGCGCCATGCAGAGGAGGGAACAGCGTCACTTCACTGAGTCACTAATCGAATCCAGCCCAGCGCCATTCATTCCATTACAATGCTGCATGCTTGGCTGATCATAGCGCAGGGCCAAATCTCAGCGTCCAAGCACCTGTGACGCAGAAGACCTGCGATCGCATCCGCCAAATGTTTTCTTCCTTTCTTTTGTTGAAATAGTTTGAAGCATAGAATTGTAGAAGAGTAGAGCTGGAAGGGGCCTATAAGGCCATCAAGTCCAACCCCCTGCTCAATGCAGGAATCTGAGTTAAATGGGGCTCTCGTTTTGGTCAAAGCAGGCATATGCTGAGGGGCAAGTGTTAACCCTTTCTGACCATGCCATTTACCCAATCTAAGCACCCCCACAAAATTGGTATTTGCTTTGCTGCCAAGAAAAGACAGGTACCTCCATTATGCCCTCCAGGGCTAACAGCAACTTTGCAGAGGGCAATTTCTTTATTATTTGTTTATCAAATTTAGCTCAGCTACCCACCCCTGCTTTGATCATACCTGAAGCCCCCTCATAGCTCTTTATGTTTTTTTGTTTTAAAGTCACTCCCACAAAATAAATGCCTGCTTTGGCCTTCTGTCTGTTGCTGTAGGAAACAGATGAGACGGACTTTAGGTTTGATCCAACATGCCATGCACAAGCCGCTTTGGGCCTCTCAACCCACTCCAAAAGCTCATTTTGGCAAGGGGTGCTCACATGCAGCATGCTTCCAGCTCCACACACACACATACACACACTCCATACCCCCATTGAACTCTATAGATGTCTGAAATGTGAATATGGATCTGGGATTTCTCCCCACCATACACACTCCACAAACAATGTTTGGGCCAAACACCCAGAAGAACTCTCTCAGATCCAAGTCTCTGTTAACTTGCTTATTCTTGGTTGCTGTGTCATCGCAAACGTGATTCCCTTCCCGCATCTTCCTTTAATAATTCACCACTATGTAAAATTGTATCCATACGTAAAAGCCAAGGAGGACTGAGCTAGTGGTCTGCCCAGTGAAGAGTTCTGTGGCTCTCAAAAGTTTACCGCTTTCTCTGCCAATCAATCAACGCCAATCCAGCAAAAGAGATTGCATTACGCATTTTGGATCTCACAGGATGACCAGCCTTCTCCAGCTTGATGACTAGATTTGTGAAGGCCTGGGGGAAGGGACAGAAAAATTTGGAGGGAGGATGTTTTCCTCAGGGTTTTTTTCTTCAATTTTTTCAGGGAAAAGCTAGATTTTTTTCCAATTTTTCTGTTGTTGTTTCTTTTCTGGGCCTTCACATCTCTGTTGGTGCCTGTGATGTTCCTCTATTAGTGTAAATAGGGTAAATGTTGTTTGTATAGGAGATACATGGTAAGTGGAATGAAAGAGGAAGGAGGAGTGACTGGGCAGTAGAATGCTGGATGATTGGCTGAATGTTTAAAATGGCTGAAGGTATAAAAGGAAGAGTGAGAGTGGAATCTGGGGGGAGAAGAGAACTGAGTGGGTTGCTTGGTGGGGTTTAGAGAGTTGTTTGCCAGGAGGGAGGTGGAGTTCGGATTAGTATTGAGTAAAACCATATGCTTATGTGCCTTAAGAAGAAATCTTGTTAATCTTGTTAGCTTTGTTATCTGTAATAAATACTTAATTTGGTTTACCAAAGGCCTGATCCTTGGCTGGGGTTTCACAGACCAGAAGGGAGGGTGAGGTAAATACCAAGGCTGAAGGATAATATGGTGGCAGCGGGGAAGGGAAGTATAACACCACAAGTATTCAGAGCAAACCAGAATTATAAGCAGTCTGAGTAAATCAAAGGGATTGGAGACAGCTTTAGCACTCAGTCACAGAGGTAACCAGATTGAGGGAGACTCAGGCAGAGTCTCTGGGAATACTGGTTATAAGACGTGACTGGTGGTGCTGCCTAGCAGGGGGATCCGTTGAGATCTGTGCTAGAGCGGGGAGAGAAACCATAAGAGAGAGCGGTCCGGACTGGTGGAGTCCCTGGTGGTGCCTAATGACAGGCAGTAACCAAGAGCAGGTAGGAACCTGACAGGGAGAGCCAGGGAAGGACGCCTCACAGTGCCCTCCGTATGTTTTCCACTCCCATCAGCGCCCAGACAGCACAGACTAGTCTCTACAATCCATCTAATCTATCTCACAGGGCAAAGGAGAAAAAAGGGAACAGCTACACAAACCACCGTGAGCACTTTGGAAGATGGGAAGAATAAAATATGTAATAATAGCTAAATAGAGCCTCCACATTTAGAGGCAGTCTACTTCTGGATGACAGGGACATCTACTGAAGGAGCACCGTTACTTTCGTCTCCTGCATGTGAGTTTCATGGAGGCATCAGGCTGGCCACTTTGGCAAACAGGATGCTGGACTAGAGAAGCCTTTGGTCTCATCCAGCAGGGCTCTTCTGAAGATTTTAAACCTCCTGGCTGGTAGTATTTACCCAAGGATAGCCTTTGCCAACCTGGTGCCCTGCAGATGTTGCTGGACTACAACTCCCATCAGCCTAGGTTGGCAAAGGATGCCCTAGGCCAGTGGTTTTCAAACAGTGTTCAAATGGTCCTCAAAAGATTGATGGGTATCGACCTCCAAGAGCATCTGTCATGAACCACCCTGTTCAGATCTTGCAGTTTAGGTCTGTGGCTTCCTTTATGGAATCAATCCATCTCGTTTGGCCTTCCTCTTTTTCTACTTCCTTCTGACTTTCCCAGCATTATTGCCTTTTCTAGGGAATCAGGTCTTCTCCTTATGTGTCCAAAGTATGATAACCTCAGTTGCATCATTTTAGCTTCTAGTGATAGTTCTGGCTTAATTTGTTCCAACACCCAATTATTTGTCTTTTTCGCAGCCCATGGTATCCGCAAAGCTCTCCTCCAACACCACATTTCAAATGAGTTGATTTTTCTCATATTCGCTTTTTTCACTGTCCAACTTTCACATCCATACATAGAGATCAGGAATACCGTTCATGGTCTGAATGATCCTGACTTTAGTGTTCAGTGATACATCTTTACATTTGAGGACCTTTTCTAGTTCTCTCACAGCTGCCCTCCCCAGTCCTAGCCGCCTTCTGATTTCTTGACTATTGTCTCCATTTTGGTTAATGACTGTGCCAAAGTATTGATAATCCTTGACAAGTTCAATGTCCTCGTTGTTAACTTTAAAGTTACATAAATCTTCTGTTGTCATTACTTTCATCTTCTTGATGTTCAGCTGTAATCCTGCTTTTGTGTTTTCCTCTTTAACTTTCAACAGCATTCGTTTCAAATCATTACTGGTGTCTGCTAGTAGTATGGTGTCATCTGCATATCTTAAATTACTGATATTTCTCCCTCCAATTTTCACATCTCCTTTATCTTGGTCCAATCCCGCCTTCCGTATGATATGTTCTACATATAGATTAAACAAATAGGGTGATAAAATACACCCCTGTCTCACACCCTTTCCGATGGGGAACCAATCAGTTTCTCCATATTCTATCCTTACAGTTGCCTCTTGTCCAGAGTATAGGTTGCGCATCAGGACAATCAGATGCTGTGGCACCCCCATTTCTTTTAAAGCATTCCCTAGTTTTTCATGATCTACACAATCAAAGGCTTTGCTGTAATCTATAAAGCACAGGGTGATTTTCTTCTGAAATTCCTTGCTTCGTTCCATTATCCAATGTATGTTTGCAATATGATCTCTGGTGCCTGTTCCCTTTCTAAATCCAGCTTGGATGTCTGGCATTTCTCGCTCTATATATGCTAAGAACCTTACATAAAGTAACTTTTAAAGTAACTTTTACAGTATCAACTATAGGATTGTTAATGAGAGACAAGCGTTTCTCTCCCAAAAAAAGTCTCACCCATCACTATGGATCTTCACCTGCAATGTGCCTCTGTAGGGAAGTATAACGTATGTTCTGAGACATGCTCTCAGAAGTGGGCAGTGCCCCTTGTGATCGAGGAGGAGCACATCTGGCACATGCTCTAGAGCCCTCCATTGTGAAAAGCTTCCCACTCCCCCCTAGGACCTGGACAAACAAATCCCAGCCATACTTTTTCAACATTATATTTATTTTCCAGCATCAGACACAGTGGCTGGAACATGGAAATCAGACCCAGGGGCAGGAAAGACTGAGCGGCTTTCAAATTGCTCTCAGTCTCCCGCAGCAGGCCCCTTTTGATTAGATAACCTCTGCCTCTTGCCTGAAGGACTTGCTCTCCCTGCCAGCTCAGTCCTTGGCATACAGACCCTGCTTGCGCAACATGTAGCTCCTCAGGGTGGGCTTCACGACAAAGCCCGTGAGGGCCGACCACCGCCGGAACTTCTTCTTGGCCGTCCGCTGCTCTGCCACTGCCTGCATCTGCTGGGACTCTGCCAGGATGTCGGGGACATGAGGGTGGATCATCGGGTGGAGATCTGTGTACTGGATGCAATGGTAGATCCGGGGCTGCAAGAAGCACACAAACGAAGCCTCACTCAGGAGGCCAAAGCATTCCGCGCGGATCTCTAACCGCCTGGATGTGGTTTTTTTTACATTTAGTTGCCTCGTTGCTGGGCGAATACCTTTTAATTACATCCGTGCCATCCTGAATCTTCTTGTGAGCGGTATTCTTCCACTCATTATGTGGGGAAGGAATTTTTTTACACGGGCCGGGTTCGATTTGTTTCATTAGCCTCTGCGTTTTCTCCAGCATACCACTGCCTGCTCAGATTCGGGGGACGGTAATCAGCTCCCTAGGGGGTGCTGTGTTCTCAAAGACTCTTGTGACAAGTATGTCATGCTCATAAAGGGCATCACGCCGTGCTAGTAGGGCGTTAGCCAGGACCCAGTCCCTAAAAGTGATCAAGGCCCTGGCATTGGAACCGTTAAAATAGCAGAGCTTGGAAAAGTCACTTTTTTGAACTACAACTCCCATCAGCCCCAGCCAGCATGGCCACTGGATTGGGCTGATGGGAGTTGTAGTTCAAAAAAGTAACTTTTCCAAGCTCTGTAAAATAGAGATATTCTACCCGGACTAAGTCACATATAGAAAACATGCCCGGGAGAAGTTCCTTCAGGATATTAAGAAGGTGGAGTTTCCGCTCTGTTTGGGTAAGCCGACCTCTTGGTTTTGCATAGTTATACAACATTAATTTCTTGCGGTTCAGAACTAAATTTCAGTTATCCACCATAAAGTTCTTCGCCTTGCAGGCCAGCCATGGTGCAGAAGCAAAGCTATTTACTCCCAGAGCTTGGAAAAGTTACTTGTTTGAACTACAACTCCCTTCAGCCCAGTCCAGTGGCCATGCTGGCTGAGGCTGATGGGAGTTGTAGTTACTCCTGAGGTTGTGACAGGAGTAAACTGCTGCTGCCAGAAGGAAGCCACCCTTTCCGTCTTCTTCCGCAGCTCTCACCGCTCACTTACCTGGTCCTTGTTGGCCACACAGGCCTTTACTTCCGGGAGCAGCTTCAACATGGAGCGCTGTCCCTTCTGCTTGTAGGCATGGCCCAGGATGTCGCTCTTCTGCACTCAGAGGGATTTAAGCCAGAGAGACCGCTCACTACCCTGGCTCTACCTTTCGTCCCCTGAGCTATCTTAATGTCCCCTTATGCCCTATGCGACTCCTTCCTTCCTCACTCTCTCTCCTGCCCCTCATGCCTGCCACAGCTCCCCAGAACACCTGTGTGATACCTGGAATCTTTCTTTTGAATCCCTTCTCAAACCCCACTCTGCCCCCCCAAAGCCTCAGGCACAGCCGCTTTCACCCCCTTGTTACCCCCTTGGCCTCTTCCTCATCTTCCCAACCACAAGTTGAATTTAGATTGGAAGCACCTGCCTTTCGCTTACATCACTCTAGCAGCAGTCGGCGCTCACTGGGGAACTTACCTGACCTCCCCTCTCCAGCATCACCGCAGCTTACCAGGACAGTGTGCTGACCTCACTGCCAGTATATCACAGCAATGCTGGTAGTGGGAGGTCCGATAAGCACCTCTGCCCCGCCAACCAGTATTGCGTTACTCTATGAAGTGCAGTTTACATTGAAGCAACAACTACACAAACAGATGTTTTCGCTATTCCCATGTGAACCTTCCAAAACGCTGCTCTGCATTTCCCAAGCTGCCAGAGGGGTAGTGGGTGTACATGATGGGGAAAGGCATTTTTTGTCACAGAACTGAGAGACTCAGAAACACTCTCTCAAGGAAGGCTTGCCCAGTTCCATCTTTCCTTCCATTCAAACAGACCGAGGAGATAGCTTTATTTCAAGGAAACTGTGGCGGCTTCCAGACAGATGGCTTCTAGCACTGCCCAATCAGTGCTCTTGCCTTGCAACTGACTTTCCATACCACTGGGAATCTTGTGCTTTTTCTAGGTGTACATCCACATCAATGGATATGACACCATAATGCTACCATTATAGGTTGATCTTTTCCCCACTCCATTGATTTTCACCACCAATACAGTCAATGGCACTGATCGGAAAGGTTATTAAAAAAAGATTTAAAACTATATAGCATTATGGCTTTATAGCACTATGCCTCTTTCATTTTTGCAAAACAAAAAATTACGATCGGGGAACAGTTTTAGCACTAATTAAAAGATCCATGTAAAAAGTGGGGTCATGAAATGGTGCTTATCACAAAGGTTATGACGCATGTGCGCGCTGAGCAGTGGGAGATGCATTTTCCTAATACGTCACTGCCAATATCAAAGCTCCTCCCTTTGAAAAAAAATGGAAAAGCAGCAGTAAAGGGTTCACTACTCAGCCATTCCTCTAGAAAAAAAGTCAGACTTTCTGCAGTCTGAGAAAAGATGGAAGAACCACAAGGACAATACAGGGGGGCAAGGATTAGATGATGCTGTCATGTGTATCCCCCATAAAAAGTGAGTAACAGAGGCCTGCTTCACGTGGAAGCCCTCAGGGTCACCCAAGAAGCACCAGCCCAGCTCAAAAGGGATGGGGTAGAAAGCAGGGCTGTGGAGTCAGAGTCGGAAGCAATTCTGGGTGGAGTCGGAGGTGGTAGAAATGTACTGACTCCGACTCCAGCTTCAAAATAAAAACTTTCTTAGGAATTTAGGAAAGTTTTCATGTTCAGAAATTTTAATCAAATAAATATATTTTACGTTCTGTCAATCTAGCCTGATGATTCACGTGGTGGTGATGAAATGCCTTGTGCTACCATTTTACTACAGTAAATTTGTTATTACTAGTTAATACACATTTGCCATTTATGAAGGAGTCGGTCGGACAGTAGAAAGTTAGAGGAGTCGGAGTCGAAGGTTTGGCGTACCGACTCCACAGCCCTGGTAGAAAGTCTATTCGGTTCACATTTAAAGCTGAATTTCTCAAATTCGCACTTTCCAAAACAATATGAGAATCATAGCGCATAGTTAAATTATGGGAGACAGTGATGGCCAACAACCTGAACGTCTTTAAAAGTTGATTGGACAAATTCATGGAGGATAAGGTTTCCAATGGCTTCTAGTCGTGATGACTATGTCCTGCCTCCCCTGTTGCAGGACGTTTGCTTCTGATATTCACAGGAGGGGAGCATTGCTGCTGAGCTTGCTTGTGGGTTTCCTATTAGGGCACCTGCTTGGCCACTGTGAGAACAGGATGTTGGATGATGGGCCACTGGCCTGATCCAGCAAGCTTTTCTTATGTTCTCATGTTCTTACATTTTAACTGAAACACAGCCATCCTTTGAAATTCACACTTATCCAAATTTTGTGATGCAACCAAACAAGGTTTACAAAATGCATATATTAGGGAAAATATGCGTAAAAATGAATATGTTAGTGAAAATAACATATAAAATCATTATATTAGAAGAAATTGCTTGCAAAACTGTGTACATTAGTCAAAATTGGATACAAAATTGTGTTTAGTAAGAGAAAGTCACACTAAAATGCTGAAGAACTTCCATGAGGATTTTTTTAAAAAACCAAATTGCTGCAGAACTGAATTCAAGATTGGAAAAATGAGACACAAGAGATCCAAAACTGACAGATCTTTCCATCACTACTTTTAGTAGGGCTGCTCTGTGGAAGATGGAATTCCTACATGGAAGTCCGTCCAGCCATCCAGCTGGATTCTACATGTGGATCATTTGCATGTAGAACCGTCATTTGTTGTGTGGACACTAGGAATGGGGACAGATTTTTTTAAAAAAAATCAGACTTGATACCGATTTTTTCAAGAGTCCACATGGTCACTCTCATTGCGTACCGACTCCTGCAGTTCCCACGGAAAATCCGCCAATTTTTTTAAGTTTTCGTGCCATTGCATGAACGAGAAGGGCCTCAGGGAGAATGGAGGGTTGGGACCCCCGGCTTTCCTTTTCCTCCTGTTCCCCTCTTAGCACTGGCTCTCCTGCAGCAGCACATGGTCTCCCAAGCCGTACCCCTGGGCACTTCCGTGGCACCAGAAAGGGCTAAAGAGGCTACAGCCTGGGCTGGAGAGGCGGATCCCCCTCCGCGGACAACCCTGCTTTCCTTGCTCTCATCTATGGAGTCTGTGGAGAGGGTCAGCAAGCTCATGCTGGGTCCTCTCTGAATGGCCTCTCTCTTCTCTCCAGCCCACTTTTGAACCTTTTTTTAAAGAAGAGAGAGAGAGAGAGAGAGAGAGAGAGAGAGAGCAAGCTGTCTGAGGCTTGCTCCCTGGCCGCTGGAGCTGGCAGAAGGTCAGCCCAGTAAGGATTGGAGGCAGTAGGCATTTAAAGGGTTAATAGACTAGAGATAAATGGAGGAACTGTAGAGCGTCTCATGAGAACTGCTCTATGCTTCCCTGTCCATCTCTACGGTATTATTGTGAGTTTGGGGCTGGAATAGATGAACCCTGTGAGTCCCCTTCCAGTCTCTGAATTGGAATCCTGTGCCTTGGGGCTGGCTCTGCTGGCCAGATGAATTTCTTTTGTTAAGCTAATAGCGTGGCCAGGTTGCTAATGGGCCTATCAGTTGCCCAGCAACTGGTGAATGGCCCAGGAAGACCCTTTTGTCATTGAAACTCTTCAGGAGAGCCCTCTCCCCCCCCCCCAGCTGCTAGGAGAGGCTTGTGTTTTTAGTTGTGTCCACGAATTGCTGGGAATTCGAGGCAGGCAGAGAGACTGGCTCTCTGCACCATGGCATTTGGGGTGCCTCCTGTAACACTGATGGAAAACTGGATATTGGACTGCTGATGCCTTGAACCCCTCCATCCTAAGCTCAGGTTGGAATGTGTGTAAATAAATAAAACATATTTCATAAAGACACCGCAGTCTCCACTGACCTTCTTCCTAAAAGAAACCAAACCCTGGAGGAGCGCAGGGACCCCTGAAATCTCACCGCTCAGAGATTGGGGAGATGTGCAACAGTATTAACCCTGTAAAACCCTGACGTTTTGAACAGGATGAGGATTGAAGGCAGTGGAAATAAATGACAAGTCAGGAACTGCATTCCAGTTTGACGGAGTGCTAGCAGATTGGGGCCAGCATGCAGATCCCAACCCTAGTGGACACGTGCAGTATGCAAGCAACAGGAAGTGTGAGCAAACAAATAACTGGAATGCCACACTAATCACTTTATGAATGGAAGCAGCCCTCCCCCCAGCTCCATTACATGCAAGATTCAACTGCAGTGCTGCATAAGGAAAGACTTCCTAACTGTTAGAGCCATACGACGATGGAACCAATGACCTAGGTAGTGGGCTGTCCAACACTGGAGGCCTTCGAGAGGGAGCTGGACAGCCATCTGTCGGGAATGCTTTGATTTGGATTCCTGCATTGAGCAGGGGGATGGGCTGGATGGCCTTGTAGGCCCCTTCCAACTCTACCATTTTATGATTGACTGGCTCTCTTTTGTTGCTTTAAATGAGATTGCATTGATTGATATTTTGAAGTTTTGTTAGCTGCTCCAATTATCTTTTAGATAAGAGATAATCTCACCCGGCTACCCGCAACAGAGACTCAAGAGATCTTCACCTGCTTTCCCGATTCTTCCCACTTCTGAAAAGAGGCCTCAATTTGGTCATCCGTGTATTGGGCGATCCGCGTTTCTTTCTGGATCATCTCGTGCATCTTGCTGGCAGCACCGCCTGCGAGGGATGACTTCACGTGCAGGAAATCCATCAGCAAGCACTGCTGCCTCTTCTGCTGGCTCAGCGTCTCGACGATGTTACGGGTGCTCCTGGAGGCGAGAGGAGGCGAAGGGATGGATGAAGGGCAGCCCAGGGACACATAAGCAGAATTGTAGCCAAGGGACGGGCGTGAGGGGGCAGGTTAGGAACTCTCAATGCCAAAACTACACCTGGGTTACAAGGAGGGCCGCAGCTCAGTGGCACAGCATCCCACCGATGCACGCAGAAGCTCCCAGGCTCAATCGAAGTAAGGCTGGGAAAAGTCCCTGCCTGAAACCCAAGAAAGCCACTGCGAAAGTAGACAGTACTGAGCTAGATGAACCGAAGGTTTGACTTGGTATAAAGGCAGTTTCCTATTCTCCTCAGTGGAACAGCACATGCCCAGAGCTTGGAAAAGTTACTTTTTTAAAACTACAACTCCCATCAGCCCCAGCCAGCATGGCCACTGGATTGGGCTGATGGGAGTTGTAGTTCAAAAAAGTAACTTTTCCAGGCTCTGCACATGCCTTGCAGAAGGCTCAGGAAACACCTGATGCAAGCATCTTTAAGCTGTATGTAACTGTGTATCCAGGAGAGACAGACAGTTGAGAGAGAGGCTGAAATGCATGTTACATGTGAAATTGGCTTAACATGAAAAATGGACATGGACTGCCTTCAAGTCGATTCTGACTTATGGCGACCCTACGAATAGGGTGTTCATGGTAAGCAGTATTCAGAGGGGGTTCCCCATTGCCTCCCTCTGGCTTAACATAGCCAACCACAATTTCCAGATTTCTTTGTGGCAAAAGCTATGGCAGCTTCAAGCAGAGCTTGGATAAGTTACTTTTTTGAACTACAACTCCCATCAGCCTCAGCCAGCATGGCCACTGGACTGGGCTGATGGGAGCTGAAGTTCAAAAAAGTGACTTTTCCAAGCTCTGGTTGCAATTAAGGATTTGTATGGGTGTTGCACGCAACACACGCACATGCACACAAGCAACCTTTTCCTGGCATCTCCCTTGGAGATTTGGGAAAAGATAATTGGAGGACTGATTAAACATGGTAAACAAACATTCCTAATATGCGAAGAGCAGCAAGCAATCTGCTTCTACATGCGCAAGGTTGGGCACCAGCTAGGGGGTGGGTGAGAATTTCAATTCAGTTCGCATTTCATGTGGAATCTGTTGTATTCGCACTTTCCAAAACAATATGAGAATCGAAAAGCAACCATACTTTGACAGTCACACTTACTTCAAATTCTGCAATGCAGTTCACAAACCAATGTTTACAAAAATGCATATGTAAGGGGAAATAAATGAATACATGAGTAAAAATAACATGCTAAATTACATTATATGACTAGGGATGGCTTGCAAAAATGTGTACATTAGTTAAAACAGCTACAAAAAGTGTTTATTAGGAGAAATACGCACTAAAATACTGGAGGATTTTCACAAGGATTTTTTTTAAAAAAAATCTGCAAATTGCTGCAGAAATGTGGAGAACTCAATTCACGACTGGAAAAATTAGAAACTGAGAGAACCAGATTTGACAGATCTTTCCATCACTAGCATCAGCAAATATCCATTGGGAAACGGGGCCAGAGATGGTTGCTATGCTGGACCTGGGGCTGCCACGGAAACAGCAGCTCTGGGCTGTGCCTGTCTTCGGCTTCTCTGCTTAGTTCGGCGAATGCGTGACGTGACACCACACGGGAAGCATAATGGAGGTACTTTTTCACCCAGCGGACATTCATTTATAAAGGCCACTGGAATATAGAAGCCTAGGAAGATGCCCTATACCAAGTCAGACCACTGGCACATCAAGCTCCTGCTGGGAGGAAGGGAGGGATATAAATCAAATAATTAATAAATAAGCAAGCTCAGCACTGCTCACGCTGACGGGCAGTGGCTCTGTACGGGATTCTCTCTGTGGAGATGCCGACTACCTTCTGAATGCAAAATTATGCTGCTGCTGAGATACAGCCCTTGTCCACCACCGCAAGATGGGTTGGCCAATGACCTAGATGTCTTTCAAAGGGAAAGAGTGTGCCTCGGAGTACCAGCCGCTGGCGATCACGAACTGGGGAAGGCCTTCATGTCCTGCTTACGGGCTTCCCAGAGACATCTAACGGGCCACTATGCAAAGCAGGATCCTGGACTAGATGGACCCCTTTGCCCTGATCCAGGAGCCAGGCTTTTTTTTTTTATGTTCACTCCATCATGCACTTCCCTACTCCTGATCCACATTATGGGCTGTTCCTTGCAAGGGGGCAGGGAGCATGCCCCAGCCCTTGTTTCTCCTAGTAACCGTTATGGGGAGAGACAGAAGGACAACAGCTAGCCCTGGGTTGCAGGGCCACAAACGTGCATTCTGTGGTGAGATCATCATTACTCACCTGCACCAAAGCCCGCCCAGGGGTCCTGCCCCACACATTTCCAGAACTGCAAGGGCTTGATCCTGCCTCCATTGAATGCCTCCAGATCACAGGGGGACAGATCTGAAAGATGCTTGTGAGCCTCTTCCGTTTACTCACTCCCAGTGGGGTCTCCGGCCTTCATTCAGGACCCTCAGGGTATGCAGGGAGCCCACACGGCGGATGTCCTCTGGCACCTCCGCTGCTGTCAGGTGCTGTATTCCCAGCTTCCACACTGACTGCCCAAATGTCCCTGTGAGGAAAGCCAGGAGCAGATGTGGGTGAGAGGTGGAGGGGCAGGGGGCCTGCTGCTTTGCTGTTGCCAGCCAAAACCTCTCTGTACTGCAGCTTCTTAATAACATCAGCAGCCCCACTTTAGCCAAATTGCTACCACAAGCCAAAGCAGAACACTGGGCGTTCCAGGCCCCCCCTCTACATGGCCCATGGAACTCTCCCTACACTACCCCTCATAGGGCCTGCTTGGCAACCCAACTGCTTCTGCTTGGCTGGGTGTGTCTTGGAACTCTGATAACGCCACTTGGTTGCCCGGATGGAAGACAGAGAGCGGCATGTGGATAAAAACTAGCTTACCATACAAAGGTAAAACCCATATTAATTGCTGTGCCCACTTTTTGCTCTGGCCTCACCCACGACTGGCACGTGGCCCCCTAGAAGGAAACTTAAAACCATTAGACTCGGTCTAATGGTTTTAAGTTGCAGGAGCGTAGATTCAGATTGGACATTAGAAGGAACTTCTTGACAGTAAGGGCAGTTCGCCAATGGAACCGACTGCCTAGGGAGGTGGTGGGATCCCCTTCGCTGGATGTCTTCAAGCAGAGGCTGGACAGCTATCTGCGGGAGATGCTCTAGCTGTGGATTTCCTGCTGCGAGCAGGGGGTTGGACTCGATGGCCTACAAGGCCCCTTCCAACTCTATGAGTCTATGATTCTATGAAATGTAGCATTCGGGCTAGAAGAGGCTCCCCACCCCGGCTCCATGGGCATGTCAACGTGGCAAAAGGTTTGGAGATCTAAGCATGCTATTTTCCCTCCACCACCCAATGCGAAGCTAAGGAGTGTTTGTCATCCTGACTACCTATCCCCAAGACCATCCTCTTCTTTGTTTACCAACAACTAGAGATTCAAAAGAAAAGGCCTTACCAATGTGCCTGCCCGACAGCAACCAGAGCTTGATTGCACCATCATGGCTGGAAGTGAGAATTGCTCTGAATCTTTCTATGTATTTGATGCTGACCACATTCCTCAGGTGCCCCTTCCAAGAGTTCAGGCAGTCGGGAGGAATCAAAGAGGTCACCCAGCCGTGATATTCCTGCCACAAAGACAAAGCCATCAATGCTGCTGGATGTTGGAAGGGGCACCCTGTCACTCATAAGAACATAAGAAGAGCCTGCTGGATCAGGCCAGTGGCCCATCTAGTCCAGCATCCTGTTCTCACAGTGGCCGACCAGGTGCCTGGGGGAAGCCCGCAAGCAGGACCCGAGTGCAAGAACACTCTCCCCTCCTGAGGCTTCCGGCAACTGGTTTTCAGAAGCATGCTGCCTCTGACTAGGGTGGCACAGCACAGCCATCACGGCTAGTAGCCATTGATAGCCCTGTCCTCCATGAATTTGTCTAATCTTCTTTTAAAGCCATCCAAGCTGGTGGCCATTACTGCATCTTGTGGGAGCAAATTCCATAGTTTAACTATGCGCTGAGTAAAGAAGTACTTCCTTTTGTCTGTCCTGAATCTTCCAACATTCAGCTTCTTTGAATGTCCACGAGTTCTAGTATTATGAGAGAGGGAGAAGAACTTTTCTCTATCCACTTTCTCAATGCCATGCATAATTTTATACACTTCTATCATGTCTCCTCTGACCCGCCTTTTCTCTAAACTAAAAAGCCCCAAATGCTACAACCTTTCCTCGTAAGGGAGTCGCTCCATCCCCTTGATCATTCTGGTTGCCCTCTTCTGAACCTTTTCCACTCTATAATATCCTTTTTGAGATGAGGCGACCAGAACTGTACACAGTATTCCAAATGCGGCCGCACCATAGATTTATACAATGGCATTATGATATCGGCTGTTTTATTTTCAATACCTTTCCTAATTATCGCTAGCATGGAATTTGCCTTTTTCACAGCTGCCGCACACTGGGTCGACATTTTCATCGTGCTGTCCACTACAACCCCGAGGTCTCTCTCCTGGTCGGTCACCACCAGTTCAGACCCCATGAGCGTATATGTGAAATTAAGATTTTTTGCTCCAATATGCATAATTTTACACTTGTTTATATTGAATTGCATTTGCCATTTTTCCGCCCATTCACTCAGTTTGGAGAGGTCTTTGTGGAGCTCTTCGCAATCCCTTTTTGTTTTAACAACCCTGAACAATTTAGTGTCGTCAGCAAACTTGGCCACTTCACTGCTCACTCCTAATTCTAGGTCATTAATGAACAAGTTGAAAAGTACAGGTCCCAATACCGATCCTTGAGGGACTCCACTTTCTACAGCCCTCCATTGGGAGAACTGTCCGTTTATTCCTACTCTCTGCTTTCTGCTTCTTAACCAATTCCTTATCCACAAGAGGACCTCTCCTCTTATTCCATGACTGCTAAGCTTCCTCAGAAGCCTTTGGTGAGGTACCTTGTCAAACGCTTTTTGAAAGTCTAAGTACACTATGTCCACTGGATCACCTCTATCTATATGCTTGTTGACACTCTCAAAGAATTCTAATAGGTTACTGAGACAGGACTTTCCCTTGCAGAAGCCATGCTGGCTCTGCTTCAGCAAGGCTTGTTCTTCTATGTGCTTAGTTAATCTAGCTTTAATAATACTTTCTACCAGTTTTCCAGGGACAGAAGTTAAGCTAACCGGCCTGTAATTTCCGGGATCCCCTCTGGATCCCTTTTTGAAGATTGGTGTTACATTTGCCACTTTCCAGTCCTCAGGCACGGAGGAGGACCCGAGGGACAAGTTACATATTTTAGTTAGCAGATCAGCAATTTCACCGTTGAGTTCTTTGAGAACTCTCGGGTGGATGCCATCCGGGCCCGGTGATTTGTCAGTTTTTATATTGTCCATTAACCTTAGAACTTCCTCTCTCGTTACCACTATTTGTCTTAGTTCCTCAGAATCCCTTCCTGCAAATGTTAGTTCAGAGAACTCACAGAGAACAGTTCCATTTTAGAGGGATTGTAAGGGGTGTGGTGCTTCTGGGAGCAGAGGAAGGACCCTTTGAAGCCTTTCAGGAGAAGGGCACATTTTTTGAACAACCGAAAAGACGACTATACATGTGGACATCACCAAATGGTCAATATAGGAATCAAATTGATTATATAATTGGTAGAAGGTTCCATACTTTCTGCAAATATAAGACCAGGAGCAGACTGTGGTACAGATCATGAACTGGTCGTATCGAAAATCAGAGTAAAACTAAAGAAGACCAACAAAGCAATCATAATGCCAAAATACAATTTAAATAACATCCAGAAGCATATAAAGACCAAATAAGGAACAGGTTTGAGGCTTTAAACTTAGTTGACAGAGAACCAGAAGAACTATGGAATGAAGTCAGAGACGTTATCAGAGAAGAATGTAAAAAGACAATACCTCTAGTTAAAAAGAGAGAAAGACCCCAATGGATGACTGAAGACACTCTTCAAATGGTTAAAGAGAGAAGGAAAGCAAAAGCAAAAGGAGATAGAAATACAGTCAGAACCCTAAATGTAACAATACAGCGACTAGTACATAGGGACAAAGAGAACTATTACAATAGTTACTGTATAGAAATAGAAGAGGACACCAAAAAGGGTAGAACAAGAGCCCTATTCCAAAAGATTAGAGAAATGAAAGGGAAATTTAAATGAAGAGTAGGGATGTTGAATAATCAACAGGGGAACACATTGAATGACCAAGATGAAATAAAAGGAAGCAATACACTGAAGAACTCTGTAAAAGAGATGCCAGGATGACAGATTCATTCATGGAGGAACCATATGAAGAACCAGGAATTTTAGAATGTGAGGTGAAAGCTGCTCTTAAAATACTTGGAAGAAACAAATCACCAGGCATAGATGGCATACCAATAGAGTTGCTACAAGCTACTGAGACTGAATCAGTCCAAATTTTGACTAAAATCTGTCAAGAAATATGGAAAACTAAACAATGGCCCACAGACTGGAAGCATTCCAAATACATCCCAATTCCAAAGAAAAGGGATCCCAGGGAATGCAGTAATTATCGAACTATTGCTTTAATATCCCATGCAAGTAAAGTAATGTTCAAGATTCCACAACAAAGGCTCTTGCCATATATGGAGCGAGAAATACCAGACGTCCAAGCTGGATTTAGAAAGGGAAGAGGTACCAGAGATCATATTGCAAACATACATTGGATAATGGAACGGAGCAAGGAATTTCAGAAGAAAATCACCCTGTGCTTTATAGATTACAGCAAAGCCTTTGACTGTGTAGATCATGAAAAACTATGGAATGCTTTAAAAGAAATGGGGGTGCCACAGCATCTGATTGTCCTGATGCGCAACCTATACTCTGGACAAGAGTCTACTGTAAGGACAGAATATGGAGAAACCTATTGGTTCCCTATCGGAAAGAGTGTAAGACAGGGGTGTATTTTATCACCCTATTTATTTAATCTGTACGCAGAACATATCATACGGAAAGCAGGCTTGGACCAAGAAGAAGGAGGTGTGAAAATTGGAGGGAGAAATATCAATAATTTAAGATATGCAGACGATACCATACTACTAGCAGAAACTAGTAATGATTTGAAACGAATGCTGATGAAAGTTAACGAAGAAAGAACAAAAGCAGGACTACAGCTGAACGTCAAAAAGACTAAAGTAATGACAACAGAAGATTTATGTAACTTTAAAGTTGATAACGAGGACATTGAACTTGTCAAGGATTATCAATATCTTGGCACAATCATTAACCAAAATGGAGACAATAGTCAAGAAATCAGAAGAAGGCTAGGACTGGGGAGGGCAGCTGTGAGAGAACTAGAAAAGGTCCTCAAATGTAAAGATGTATCACTGAACACCAAAGTCAGGATCATTCAGACCATGGTATTTCCGATCTCTATGTATGGATGTGAAAGTTGGACAGTGAAAAAAGCTAATAAGAGAAAAATCAACGCATTTGAAATGTGGTGTTAGAGAAGAACTTTGCGCATACCATGGACTGTGAAAAAGACAAATAATTGGGTGTTAGAACAAATTAAATCAGACCCATCACTAGAAGCTAAAATGATGAAACTGAGGTTATCATACTTTGGACACGTAATGAGAAGTCATGATTCACTAGAAAAGACAATAATGCTGGAAAAAACAGCAGGGAGTAGAGAAAGAGGAAGGCCAAAGAAGAGATGGATTGATTCCATCAAGGAAGCCACAGACCTGAACTTACAAGATCTGAACAGGGTGGTTCATGACAGATGCTCTTGGAGGTCACCGATTCACAGGGTCGCCATAAGTCGTAGTCGACTTGGAGGCACATAACAACAACAAGTGACAAGCCTCCTCTAGGATGCACACCTTAATGTGGTGAGAGGTTTGAGGGTGTCAAAGAAGCTGCTTTCTTTCTCTCTTTAACCATTTTAAGAGTTTCTTCAGTCATCCATTGAGGTCTTTCTCTCTTTTTAATTAGAGGTACTCTCTTTTTGCATTGTTCCCTTATAATGTCTCTGATTTCACTCCATAGGTCTTCTGGTTCTCTGTCAACTAAGTTTAAAGCCACAAACTGTTCCTCATTTGATCTTTATATTCTTCTGGGATGTTATTTAGATTGTATTTTGGCATTATAATTGCTTTATACATACATATATATATAATTGCATTTTATGTTTTATGTATTTTAATTGTATTTTATGTATTTTAATTTATTTTAATGTTTTTGTGATTTTACTGTTTACAATTTTATTATGTACGTGTTTGATTTTATTTTTGTAAGCCACCCTGAGTGCCCTATTACAGGGTAGAAGGGAGGGATAGAAATATTTTAAAATAAAAAAAATAAAAAAGTTGTTCTTCTTTAGCTTAACTCTGATTTTTGATATTACTAGTTCATGATATCTACCGCAGTCTGCTCCTGGTCTTGTTTTTGCAGAAAGTGAGAGTTGCATCTATTGCCCTGCCCATTTTTTGCCTCTGGTCACACACACTACTGGTACATGCTTCATCTCTGCCCACCACTCCCCCCAGAAGGTTGTCCCAAGGGGTTTCTCCACCACAAATTCAGACATCAATGTGAACAAGTGCCAACTATTATTAGTCCCAAGCGGCTGCCAAGATGCCACACGAATGGTTTACCCACATGTGCCAAGATACCAGCACACTATATGCATTGGAAATGGAAATGGACTGCCTTCAAGTCGACTCTGACTTATGGCGCCCCTCTGAATAGGGTTTTCATGGTAAGCAGTATTCAGCAGTAATTTACCATTGCTTTCCTCTGAGGCTGAGTGGCAGTGACTGGCCCAAGGTCACCCAGTGAGCTTCATGGCTACATGGCGATTCAAGCCCTGGTCTCCCAGGTCATAGTCCAACACTCTAACCACTAGGCCACACTGGCTCTCTCATCTTCCATAGATGATATAGTTTGGTACCTCTCTGGAAAAGGGATGCCAAGTCAGGCTTCCTACCTGCTTGGTTTCTTCAGAGCTCTGGACTTTTGAAGGAAATCTACAGTAGTCAGGAATTAAGCCCCGAAAAGCATTCGGCTCAGGAGGCAACTCGTCACTCATTTCTGGTTCGGGATCTTCTTCCTCTGCTGGTGTGCAGTAATGCATGATGTCCCAGATCTAGAGAAAGCAGGTGGAACAGTGGCTGGAGGAATCTGCCTTGGGATCCTTCCACATTCGGGTTGCCTCCAGACTGTCAGCATTTTCCCAAGGGATTCAAGCACGTGCCAGAACTTTAGGTTTGCACAACTAAAGTGGATTACTAGGGCTCTGTCACCCAAGCACAACCAGTCCAAATTAAAGAAGAAACAGGACGTTTTGCAGTTTGGAAAATGATGGGAAGATTCATTGAAAAGTGCAGAATGCACGAACGAAGGCATGTAAACAACTCGCAATCAGATCAGAACAAATGCTCAATAAAGACAGGATATAACAGAAATAAATTATTGTTTTGTCATTGATGTGTTTGCCACCCTGGGCCCCTTCAGTAGGAAGGGTGGGATATAAATGGAATTAAATAAATACATAAATACTCTCTATGTAAGCTTTGTGCAAGATAAATGCTCAATAAAGTGGTAGTGGGGGGGTTAGGTGTCTAGGACAAATTTATTTTTATAAATATATTTGTATACCACTATTTCGTTAAAAACATCAAAGCAGTTTACAGCAAGTTAAAAACAAAAAACACCATGCAATAAAAACATTAAAAATACAATAAAAACAAATCTTAACTGCCTGCATAAGCTTGGCAGAACAGAAAGGTTTTCAGCAGTTATTTAAAAGTTAAAACATATTTTACATGCCGCTAAATAAAGCTCCTAAATGGTTTAGAAAATTACAATTACACAACATTATTAAAATACACAATGATTAAAATGCACAGTAAAACAATCCCATTAACATTCAGAGGTCTACAGTGGGCCTTTGTTCACTCACAGATCCACCCACCCCTAGAACAGAGAGAGGTTTTCACGGTGGCCAGCCAGATGCCACAATGGGGAGCCTAAAAGTCTTGTTAGTGATCTGTCTGAGTCTTCAGTAGGGATGGAGGAGAAATTCAATTCAATTTGCATTTAAAGGCAAATCTATCAAATTCACATTTTCTGAAACTTGAGAACTGAAATTTGCACTTACCTGAATTTTGCAATACAGTTCTTCAACCAATGTTTACAAAAAGGCACATATTAGGAGAGTGTGTGCATAAAAATGAATATATTATTCAAAACATACATAAATGCACTATATTAGAAAAAATGCTTGCAAAAATGTGTACATTAGTCAACACTGCACAAAAATGTGTTTATTAGGAGAAACTTGCATTGAAATGTGGAACAATATTTATAAAGATTTTTTTTAAAAATTCACAAATGTGGAGAACTGAATTTAAGATTGGAAAAATGAGAAAGTGAGAGGACCCAAACTGACAGATTCTTCTGTCCCTAACCCTAAGTACCACACTTCTTTTCAGTGGTCTTTTTTGGGGGGGGGAGGAAAGGGAAAGAGGATGACAGACAGACTAGTCCTCATGGAATTAATCAATAACAGTCTATCTCCAGCCCCAAAATGGAAGGGTAAGGTTTCAAAAGGATATTGGTTATCCATTCCAGGTCTATTCAGTCAGCCTTAGGGGTCAGCCAAGCCAGCACCAGGAAAAGCAAGGGCTGGCAACCGTACCCTCCTATTCATGCATTGAGGGCTTCAGCAAACCACAACTTCCTGGTAACTAATCAAAAGAGAAATGGGAATACTGACCTTAATGTAGCCCAAGGAATCTCCGGTAAAGAGGACCAGGTTCTTGTCATCTGTGGACATGGCACTAACCACTGTGTCCCGGGCATTCCCATGGGCTCCTTGAAATTTGCCCATCATCCCACCATTGGTGCCGACTGCCCAAGCATAGATATACCCATCCGAACAGCTGGTCAGCAAAATGGCTGTGTTAGGCTCTCTCTCACGAGCATTCAGAAAGAGGACCTAGAAAGGCCAAGGCAATTGGGGCAACACCCCAAGAGACTTTTTAGAATGGGTAGCCAATGTGTGCCTTCCAGATGGTGTGGACTACAACTCCCACCAACCCTGGCCACTGGCCATGCTGGGTGTGGCTGATGGGAGTTGTAGTCCAGACCATTTGGAGAACACCCTGTTGGCTTCCTCTGGGCTAGGTACCTGCTCTCAGGAGCAAGCCCATTTCCTTGGCCAATACCCCACGGAAGCCACTATAAAACTTCTGCATGGTAATACAGCGCCACACAGTGGCTACAATGAGCGAGAACCATTATGTGTGGATTGCACCCTGCACCAGGTAGAATTTTCACACCACTTTTGGAGTCAATAGAAGGAGTAATCAACATGAAGAGCAACTTTCCCATGTGACGACCACCCACACTGCATCACCATCATGCAACATTTCCAATTGTTTCCAATTTGACAACTGTACTTCTGTCGTCATTGTTCAAACAAAGCTTTCCTGCTTTGTTCTTGAGTCTCAAACTTTAATGAGCAAAACCCAATTATAAATGCATTCAGAGCCATGCTGGCTGGGGCTGATGGGAGTTGTAGTTCAAAAAAGTAACTTTTCCAAGCTCTGATTCAGAGTAAGAAGAAGCATTTAGTGCAGGCATGGAGAAGCTTTGGCCCTCCAGACGTTGCTTGAACTACAACTCCCATCAGCCCCAGCAAGTACAGCCAATGGCCAGAGGTGACAAGAGTTATAATTCAGCAATGTCTGGAGGGCCAAAGGTCCACACACGCATGACATAGTGGATAACTGGGCAAAGTGACGGACTATGATACTATTTTTCTAAAGGGCTGAGAATGTACTGCAGGGCCCCGCTCATACGGCAGGTTCTGTTCCGGACCGCCACCGCAAAGCAAAATCCGCCACAAAGCGGAACGCATTGACTAACATTGACAAAAATAGCGCCCGATGCCCAAAAAATGCCGTAAAACCTGAACAAGCGCCATAGGAGCAGGGCCTTTCTGCAATTGACAACTGCTGTATCGGTGGAACGCTGCAAAGTGGAGAGCCACAAAGCATGGCCCTACTGTAATAGATTCCATGGTGATTGCAAAATGGATTTCTTTGACCAAAGAAGTGCCCAGCAGAAATGAATGCTGTTAGAATAAAGTGAGATGGCTGAAGAAGAAAAAAATGCAGAAGAGGCTTGCAGTGTTGAATCTGAGAAGCAGATTAAACAAGGAAATATTTATGAGTGAATTAACTAAGCATTAGAAGGATTTAGATATAAAAGTCTTTGTAACCTTTTCCCCACTAATATTAAGCAGGTGTAGATCTTGAAAATTTATGTTGTTTGTTCTCCAATGCCAAACCTTAGTTCAAGCCTTCAGATGTTTTGCCAGTTGGTTGTTTTGCCCGTCTTCCCCAACCTGGTGCCCCCAGATGCTCTGGTCTGCAATTCCCATCACCCCTGGCCATTGGGCTTGCTGTCTGCAGCTGACAGGAGGAGAAGCAGTCCAGGTTGGCAAAGGCTACCAGAGATTGTAGATGGGGATTTCTATATAAATGGATTTTCTTCTTTGATGTAAAACAATCTCTTTTAAGAAATGTAGAGAATAGGTTAGATTTTCATTTAACAATTTGAAGCTTGAGGACACAAGGAGTAGAATCCAGCAGTGTCCACCCTCTGCTAATGGATTCTTTCTGGAAGTAAGAGAGGCAATTTTTGGCAATCCCCGCCAGCCCTCCATGTGCCCCCTAAATCTACAGAGGCTACAGAGGGGAGCAGGAATTCTGGATTGGACAACAGGAGCCCTATTTGCATTTTATTGGTCCATTTTCTTTCAACCACCTAGATGGTAGTGGTTTTATGGAATTTATAGATTTTATAGATTTTACTTTGGAACTTTGTGGCGCTTGGTTTCTTTTAAATTTGTAAGTCACCTGGAAAAATAATTTTGTTAAAGGGTAGGATAAAAATAGGTTGAACAAAATAAATCAATATGGTGGGGGTAGCTATGTTTCTTTGGAATCTTGATAACCTCCCCGCCCGCTTGGCTCCTTCTTCATTATATATAAAATGCTTTAATGATTGGTTGCAATGTCACGTCATTGCCTTGCACATAGCATCCATTCTTTTTCAATGTTTTCAGCTATTTTTCAAAAAAGAAATGGAAAGCAATTTTGCAATTGTAGCCTCATTCCACCAAGAGTCTGATTTGTGCAAGGGTCCTCTAGTCCTAACTCTAAGTCTGAGCTACTGTGCCCGTTGCAGAGAAACCAGGATCACTAACCTTCTCTATGGCAACCTGGGAGGCGCTGACTTCCTCTTGCCAGGTTGGGACATCTTTCCTAATCTCAGCAGCACTGTGGTGGGAGAGGAGAATGTTACCGCTCTTGTTACTTTCTTCAGGGCTCCAGGCTGCCTGCAAAGTCACAAGAAACATGCCAGTGGCCCATCTAGTCCAGCATCCGGTTCTCACAGTGGTCAGCCAGATGCCTGGGGGAAGCCCACAAGCAGGGTTTAAGCACAAGAGCACTTTTCCCTCCTGTGATTTCCAGCAACTGGTATTTGGAAGCATAGTGCCTCCAACAGTGGATGCAGTGACTAGTAGGTCACGCTGCCCTCAGTTGACCCAACAAGCAGCAGCCCGACCCAGTAGTCCTTCTGAGAAATCTTGCCCATTTTTATTCATTTTATTTATTTATTTATTATTTGATTTATATCCCGCCCTTCCTCCCAGCAGGAGCCCAGGGCAGCAAACAAAAGCACTAAAAACACTTTAAAAATAATAAAAGCAAATCTTAAAACACACTAAAACAAAACATCTTTAAAAACATTGCTTTAAAAAAAAGCATTCAAAACATCTTCTAAGATTAAAGCCATTTTTAAAAAAGGTTTAAGAACATCTTAAAAAGCAATATAGGTCTCTACTTAAAAGGCTTGTTGAAAGAGGAAGGTCTTCAATAGGTGCCGAAAAGATAACAGAGACATCGTCTGCCTAATATCTAAGGGGAGGGAATTCCACAGAGTAGGTGCCGCCACACCAAAGGTTCATTTCCTATGTGGTGCGGAACGGATCTCCTGGTATCTGCAGGAGGCCCTCACCTGCAGAGCGCAGTGATCAACTGGGTATAGAAGGAATAAGATAGTCTTTCATGTTGGTGATACCCTGCCCCAGGGAGCAGTTTTGCTGCCGCATTTTGCACCAGCTGCAGCTTCTGGACCAGCCTCAAGGGCAGCCCCCCATAGAGCGCATTACAGTAATGCAGCCTGGAAGTTGCCAGAGCATGGACAACAGTGGTCAGGCTATCCCGGTCCTGAAACTCTAGTACTTTGCTGCACCACAAACCTGCCTGCAATGGGCTGGTGAAAACGATAAAACTCGACAGGAAATAAGCAGCGCACCATATGCTCTTCAGGCACATGAATTGGCCTCTCCAAGTCTGTGCATTTCAGAAATGGTCAACTGCAGAATGCACAGGAGGGGCTTCCACTCCCTTTTGGCCTCAGTCCCAAGGATCTTCCCCAAGCCATACCTGGGGCCACATGATGCGGCTTCCGGAAACAGCAGATGCTGGACGCCTGTGGTGCACAGAAAACATGGCTGGAGGGTTGTTTGCACTGCTGGGTCGGGAAGGGAGGGCAGGCCTTAAGGGGGCAGCTGTTCTTGAGCATGCCCAGCACTTCTTTAAAGTCTGACGATGGGAGCAGCCTGTCTTCTTTGGACCACTGTGCAGGATGGGACCCTCACCCACAGAGAACTCCTGGTTAAAAAGGAAAGCCATTTTTACTTTGGCAGAAGCCAAACCATCACTCACCCCAGCCCCCTTACCCCAAACTAGTGTACGTTCATTTTGGGGCTGAACATGCTCATTCATTGATCCAAAGTATATTAGAGTTCATGAGAGGTAATATATCAGGCCTCATTATATAGCACCATCCCTGTACAGGATTCTTTGTTGAAGTAGAAGAGTAGAAGAGCCCGGCCCTAAAGAGACAACAGAGGAAGGGAAAGAAATGGAAACTGGGGGGAGAACAGAGGAAGTGTTAATTGCAGTTACTTGTACTTAATTCAAACAAATGCCAAAGTGCCAAATGTCCAAGCCAGGTGCCTCAGAGGGATCTGGGACTTCTCAGAGGTGAAGCAGGACATGCACAAGGCAGTATGAGTCAAACTGGAGCACCTCAGCAATACTGATTTTTTTTAAAAAAAGCTCTAGACAAGCGTCTGCCAAAAGCAACACTAAATGCTTCTAAATTTACCATGGAAGGAAAATGCCAGGGTGGGGTGATGAGGGAAGGGAGCACAAAAGGGGAATGGAAGAGGACAGAGGGAGGGCTCTGCTGTATCTGACAGGTTAAGCTGTCTGACCCAGAAAGTGAATAGTTCTTCCCCTCAAATCAATTTGAAAGATGCCCAGCGTATTTTTTTAAAAGCCTATTTGCTTGTAATTTGGTAGGCTTCATCCACTCAGGAGGGTCTACTATGCCTGCAAAGTTAATCTACTTCTGTCAAAAGGGGAAGAAACTATAGCTGTTTTTGTTTGTCTGCTTCCCAATAGAGATGGGAGGGGCAAAGCGGAGTTTTGCTGACCCTCCAGGCAAATCAGCCAACCTATGAAGCACTCTGGATTGATGCAGGCTGATTCCCAAAGTACCCAGTCAGGGTCCAAACTGAATCTTGTGGTCAATGCACACCCTTAAGGTTTAGACAGAGTAAGGTATGGGAATTAAGGGATTACGGATGCCAAAGGCTGCCAGGAAAAGGTGAGCTTGAGGAGGGATTTGGAGGAAGCAGAAGTAAAATAAAAAAGGTGAAAACAGAGAGGGGCACAGGGGGCAGCAAGGAAGAAAGGGAGGAGTTATTTTGGCAAGATATAATTTAATGAATAAAAATAAAACAATAATTAATACATTTCGGGAACAAGAGACCAGATGGTGGGGGGGTGGAGTTGGAAGAATGGACGTCAGGGACAGAGTTGCTTATAAATGCAGAGAGAGAACAGGGGAAGAGAAGGCCATGGAGGGCCTTGAAGGGCCAGGAGCCTGTGTGGGATCCTAAATCTGACAGGAAGCCAGTGTAGAGACTGAAGGAGGCAAGATTGTGAGATCAGAGAAATAGAAGAGGTGAACCGAGTGCTGGACAGAGGTGAGGGAGCTGAGGAGCAAGAATGGAGACCAGAGGAAAAGAGGTCTGATATAGAAAGGGTAGCTGACAGAGTAATTTTTATGTTTCAACTGGCATTTGTTGAAAATACAAGCAGTCAGTCAACACAGAAAACTACTATTCTACCTAACTGCACAGCACAGGCAGTGCTAGACAGAAGGGCAACTGCTTTCTGGAGGAGTGGAAGGGCTAGCCCCAGGGGAAATGGCAACTACAAAAGAGATCCCTTGTGGCGAGCAACTTCAAGCGTACCCTTTTAGGAGCAAGCCCCAGGGGGCTCTCAGATGCATTGAACCGGCAGAACGCCTGCCCAGAGTTGACATTCCAAAGGACGATGTCTCCGTTGCAAGACGCTGTCACCAAGAGCTTACTGTTGTGATTGTCCATGCACAAAATGTCAGCAGAGTGGTAGGACTTCCAATGCTTGCACTCAATCACTTTCTGCTGTTCTTTAGTGTCTCTGGTGAAGGAAAGATCTGGTTGTTAAGATCTGGTTGTTACGATCTTAAATCAGCCCCACATGCCTAAGTGGCTAACTGTTATCACAGGAGCAAACAGTAAGAACCATTTGCCTTTCCTTGCATGCCATTTTCCCAGCCTATCCAAGCTATACATTGAAAGCACATGGCTTTCCCCAAAGAATTCTGGGAACTGTAGTTTTCCCTTCACAGAGCTGCAAATTCCCAGCACCCTTGACTACAATTCCCATGATTCCTTGGGAGAAAGTCCTGTCCTTCAAATGTGCCCTGGATGTGCTCTAGGTACATGGTGTGGACCTGTTCCTACAGAGAAGAAAACATACTTGCACCTGTCTTTTCTTCTCTCTTTGGAGAGGGGGGGGGTTCATCAGAGAATTAACACCCTTGCCCTACCCCCTCCTTCCCCGCAACTGCTGTGTCTGTTTGTGTGTGTGTGTGTGTGTGTGTGTGAGAGAGAGAGAGAGAGAGGCAGGCAGGCAGGCAGACATTCAGTCATGGATTCCCCATGTTGCATCTACTTTGCCCCCCCCAAATAAAGGATGGATAAAGGTTTGGAACAACCTTCAGCAACCTGGCACCCTGCAGATATTTTGGACTACAGCTCCCCTTCGCCCCTGCCAACACAGTGTGCTCACGAAAATTGTAGTCCAAAACATCTGCAGGGTGCCAAGTTGGCAAATGGTGGTTTCTATTCTTAAATTCAGTTCTCCACATCAGTTGGGGGGGGACTTAAGTCCTCACGAAAATTCATCAGCATTTTGATGCAACTTTCTCCTAATATACACATTTTTCTATGCAACTCTGCCTAATATGCATATTTTTTCCAAAGCAATTTTCCTTAATAAAATGCATTTTTGCATATTATTTTATTTATTTATTATGCTTTTATACCGCCCCATAGTTGAAGCTCTCTGGGTGGTTTACAACATAAAAGCAATATACTGTTACATTTGATACAGTTGATAGTAAAACAAAACGAATATATCACATTTTAAATAAACATAACTGAACAATAAATTGCTAGCAATATACGTATCTTTTAAATTGTGTTTTAAATTGTTTTTATAAGATCTGTTTTAAATTATATTTGTTTTAATGTTTTTATTTACTGTAAACCGCCCAGAGAGCTTCGGCTAAAATAAATAAAATAAATAAATAAATAAATAAATAAATATCTTAAAAACAAAATATAACAAGTATAAAAATATCTAGACAAAAATAGACGAAAATCATACATCACATTATAAAACATAAACCAAACAATAAATCTCAAACAATATACAGCTCATCAAAAGCAGAACAAAAAAAAGAGAGAATAACAATTGTAAAATAAATCTAACAGTTATAAAATATGTCTCAAACAAAGTTCTGTACTGTCCCGTTGTGCTTCTCCCCACCTAACCACCATCTTCTGTAACCAGTAGGACTACAAACATTTCTTCCATTGTCCTCTTTCTCCAAGACACCACAAGACGACGCCAAGTGCGACGCTAAGTGCGCACTTAGCGTAGCACTTGGCGCGACACTGAGGCGTGTGCTGAGTCACTGCCTCAGGCAGCCCTCCCCCTTCATATACCTGGAGCAGAAGACACAAAAAGAAGGCAAAATAAGCAACTAATGCGTGCATTTGTTGCACCCTTCACCCTACCATGTGCATTTTTGTATACATTGGTTATAGAACTATATTGCAAAAAAGTTTGAAATGCAAATTTCAGAAACTGGCTGTATTTCAGTTTGCATATTGTTTCAGAAAGTGTGTATTAGGCAGATTCACCTTTAATTGACTTTTTCCCCTCCATCCCTGCCCCCAACCTCTCTGCTCTCTTGCTTCCAGCTTCAACTTCCCACAGCTACTTTTATACTTTCAAAATAGCCAGGAGATCCATGGAACTGCCCGTCGGGTGACTTTGGCCCACAGTGTAATGTGACTGGTGCAGAAAAGGAGTGGAGAAAAACTCACGGCGGAACATGTGGATCCTCTAGGCTAGAGAGCTTCCCAGTTTACCCTTCTTATGTACCTAGACTGCAACAGTAAGGGTTAGGATTCCCTTCTCTTTCCTCTCCTCCTTCAGGCTGCAAATGACTTCTGCCGGACATCCACAGAGGCCACCTCATGGTCTCTCGAATCCAGTATTGTCTACTTAGTCTAGCAGCAGCTCTCCAGGATCTTAGCCACACAGAGGTATTTTTCCAGCCCTTAGAAGTGGAGACACCAAGCACTGGACCTGGAACTTCCTACATGCAAACCACAGATGTCACCACTGAGCTATGAGAGTCTCCGCTAAAATTTAGGCTGTTTTAACACCTTGAATCAGGGATATTGTTCAGGGGGTTGGGGGGTCTGAGTCCCAGATCTTTCATTTCTTTTTCTTCTGGCTACACCCTGGATTTCCTGCCTCTTCTTCTTCCATTTTTTATTTGTTTATTCTTTGTAATCATTTCACTTACAGGGCTGCAAAGCACAGCACTGGTGAGATCTCAGCTAGGGATAGGTGAGAATTTCAATTCAGTTCACATTTCAAGCAGAATTGATCAAATTCGCACTGTCTGAAACAATATGAGAACTGAAACACAGCCGTCCTTCGAAATTCGCACTTACTTGAATTTTGGGATGCAGTTTGCCAACTAAACCACATTTACAAAAATGCATCTATGAGGGGAAAGTGTGCATAAAAATGAATATGTGAGTGAAAATAACATGCAAAAAGGCATGAAATGATGAGAAACGGCTTGCAAAAATGTGTACTTTTTGTCAAAACTGCTGACAAAAATGTGTTTATTTGCAGAAATTCACACTAAAATGGTGGAGAATTTTTATGAGAATTTTTTAAAAAATCGCAGTTCGCTGTAGAAATGTAGAGAACTGAATTTAACATTGGAAAAATGAGAACCTGAGAGACCAAAACAGACAGATCTTTCCATCCCTAATCCCAGCTATACACCGCCTTAATTCGCTCCAGGACCTAAATTAGTATATATCGATATAAAATCAGCATATGTTAATTTTATACGAACTTGCATTGTGGCCCTGTGCCCCAAGTCTTTAGGTGCCTGGCAAAGGCCTGGCCACGAAGTGGGGAGTGGATTGTAAGGCGAAGGGCTGAAACACACACACACACCCCACTCTGCCCAGATGTCCACCACCAGCATTTGCTTTCTACTTACAGATACCACGTCACTCTCTTGCTCCACCCTGCCACAAAAATCTTATGGTTCAGGTACAAGACGCAGCCAATCTGTTGGAAAGACACAAATGGAAAGGTGGGGAAGGAAAGAACAGGAAGCTGTTGATGTGGATGATTAAGTTACACACACACAGCCTCTCTGTGGGCTCTGTGTTGTTATAAGCATCAGAAATATCCTCATTTGCTATGGGCTGGTTTGCAAATACTCAAAGCCAGCTTCGTGACACAACCACTTCTATTGCTTACCGGTAACCCTGACACCACAGGGTAGTTGACGTCGTGCCCCTACACGTGGTGTTGATGTATGATTCCTTAATTGCATTTATATACCTCCCTTCTGCCAAGGCAGTGTAGAAAAGAAATGAATAACTGAAGCGTAAAGTCGGCCAGGGGAGGTGCGCAAGGCAGCGCAGGAACGGCCCACTGCAGCCCTCCCAGTAGTAGAACGAGGCGGTATCATGACGCAGTTAAGAGCAGAAACTCCTTGCTGGGGTCAGTGGCAGTTCTGGATGTCTTGCTGTTGATAAAGAGCATTCCTTCCCCATCCCCACACCTCCATCAGAAGCTACCCCCCCCCAATAAGTAAGATCCAGGAGCAGAGTTGGTGACGATATCCAGGCCAGGAGGACAGAGCAGCTCCTGCCCTGGGTCTTGGGGAGGGGGGAGTGTCTTAGAACCCTTACTTTTTGGGGAGCAGGGTCCCATCTAGGTCCCTATGTCCTACGAACAAATCAGCATGAAAGCAGGCTGGAGCTGATGGGTGTTAGCCACGGAGAAGAGTCTTCTAGCATGCTTCCTTATCCTTTCCTGCTGATTGGAGCCAATCAGAGTGAACGGAGGTGAGTTAGCCACAGAGAAGGCTCTTCTCCATAGCAAACACTCGTCCCTTTCATGTTGATTGGCTCCTAGGGATGTCTGTTGTTGTGCGAGAAGGCGTGTGCGGGAAGGACTGAGGAGTGTGGAGATGACGACGGAGAGCAAGCAAGCGAGTGAAGGGGTGTGGTGTGACTATCAGGAAGGGACCCTGCCCTTCTGAATCTGCTACTACTCTACTGTTTGCCAGCAAGGGACAGGTAGGATAAATATCAAAGACAAGCATCATGACTTAAAGCTAGTACAATCTTCCTCAACCTGGCGCCCTTCAGATGTTTTTAATCATCATAATCATGCTTTGTACAACATAAATTGAATCCGCAGAGTAAGGAAATAAGCAGCCACTCTTGTCCAAAGAACTAACAAACAAGTAAAGTACATACTAACAATAACATATCAATACAAATGAAAAACCCCAAAACAAGGACAGGATTCCACTAAAAATAAGCATAATTGATAACCATCTTAATGATGTCTTCAATGGGATTCCTACCCAACTCAGCTGATTCATGTCTGCTGTTCCAAAAATTCTGAAAGAAATTCCATTCTTGTTCAAATCTATTCATCTTTAGTATCCCTTATCTTACCTATAGGATCCAAGTAATCTTTCCTAGTGCTGCAAATTCCTGTTCCAGAATATTAAAAGCCTTCAGATATTTCAGACTACAACTCACATCAGCCCCAGCCAGCAAAGCCGTTACAGCCCAAAACATCTGGAGGGCACCAGCTGGGGAAGGCTGCACAAGTCTCTCTCAAAACCATCATCTGGTTTTATGTAATGACCCATTTATACAAGGCAGCTTCCAGGTAGGAGTTTACTGTGGATTCAGTGCTGCTCTTGCATGCATGTTTTGAGCAGTGTCCCACCACATTTTTAGCATCAAAACAGCAGCTCACACCTTTTTTTTTTTTAATCTGAATTTCTATGCGGAAAATCTGCTAAGTAGAAAATAAACTCTTATGCATCCAGTCACTGCTGGTGTGGAAGCCCCTTGGCATTTCTTTGCGGGGAGGCAGTTATCAGGTGTCGCTGCACACCCCTACTTCCATTGCAGAACCTAGCCACTTCGCTTCCAGCAGCCCAAATAAGACAAGTGCGCTTATTTTATGCCTTCTACGTTAAATTTTACCTTTGTACTCCCTTTAGTACTACCCCCTAGATATAAGCATATGTGTGTGTGTGTGTGTGTGTATAGTATTTTATGTGTTTTAATTGTATTTTATGTATTTTTATTTATTTTAAAGTTTTTGTGATTTTACTGTTTACAATTTTATTATGTACGTGTTTGATTTTATTTTTGTAAGCCGCCATGAGTCCCTGTTACAGGGTAGAAGGGCGCGACAGAAATATTTTAAATAAATAAATATTCCCACTGATTGTCTCCCACTGAAGGCACATCCAAAAATGTATAGAGGAGGGATTGCCTCAGAGACTCATCACAGTATGTACATTGAGCTTAAAATGAACCTGTGGTTTTACACAAGATCTCTTTATCAGACTTGTGCAAGTTTATACAAGTCAGGTAAGCATCCCTCTTGCACAAGACCTGCTTATTAAAAATGTAAAGAAACAAAGATTCAAATAAACTCATACAAAATCCACACACATGCGCGTCCTATTCTGCTCTGTGTGGAATATGACAACTAAGTTTCCTTTTGTGCATAAGAACATAAGAACATAAGAAGAGCCTGCTGGATCAGGCCAGTGGCCCATCTAGTCCAGCATCCTGTTCTCACAGTGGCCAACCAGGTGCCTGGGGGAAGCCCGCAAGCAGGACCCGAGTGCAAGAACACTCGCCCCTCCTGAGGCTTCCGGCAACTGGTTTTCAGAAGCATGCTGCCTCTGACTAGGGTGGCAGAGCACAGCCATCATGGCTAGTAGCCATTGATAGCCCTGTCCTCCATGAATTTGTCTAATCTTCTTTTAAAGCCATCCAAGCTGGTGGCCGTTACTGCATCTTGTGGGAGCAAATTCCATAGTTTAACTATGCGCTGAGTAAAGAAGTGCTTCCTTTTGTCTGTCCTGAATCTTCCAACATTCAGCTTCTTTGAATGTCCACGAGTTCTAGTATTATGAGAGAGGGAGAAGAACTTTTCTCTATCCACTTTCTCAATGCCATGCATAATTTTATACACTTCTATCATGTCTCCTCTGACCCGCCTTTTCTCTAAACTAAAAAGCCCCAAATGCTGCAACCTTTCCTCGTAAGGGAGTCGCTCCATCCCCTTGATCATTCTGGTTGCCCTCTTCTGAACCTTTTCCAACTCTATCATATCCTTTTTGAGATGAGGCAACCAGAACTGTACATAAGAACATAAGAAGAGCCTGCTGGATCAGGCCAGTGGCCCATCTAGTCCAGCATCCTGTTCTCACAGTGGCCAACCAGGTGCCTGGGGGAAGTCCGCAAGCAGGACCCGAGTGCAAGAACACTCGCCCCTCCTGAGGCTTCCGGCAACTGGTTTTCAGAAGCATGCTGCCTCTGACTAGGGTGGCAGAGCACAGCCATCATGGCTAGTAGCCATTGATAGCCCTGTCCTCCATGAATTTGTCTAATCTTCTTTTAAAGCCATCCAAGCTGGTGGCCATTACTGCATCTTGTGGGAGCAAATTCCATAGTTTAACTATGCGCTGAGTAAAGAAGTGCTTCCTTTTGTCTGTCCTGAATCTTCCAACATTCAGCTTCTTTGAATGTCCACGAGTTCTAGTATTATGAGAGAGGGAGAAGAACTTTTCTCTATCCACTTTCTCAATGCCATGCATAATTTTATACACTTCTATCATGTCTCCTCTGACCCGCCTTTTCTCTAAACTAAAAAGCCCCAAATGCTGCAACCTTTCCTCGTAAGGGAGTCGCTCCATCCCCTTGATCATTCTGGTTGCCCTCTTCTGAACCTTTTCCAACTCTATCATATCCTTTTTGAGATGAGGCGACCAGAACTGTACATAAGAACATAAGAAGAGCCTGCTGGATCAGGCCAGTGGCCCATCTAGTCCAGCATCCTGTTCTCACAGTGGCCAAGCAGGTGCCTGGGGGAAGTCCGCAAGCAGGACCCGAGTGCAAGAACACTCGCCCCTCCTGAGGCTTCCGGCAACTGGTTTTCAGAAGCATGCTGCCTCTGACTAGGGTGGCAGAGCACAGCCATCATGGCTAGTAGCCATTGATAGCCCTGTCCTCCATGAATTTGTCTAATCTTCTTTTAAAGCCATCCAAGCTGGTGGCCATTACTGCATCTTGTGGGAGCAAATTCCATAGTTTAACTATGCGCTGAGTAAAGAAGTGCTTCCTTTTGTCTGTCCTGAATCTTCCAACATTCAGCTTCTTTGAATGTCCACGAGTTCTAGTATTATGAGAGAGGGAGAAGAACTTTTCTCTATCCACTTTCTCAATGCCATGCATAATTGTATACACTTCTATCATGTCTCCTCTGACCCGCCTTTTCTCTAAACTAAAAAGCCCCAAATGCTGCAACCTTTCCTCGTAAGGGAGTCGCTCCATCCCCTTGATCATTCTGGTTGCCCTCTTCTGAACCTTTTCCACTCTATAATATCCTTTTTGAGATGAGGCGACCAGAACTGTACATAAGAACATAAGAACGTAAGAAGAGCCTGCTGGATCAGGCCAGTGGCCCATCTAGTCCAGCATCCTGTTCTCACACTGGCCAACCAGGTGCCTGGGGGAAGCCCGCGAGCAGGACCCGAGTGCAAGGACACTCTCCCCTCCTGAGGCTTCCTGGGGGATTTAAAAATAGAAAGAGAAGAAGAAGAAAGAAGAAAGTGGAACAAAGGTGTGCACAGAGAGGTACAACAATACCTGTGAGCATGCTGAGAAGAGAACAAAGCAGTGGAGATGGACAAAACAGAACCCACAGCCTGAATACATCCCATCATGCGTTGCTGTCTAATGACATGGATGGCAAGTAGTGAGACAGCAATGAATATCCATGACTTTAAAAAAATGGAAGCATTTGGCTAACTTGCACATACAGACGAATCAGACCTTCACAAGCCATTTGTGCCCCCCAAACGGAAGCACCCCTGCATGTTCTAGTACACAGATCCCCAGGAGGCTGGCTTGACATGGCAGCCTGGAGGAGTGCTTACAGACAAGTAGAGCAAATGTTGACTCAGCAGGCCAAAGCATTGGGTCTACTTGCAAGCAAACACTACTTGCAAGCTGGCAGCTTTAAGAAACAAGCTTTGTGATGAGAATGTTCTCCAGTTTGCCCGTTCAGAACTTGCCCAAAATTGTGGGGCAATTTCTAATCTTATCTTTTTAAAACCAGCAATTAGTAGCACTTAAAATTGCTTAGAATGGGCACCAATATATAAATTCAACAGATTTGTGCCAAGGTGTCCCAATTTCCCCGGCATATTTCCCCTTCCTGCAGATTCCCAAAGCTCCCAGTTGTTGTCTTATAAGTTATACTTAAGCAACAAATTCCTGTACCCCTTTGAAGGAGGAGAAACTTAGGTTCTTAAGTTATACTTAAGCAACAAACTCCTGCACCCTTCTGAAGCAGGAAAAATAAGATCCCACAATCCCTCCCTTCCTTCCACCCAGGGCTGACCTCAGACTTGTCATCAAATGGTAGCTCTATGAGGCAGGCACCATTGTTGAAGTTCCACAGTTTGATGGTCCCATTTTTCAGGGCTGTGATCAGTCGCCTCTCTGGTGTATCAAACGTCATTGCTGTGATTTCCACCGTTTGCCCTGGTGAGGTGCCAAACTCCATGATCTTCAGCCCAGTCATGATATCCCAAACACTGATGAGCCCACTGTAACAGCCACTCACCGCCTGCAGGACAAAGGACCCGGGGAAATTAATTCAAGGGGCAGTATTCAACTCACTCATCCTGTCAGTGCAAGGATTACCACTAGCATCATGGGACTTAACCCCTCTCCTCCCCCCCACCCTCCCCAAATCTGCTCTGGAGGGTTGGGGGAAGCCCTAGAACAGATTTAGGGGGCATGCAGGGGGAGCAGGGGAAAGTCCCATTGCAGTAGCAATAATCCTTGCACGGATGGGAGCCTGACGGCACTAGGTTGGATACAACCTAAGCAGTTCAATCTGCTCCCTGAGCATCTTAGCATGTTTACAAAGCAATGTGTTTATTTGTTAATTTATTTATTACATTTATATCCCACCCCTCCTCCCAGAAGGAGCCCAGGGGGGCAAAACAGAAGGAAAAAACACTAAAAACATATATAACACATCCTAAAAACATAACATCTTTAAAAACAAAACATCTTCAAAAACATCTATTTAAAAGAATCTTCAAAAACATCTTAAAAAGCAATTTCAACACAGACACAGACTGGGATAAGGTCTCTACTTAAAAGGCTTGTTGAAAGAGGAAGGTTTTCAGTGGGCACCAAAAAGGTAACGGAGATGGCGCCTGTCTAATATTTAAGGGGAGGGAATTCCACAGGGTCGATACCACAACACTAAAGGCCCGATTCCTATTTTGTGCGGAACGGACCTCTTGTTAAGGTGGTATCTGCAGGAGGCCCTCACCAGGGATCGACTGGATATATAAAGGGAAAGAGGACCTTTCAAGTATCCTGGTCCCAAGCTGCATAGGGCTTTGTACACCAAAACCACAACCTTGAACTTGGCCTGGTGGCTAATGGGCAGCCAGTTCAATTCTTTCAGCAGTAGTGCGTTGGTGATACCATGCCCCAGTGAGCAGTTGCACTGTAGCTTCCGGACCAACCTCAAGGGCAGCTCCACATAGAGCGCATTACAGTAATCCAGCCTGGAGGTTACCAGTGCGTGGACAAGAGTGGTCAGGCTATCCCGGTCCAGAAACAGCCGCAGCTGTCTCACCAGCCGAAGCTGGTAAAAGGCACTCCTAGCCACTGAGGTCACCTGGGCCTCGAGCGTCAAAGATGGATCCAGGAGCACCCAAGGTTATGAACCTGCTCAGTTGCGAAATCTGTTTAAAGGCGAATTTTAAAAACAACAACACTGGAGCTAAGCCCAGCAGGTTTCACAGTAATAAGGGATGGGGTTTTACAAGAGTCGTGTGCCCCCATTTTCAGAAAAGAGAGGTAGAAATCATTGGAACCGGCAGATGGTAAGTGGGTCTCTACCCTTGATCTCTCAGGCTTGGAGCACAACCCCCCTATAATGATTCCAAAGCCCAACTCCCCATCTTTCAGGGATGAAGCTGTGAATTCAAACCCCCTCAAGCACACCCGAAAAAGAGAGTCCAATGAGGACTGAGCATGCTCAGTAGCCATGGAATGTTGAGCGTCAGCTGGTAATAGAAAACAGGGTGGGTCAGTGAGGAATGGAGTGGAGTAACCTAGAGAAGGACATAGTCGGCTGGTGCTCTGGACACAGGAAGCTGCCTTTATACCAAGTCAAACCATATTGTCTACACTGATTAGTAACGCCTCTCCAGGGTTTCAGGCAGGGTTTTTTCCCAGCCCTCTCAAGAGATGCCAAGGATTGAACCTCTGTGGACTTCTGCATGCAAGGCAAAATGCTCTACCACTGAGCCATAGGCCTTCCCTAACACACACCATTGGTCCATCTAGCTCAGCATTGTCTGACTCAGAGAGCCATCAGCTCTCCAGGGCATCAGATGGGGGACCTTCACGGCCACCACAGTTGCTTTCTCTCAGCCTCAACATTCTTCTTCCCTCACCGGTGCTCACCTGCTTGAAGTTCTTGTTGTACAGTGCAGAGCACACTGGCTGCTCCTGGGCCTTGGCATCTGCTTCGGAAAAATCTGCCCCAAAGAACAAGCCCAGCTGTAGCAAAATGAGATGGAAAAGCACAGGAGGCCACAGGTGAGCATTTCTCAAAGCAGCTTTCGCCAGGATTCTGGACAAATTGCCGACAGAGAACCTTTCGCCATTCAGTGCCAACAAGAGCCCGCCCCGCCACTTCCTCAGCTATACCTACTGCAAGCAACATGGGTGTTCCAGGAACTGGGGTCTGTACCTTCCACCCAAATTCAAAATTATGCTTATGTCACAATTTACAAAAGATGTGATGCAATGCCATTTTTCTTAGATTTTGGTTCATTCTGTCATCACCACATTCTGGTTTAGCAGTCACTCCCTCTCCCAGAGACAAATGAGAAGGGGGACATCTAACAGAAAATTCTCAGCATTGCCCATCAAACTACTGTCCCCGTGATACTTTGGGGGAAGCCACGACAGTTAAACTAGTACAAAACCAATGATAACTTTGCAGCATAGATTAGGATTGTTTCCTTATAACAATTAACGAAGCTTTGGTGCATCAAATTTAATCACACTAGAAACCTACAGAAATCCACCCCTAGATCAGTCCTTATGTCAGCCTCTCAGCAGAATGCAAATGTGCATTTGAGGGTCAGACTTTCACATGTGTTCATGGTGGTTTGTTCCAGATCCACAGTGTGTTGCATCATTGGTAGGCTGATGTCACCTGGCTCTGTTTCTCCTTTTTCATATCATTCAGCTGAGGCAGTGGAAATGCTGAACAGTTGGCCATGAGCCCCAGGCCACCATGAGCCATGCAGATCCTCACGTACAGCTTACGGCAAAGGGAAGCGTCTCCACAGACAGGAAGACCAAAGACAGTTTGTTGCCCTGTGAAGCTGAGCCAACAGAGGAGCTATTCCTTGCTTTCTCATCCCACAATCATCTCCCACAGTTTCCTCACCGTGTAAGTGGCGCAAATGACAAAATTGCTAGGGCAGTGGTAGTAGGTAGCCGAGATGGGACAGTTGCCCAGAGGGACGTTTCTGCCGTGGATCGACTGCAGGCAGAAGTGATCCAGGAGATCCCAGACACGGATGTTCTGAAACAGGCAAAAGAGGAAGCCAAGAGCTTGAAAGAGTTGGAGCCAGTGGAGATGTCAATAGGGCAGTGAATCTGCTCTGGGGTTTAGTTGAGAGTTCGTACCAAAACCCAGAGCAGATTCTCTGCCCTATTGACATTGAAGCCACCAGTCTCCACTGGCTGGAGCATCGATGGGACCCAAAATGGAAAGCTCTGCAGATGTAAGCCATCAGGCTCAAGAGCTTGCTTAAACTCCGAAGCCAACACCTGCCCTGACTCCAGCCAGGAACCTGGCACAGGACGGGAAGGACCACAGATGGGCCTGCATAGGCAGTCATCCCAAGCTCCAATTCCAGAGCTGCAAACGCCCAGGAGCCCCTCGAGGTAGGGATGCCGAGGCCAGGAGCCCAGAGACTGCTGAGCAAGATTCCTCAGAGGGGCCAGCCCCCTTCCACACCAGTCTCTTCTTTTTCCTCGCTGCCTGCTGCTTCCCAGTGTCAGCCACGTCCCAGCTGGAAACCAACAGAGGGATGATGGACAGATGATGGCTCTAGAATGGCACTTTTAAGGCTCTCTGCAACTCAGGAAAAGGGGCAGAGCTTGTGAGGGCTGATCAAGCCCAGGAGGGATAAAAGGGCTCAGCTGGACCTCAAAACTGGTTGGAATTGGAACAGGCTGCCTGTTCCTCCCTGTGATCTGTCCAGGGGAGCGAAAGCTCCGTTTCTGACTGCCCTTGTTGTCTCATCCCTAATGTTGGTGTGCTTCCAGATGATCTGTCTACTGAACATTCATCTCGATTTGTTTGCAAGGAGTGGAGATGATGTTGGCTATTCACTGAGTGCTCAATCTCATCTGTTTATTTAAGTTATTTACATCCTGCTTGTCAAATTAATTTTCCAAAGCAGCTTACTGTAAAAAGAAACAGAGAAGAACAGCGATAAAGTGACTGTGCTATCACATGGCCCAAATTGTGCCACGGCAAAAATCCACTCTGCTCTGGAGCTAGTTAAGAGGATCTCCAGCTTAACCAAATCTTAACAACAACAGCCACTTGACCTCCAACCCCCACTCTCCCACTTCCCTGGAGGACAAGGATCCCCCCCACTTCCAGGTGGATGCAGGGCCGTCTGACCAGCTGGGTGTGGGGCGCAGAGCTTGGAAAAGTCACTTTTTTGAACTACAACTCCCATCAGCCCCAGCCAGCACGGCCACTGGATGGGGCTGATGGGAGTTATAGTTCAAAAAAGTAACTTTTCCTAGCTGTGGTCCCACAGCAGCCCTGCCTGCCTGCCTCGTCCGTCCTTTCCCCACCCCAGAACCCTACTTTGTCTTTGGAAATGCTGATAATGGTGTTCCTCTGCCCATTGATCATGATGTGGGTGACGGCAGTGGTGTGGCCTTTCATGTGGGTGATGGGACTGGTGGTGACATAGGGGTTCCAGATGCGGATCAGCGGCTCATATCCCCCCGTCACTGGCAAAAAGATAAAAGAGAGAGGGACAGAACACATCTCAAAACAACAGCAGAACTGCTCCCTTTTTTATTTTTCATTTCTGTAGCAGCTTTTAATCTGCAGGGTAGATTTCTTGACTGATTGATGGAAAATGCCCCCACCCTGTCCAGTCTGCTACTGAACCCAGACTCCCGTTAAGTACTGCCAGCTAGCCAGAGCCTGGAAAAGTTACTTTTTTGAACTATAACTCCCATCAGCCCAATCCAGTGGCCATGCTGGCTGGGGCTGATGCGAGTTGTAGTTTAAAAAAAGTAACTTTTCCAAGCTCTGCAGCTAGCATAACCTGGCACGGGAAGGTGCGACAGACCTTAAGAGAGGAATGACCCCCTTGAATCCGGCTAAACCAACACAAGCAGCAGTGCAGCCATACTAGTCCAACAAGACCTGAAGGAACTCAGCTGGAAGACCTTTCTCACAATTTGCTTTTCCTTGGAAGCTGCTTGCGTGCAAGCCAGATGTTGGGATTTTAACAGAGAAAGAAAATGAGCTATATTGAGAAGAATTAGTCTATTATAGTTACATGGATTTTTGACCTTTTCATCCATCTTGTTTTATTAATATACAAGAAAGAATATATTTTATAATAAAAAGTAATGTTCTTCATTTATTGAGTCATCCCATCTGAGAAGGTGGCTGTAACTAGGCCTAGGAAGCTGAAAACGCTTCCCATCTTCAAGAGAAAAGCTATCATGCAGGTAGGAGGTCTCAACCTCAGACAACAGAGCAATGGTCCTCCAAAGCCGCCTCCCAGACACTGCAATCCAGGTAAGAGCAGAACCATGGATGCCCCCAATCCACACCTCCAGCAACTCCAGAGGAACATTGTCCCGGCTCAACCCCTCGGAATCAGAGTTGGGGTCCCTGACGTGCTTTTCTCCATTATTTTTATTGTGAAACGTAACTCTAGAATAGTACATAGATCAGGTTGCAGATTACACAGGTCTCTAGGTCTCTGCACAGCATGGCTAGGCATGGCTACTCAAGCGTAGACACTGTCACAACAGTTGGACACTCTCCCTGGGACCCCTTAAGTAATCTCAGGGCGGGCACACTACTTGGGCGGGAACTGTTTCCCAGATTGGGACTGGGCTAGCAAACTGGCCCTCCTACGGATGGGCTGGACAGCGGGCTCAGTCTGTTCACGCCTGTGCAAATGGCAATGTATCTGCTAGTTCCTCCCTAGGCTCCGCCTCCTCCCATATCTGTGACTCCTGCAGCACCGTAGGCAGGGCGGGAGGCAGCTCTGGGGGCACGACAGAGTCCGAAGGCAGGGTGATTGGAGGGCTTCCCTCAGGCTCAGTCCCATCTACCATAGCCTGTGCCTCACGGGTGGGGCTGTCACTAGGCAAACTGCTGAAGTCTGCCTCAGTTCTACCCCCTCCCCCTTGCAGACCACTGGGCCCCTCTCCTGGATCCCAGTCTCCCTCCTCCTCCTCTGTCTGCCCATAGTCTTCCACAGGGTCCATGACAGATACCGAAAAGGCCAGGAGAATGAGCAGGGTCACACTCCCCCTGGCCTTTCTTCTTGGCCCTCCACCAGGGCTACCAAGGCCACTTCAGTGCCAAAACAGGTTAGAATAAATGAGGCTCAAATGAATCCAGCTAATTGGTGCCAACTAAGAATATCTGGAGGTGCCCCCAGCCAGCCGCCTTTTCCCAAAAGGACATATTGACGCCAGAATGAGGCAGGTTTAAGGAGCCATTTCTAGAAACATACCAAGAATGTTCATTTCGGAGGAGAAGTCGAAGCAAAGGATGCCTTTCTTGAGGACAATCAGAGCTGATCTGGGAGAAGCAGGAGAAAGGAAGTCTCAGTGAAGTATATCGGCCATGGTGATTGTTTTTTAAACAAAAATAAATACATTGCTGGCTTTCTGGAGAAACGGGCAGGAAAATCATCCCGCAATGGTATGGTGGACTGCAGAGCAGGTGGCACAAATATCGGGCTAGGATTCAGAAGGGTCAGAAACACAGTACTTGACCCAAATTTCTGCAAAAAGACTGCAGGTTATGAGTTGCTCACTCACCAAACACCATCGCACATCTGACAAAATAAATAGGCTCTTGCCTAAGGAAGCCCAAGCCGCGGTGACTTTGCTGTCCTTGACGGCTTTCCATCTCGCACCACCCCACATTGAAAGCAAAAAGAAGCACAATGCCACCATCTGCTGGCCAGTCCCCTGAACTGCAACCTTGAGCTCTTGGCAGTAATCATCCTTGGCACTTGCTGGCTGCATTTCATATATGATATCTTGTTGTAACCCTTACAACAACCCTGTAAAGTAGCAGATCAGTGTCATTATCCCCCTACTGCAAACTGGGGAGGGCTCTGAGACAGACCTTGCTTGAGGCGACCGAGTGGAGCACATGGACAATGTAAGATACAAACCAGGGACTTTATGGTCCAGAGCCCTGGAAAGCAATCTTACTCGGCCACGAGTGATCGCCAATGATGATGATGACTACTACTTTGCAGCACCAAGCTCCCTAGCAGAGTTCACTAAATCATAGTTCACTAAATCTGGGAGTAGGAGGACGGAGGTAGAGGCAACCTTTTTCTAATTTTGCAGGGTGGAGAGAAAGACAAAGAAGGTAGTTATTCACACAGATCTTTTAAAGATGGGGGAAGCATATATTCATTTTCATCCTCTCTCTTCTTTTTTTAATTTCGCTTCTGCTATCAAAAGATGAAATGAAATGACCCAGATTACATAAAGGCATAAGAAGAGCCCACTGGATCAGCCTAGTGGCCCATACAGTCCAGCATCCCGTTCTCACAGTGGCCAACCAGTGCCTCTTATGAGAAGCCCCAAAGCAGGACCTGAGCACAACAGCACAATCCCCTCCTGCAGTTTCCAGCAACTGCTAAATCCCAGGTTATTTGGATCTCCACCTCTGAAGTCAGCCTGCCTCCATTCTCAAATTAAAACCTGAAGAAGCCCCTTAATTGTTCTCCTTGCTGAGTTGATGCACAGTTGCCTGGGCTTTGACTTGAGTATTAAGCTTTTGGTGTGGTCTGCCAAGACAAAGGCGATAATTTTTTTAAAAAACAGCGTTGTCAATTTCACTTCCTTGGCTGGAATCATAGGGGAGAAGAAACTGAGCTTCCTCCAAAGCCAGGTCTAAGGGAAGCCTCTGGTAAAGCACACAGGCTCCAAACCATTTTTGAAAGCACTGAAGGTGAAGGAGAAAGGGTCACAGCATGGGTCTTCTTCTCTGCTTTGGTCCCAGGCTGAGAAGAAATGTTGTGGCTTTATTTATTTATTTATTTATTTTAATTTATATACCGCCCTAAGCCCGAAGGCTCTCTGGGCGGTGTACAAAAAGGATGCTTTTGGAAAAGGTGCCCAGCCCAATCACATCTGCCCCAGAGGAACTGCTTCTTTATGATTTTACCATCTATCATCTGCTGCTAATATAAGTGCTTTTATATGTATTGATGACTGTCCAGTATCTTTAACTACTGTTATTAATATGACTGCATTTGATATCGTTGTATTGTTGCATTTTATCTCATTTTAATGTACGTCGCCTAGAGTGGCTAATTGCCAGATAGGCGACAGACAAATTAAACATTATTATTATTATTATTATTATTATTATTATTATTATTATTCCTACACCTGGATTGTCCACACTTGGGAAACATGTATATAGAAGTTCCAGGGAAGCAGCTTAGAACCTGCGCCTCAAAGAGGATGCAGCTCTTGGTTGTGGGACGGAAAGATTTGTCAATTTCGGTTCTTTCTGTTTCTCATTTTCCCAATCTTAAATTTGGTTCTGCAGCAATTTGTGAATTTTGTTTTTTAAAAATTCTCATGAAAATTCTTCAGAGCAAACGTCTCCTACTCAACACACTTTTGTATACAGTTTTGAGTAAAGTATGTATTTTTACAAGCAATTTATCCTAATTTAACGCATTCTTATATTTTGTTTTCACTAATATATTCATTTTCATGCATATTTCCCCCTAATATATGTAGTTTCGTATACATTGTTCGGTTGGAGTACTGCATCACAAAATTCAGATAAGTGTGAATTTCGAAGGATGGCTGTGCTGCAGTTATCATGTTGTTTCAGAAAGTGTGAGTTTGACAAATTTGACAAATGCAAACCAAACCAAATTCCTCCTCCATCCCTAACAGGCACTTAAGTTAGCCTAAGGCCTTGAGCAAGCAGCACTGATGGCAGGACTGAATAAGTGAGACAAGACTGGCTGGCAGAACAGAAAAGAAGAGATAACTGCAGCATGTGATGAGATGGGGAGGGGGGACAAATGGCAATCGACACCATGCCCCAGGCCTCCCTGCAGGCATCTCTGCAAGCCACATCAGATTGGCTGGGGGGGGGGGCAAAATGCCTGGGCTTGGCCCCCTGCCAAGATGTTTCCCTGCACCTCCCCTTTGGCTCACGGGAGGGGCCAATGCATAGCTGCCCAGAAGAAGCCTTTTAAGTTGAGACCTATCCCAGTCTGTGTCGGTGTTAGAATTGCTTGTTAATGTGGTTTTTTTAATAATATGTTTTTAACCGTTTTTTAAAAGATTTTTTAAAGCTTTTCTTTAATGTTTTTAATGTTGTTTTGTTTTAATGTATTTTAAGGTCTGTTTTTATGATGTTTTAAAGTGTTTTTAGCGTTTCCGTTTGCCGCCCTGGGCTCCTGCTGGGAGGAAGGGCAGGATACAAATCAAACAATAATAATAATAATAATAACAACCACCACCTAGGAAGGGTACAGAATACAGAAACGGAGGGAACAGAAGATTAAAGACAAAGAAACGCTTAATGGGAACAAAAGGGCCATTCAAAGCAGGGAAAATAAGAAAACAGACAAGAAATGTCTTGGGTGGTGCAGAGAACGAAGGGCGCCATTCAGAGTCCCTGCAGCGCAGCTCCTGCCACTAGAAAACATACTTTTAAATGTTTATTTATTTAAATATTTATAAACTGCACTTTCATAGAAAATATCAAAAGGCGGTATGCAACCTAAATGCACAGTAATACAAACACGTCAGTAACAGCTGACTGGCAAAGAATCTCAGGTTTAAAAGGCGTGTCTGAATAATACAGCTTTTAGAAGATGTCTTAAAAATGAGCAGGGACGACTCCGGTTAAACCTCTGTTGGCAAGGAGTTCCACGGGGCAGGGCCTGCCAAAATAAAGAAAGTAAAGGCAAGGCCAGCCAAACCTCCAAGCTTTGGGGGCCACCAAAAATGCTGCATCAGAAGACCTCAGCAATCAAGGCAGAGCATACTTCAGGGCTTTTGCGCAAAGTCAGACCCGTTGGTTCACCTTCTCTAGTGGAACATGCCCTGATGGGCATCAGCTCTCTGACAAAGATAACCGGGATGCTGAACTAGGTGGACCACTGACGATCCATGGCAGCTCTTCTTACGTGACACTAGAACAATTGTACAGAGCAAGCAGGGAGGGACCTGTGGCCACAGGTTCATTTTTGTCCACAGCTATTTGCACATCCTAGGGATGGAGGCACACTTCTCAATGTCTTCCCCAAATCCCTTAAGAAAAACCTTCCCTCCATGCAGGCAATCGTTTTCTCAGAAGCCTTTCTGAGACTCAGGCTTCCCGTTTGAAAGGTTCCTTGCAAACACTTGTGCATTCACAGCTTCAGTCACATATTCCTGATGGATCATTACCACACTTTATGGCTCTCCAACCCATCCTCCACCACTCTTCCAGTGGGGACAGTCATTACCCTTGCATCCCACCGTGAGCTTATTTACAGAGCCGAGAGAAAAAAGGCCTCTCTTACTGGGTTTTACCAATGTTATGCAGCGGAAGCGACGTCAGTGCCATGGCAGACTTATCGGCTGGTGTACAGGAGGCGACCAGATTGAGCTGGGGGATGTACATGATCTGTTGGCACCAGTCTCCGTGCAAAGCCTGAAGAGGAGGAGAAAGGAGGAAGGAGAAACTTTGCAAAGGACCAGAGAGCTGTTAACTAATAGAGGTGCTCAGTCCACCTGCTTGCCAACTCCTGGAAGTCCAAAAAGAGAATTACACACCTCGCCTGACCAGGAGCTACTCAATTTCCCCCAAAAGGAAGGAGAAAAGTTGTTTTTCTTACGGCAACTGAAATAAATGCATACTCACCCCGTTTACTCCTGCTTTGCTTTCCACAGTTCGCACACACTCTTTTGCTCTTAAATAGGGGTGGGGCCTTCCCCATTTGGCCCACGAGGCCATTTTGGGGAAGCCACACCCACCTGCGCTACACCCAGTGTCATACATGAGCTTGAAGTGGGCTTCTGATTGTTCCTTTGCTGGAGCAAAGCCTAGGCTGATGGGTGGCAGGAGCGCACCTTGCTCAAGGATAGGGACACTATTTCCGTTCAACAAACACCACATCCGCCTCCCAGCGCTGCTCTCTGGAGTCGCCCCTCTTGCATGAGTCCTTTCCACCTCCAACATCAGAAATGGAAAGGAGCAGCATGGGAGGGGGGAGGTTGCAAAGCGTAGGGCTGGCAACACCCCAGGATTTTGACAGGTGGGTGGGACAATCCACCTGTCAGTCATGTGATATCAGAATGATATTGTGGGATTGACAGGTGGGTTACTCTGCCCACCTGTCAAAGTTGGTCTGTGGGTTGGGGCCAAAAAGGTCCCCGCCTCCATTCTACTGTCACATCTTGTCAAATTGGTTTGGCAGGTCTAGTTTTGAAGCAATTCCAGAAGATGCAAAACCAGGATGAACATGCAAAACATGAGCAAAGATTCCACTTTCAAACTCCCTGGAAGATGATTATCAATCCATCTCCAATCTTAATCATTTATTGTTCTGATGAACTTGCACAGGGTATATTCATTTTGGCTTGAATCACAAAAAAACCCTCAAGATTTAGGTAAATGTCAATCTTTTAAAACTGGGACTGGGAGTCTGAATGAGAGAGAACACTAAACAAAACCTTCTTTCTGGTCCTCCATTTCCATAACCGTGCAGGATCTTTCACAATCTGGCAGCTGAGATTATGGTGGCCAGACTAGAAGCAGGTGCCTGGCACAGCTAATGGCCCCCAGGGAGGGATGGAAGAAGGCATTCTTTTCCATTTGGCCCTGCATTCATGACGCCCTGGGCTCCTGCTGGGAGGAAGGGCAGGATACAAATGAAATAAATAAATAAATAATAATGCAGCACTGTTTCCGTTCCACCACAGTTCATCTTCCACCCAAAACTACATTATTCATCCTGCTACCCACTGTTACATAAATTACATCACATATTTATTTATTATTTCGTTGATACCCCACCCTTCCGCCCAGCAGGAGCCCAGGGCAGCATAATTAATTATGTACATTACGTAAGTTGTGTTGCCATTACATTATTCCACCCCATTCATTTCAAAGCAAAGAATGTGCAATGCAAATGGGAGCGGGAGAAGGGAAGAAACGTAATCAATTATGTATTGTTTGCCGAATGAAAGCAGAAACGGCAGCAAATATCAATGGAATCTGCTGGATTGCTTTCTGTTCCAGACATGGAATGGGTAGCAGACACTGGCAAGATCCATTCCCATTTCTGCTTCCCTCCAAATTCTCCAACATCCCAACCCCCCAGGTCAGATTAACCCTGAACCCAAACATCTCCTGCACACTAGCAGAAAACATGACAGGCTTTCAGCCCCCCTGACGTGTGGCAGGTGCCAACACTGGACAGATTTTGTACCTGTTCACCCAAGCTTTTGTAGGGAGCTTGAGTGAAGAACAGCAAATTCATGTTTTGTCTAATCTTATTCTAGTTTATTGTTAGTTCTGAATTGTTTTTATTATTATTTTTACTGTATACCAGCCTTTCCCAACCTTTGGGTCCCCAGATGTTGGTGGACTCCAACCCCCATCATTCCTGACCATTAGCCATGCTGGCTGGGGCTGATGGGAGTTGTAGTTCAGCAACATCTGGGGACCTAAAGGTTGGGAAAGGCTGCCCATTTATATTTGTGTTTATTTTTCATGTAAACCACCCTATGCTCATTTTCTGAGGAAGGGTAGGATAGAAACCTATTTAAATAAATCAATAATAATTCAAAGCAGAATTAATCCTAATCCTGGACCTGACAGTCTGATGGAAAAACTCACAGACACGAAGAAATTCTTGTATGGTTCCGTCTTTCCTTTTATGAGGATTTGCACAGGGACCCTCGCCAAGCCACCTGTGAAGGCAAGATCAAGGGAAACTATAAGCAGAATCCAACTTCTCCAAAATGCAATGTATTGGCTCTTCTCCCTTGTTAAGTAACTGAACAGTTAATCCATAATGGACAGAATCAAGAAGAGCACCAAAGAAAGGAAAAAGCGGAGAGTTAGCTAAAGGCAGTAGTTGGGGTTTAGAGTGGCCTAGTTCACACTAAGCCATGGTTTGTTTCACAAGCCATGAGTTGTCCCACAGACAATCAAACAAACCGTGGTTTGCTTCTCCAAACTTTGGCTTGTTTTCCAGCAGCTCTTGGCTCATGCCTTTGCAGTTTAGTGAATGTCTGGGATGGGGTGGAGAAAGAAACCACGGTTAAGGAAGGGTGTGGGGTTTACATGTAATGCCGAGCCATGGTTAAAACAAACCAAGGTTCATTAAGTCAACAACAAACTATGGCTTCAGACGGTGGTTTGTGGGCAGTAAACAAACCATAGTTAAGCCACTGAGGGCAGGGTTTGCACATAATGCCTAGCACTATGTGCAAACCAAGTTGGTCTCTCGCTCTCTCAAGATTTAGGATTATGGATCTGCAGCCTTGTAAGAGTGGTTATGGTGTTTGCTTCTGTGATGCTCCACTTGTATATTTGTAAATAAAGCACATATTATAAATACACCTTAACTCTCCACCACTCTCAAATCTAAAAGAAAAGTGCTGCCCCTGGAACATCTCACTGCTCAGGGTAGTGGGGTGCACCAAACAACAAAAAGTGCCAGCTTGCATCCTTTTAATGGGGATCCAGCCCTAGAGACGGCAGCTTCCCTCCACCAGGCCCACTTCCTACATTGCCCCCTGCACCCACCTGGCCCATGGCTCACCAATGTAGCTGCGGACATTGAAGAGTCCGTTCATCATGATATCAGTCGAGGTGAAGATCAGGATGTTCCCTTTCACGTCTCCAACACAGAACACCCCTTTATATCCATCTGTCCTGGTTCAGGTAGGAAAAGGAAAGAGAGGAAAACCAGACCCTGTAGGCATGGCACAGGTGCTGAACAGGTGGGGACTTAGCCTAGCTGGGAAGCAGGCCAGCCTTGGACAGAGGATTATTATTTATTGCATTTATATACCGCCCCGCAGCCAAAGCTCTCTGGGCAGTTTACAACAAATTGTAATTCCCTGCTTCTTTGCTGCAAGTGGTAGATCACTGCATTAAACCCCAAACGGTCATCGATTAAAACTTCCCCTGGCCACTCTGCAGGATCATCCATCCGAGACCTACTGATGGCTGTCAGTCACAGTGGCTGGTATGGAACCTCCCTATTCAAGAGCAGTCTACCTCTGAATGCCAGTTGCCAAGGAGTGACAATGGGAGGTCATTGGCTTTATGCCCTGCTTGTGAGAGAGTAGATGGCCAATGTAGGAAATGGGATGGTGGACTTTCATTCATTCATTCGCGATCACTCGTGGCCGAGTAAGATTGCCTTCCAAGATAGATTGGAGTCATAGTCCAAAGCCTCTGGAGTGCACCGGGTTGGTGAAGAACCTGCTACTAGCAGACAGCAATCACTCAAGCAAATGAGTCAAGCTCCATTCCAAGTAAACACTGAACAGTTTGAAGCCCATCTGATCTGAATGGAGAGAAGGGGGGAAAAGATTCGCCCTCCAGGTCCCAAATAAGGGAGCCAGCAAGTCACAACCCACAGCATGAGCAAAACCTATCCATGCCCAAAGCAATTGTTAGTGTTATGAACATCAAAATCAAGAGGGAGATGCAAAACCATACATGGGGTGGAAGTTGGGGGACCCTTCTGAGCCCATTGGACCCACATCTTAAGGGCCAGAACAAAAATAATTCAATATGTCTTTCCAAAAGGATATTAAATTTTACCATAGATGCAGTGAGCTTTTTTCATCCTTTCGACTGTTCCAGGGAGACTATTCAACAACTGGACTCCTCAAAGAGTTAAAATCCTGCTTCCAAAATTCTTCTCCAGTAGCAGTTATATCTTTTTAAACCTGAATAGCTTGTCCCAATCTTCCGCTATTTCATCTTCACTCAGGATTAAACTAAAGGATATGCCAGACACAGGAGGATGGCCAAAGATGCGGCAAAAGGCTGTGGGCGCACTGGTGGAGCTTTGACCCAGTCTCCACCCCTGAAAGCCATCTCCAGGTAGGCCTAAAAAGATCCCTGCCTAAGGCTGCAATCCAATACATGTCTGGGATCCTCAGGAGAGGCCCTTCTCTCAATACCCACATCTTCTCAATTATGACTAGTGGGGACGCATGAGAGGGCCTTCTTGGTGGCTGCCCCCAGGCTTTGGAATTCCCTTCCTAGGGAGGTAAGAATGACCCCCTCCTTACAGTCCTTCCGCAGACAAGCAAAGACCTTCCTATTCCAACAAGCCTTTGGAATTGAAGGCTAAGGATAGGGCGTGAAGGGTGCTGCATTGCTAATGTCTACTATATCATTTTTAAACTAGTTTGAACTCTTTTAGCTATATGTGTGTATGGTTTTAATATTGGAAATAGTTTAATCTTATTTTAATGTAGACTTTGTATGTTTTTAATCATATGTATTTTTATCTGGAAGCCGCCATGAGTTCCAGTTTTGGAAAAATGGTGGGGTATAAATAATAATAATTAATAATAATAATAATGTCTACTAAGAAGTAAGTTCCACTGGGTTCAGTGGGACTTACTCCCAAGTAAGTGTGCATTGGATTGCAGCCTAAAACCCTGGAAAGCTGCTGCCAGTCAGTATAGGAAATCCTGAACTAGATGGACTGATGATGGTGTGTCTCGGAATAAGGCACATTCCTGTGTTCCTAGGAGGGAGCGAGTGGGGGGAGGTAGAGACGTCCTTTGAAGTCGAGAAAGCAGGCACCTTTGCTGCTAGTTCTGGTGGCCATAGGTCCAGAGACCCAGCAACATAGAAACGCCACATCTGACCTTTGAGATACTTCAAGCGTTAGAGCGCTTGGCAGCTTCCTTTTATTAACTGCTTGGTTTCATGCCGGTTTTAAAATCTGAATCTGCACAGCAGGCTCTCAAGTGACTGGGTGTAAGAATGCTAAAGGAAGTAAAATTGTGGGACAAACTGACTGGCTGTGAGGGAAGTGCTGCCCTGGACTCCTTCTGGATATAAATGTAATAATATAAAAGGCAGGAAAGAAATGTTGTTGTTGTTATTAATGATGATGATGTAGGATTTTTTAATGGTTTAGTTCATATACTGCTTTTTGGCCCAAAGGCTCCCAAAGTGTGAGCAACATACAAAACAAAGATAATGATAAATACAATACATCAACACAAAATAGCAAAATCGCCAAACACCAATTCATCACGCTGGGCATGTGCTCATGAGCTGCATTCATGCTCTCGCCACAGATGCTCCTTGGCAGTCCACCTCTCGCTCAGGAGCAAAGTTAACTCACATTGCCTCTCTTCCCCCAGTTGCTCCAATCTCTTGTTTTATGATGTTTTATGACGACTTTAAATGTGATAATGTTGAGGTAATCAATTGGAGTTATTGTTGGATTGTTATGTTTTGAAATGATTTGAAACAGTTGTTACGTTTTTGAATTGATTGCTATGCATGTCGTCATTTGCATTTTTGTGTTGCATTTGCATTTTTGCGTTATTGTAAGCCACTTTGAGCATATTTATATGGAAAGTGGCATATAAATTAAAGTAATAAATAAATAAATACATCTCTCACCTAGGAGGGAGTCTATCAGTAACCAGGGCTTTTTTGTGACAGTACTCATTGGTATGGAGTTCCAGCACCTCTTTTTCTACTGCCCGTGCCAGCCATTTTGTCCTGGCACCCACGGTACTTTTATCAAGATATGAGTACCAGCACCTCTTTTTTTCCCCCAAAAAACCCCGCCACTGTCTGCACCAGTGGCAATTTTGATTGTGAAGTGGAGTTGTGTAGTTGGGATAGGGGGTTTTGGTCTGTTGGCTGGGACCTGGGTTGGTCAAGCGTGTGTCTGTGGAGACAACAGAGAGAGGAGGAGGAGGAGGAGGAGGGGAAGGGAAATGCACAGTCCATCCCCAGCGGCTTCAGTTGACCTACCAGTAATCCATGGCTGTGGCACATCCATCCAAGTCAACAAGGGTAAAGAGCTGGTCACATTTATTGCCACCGATATCAAAGAACTCTGGGTGAAAAGAGGAAAGATGAAATACTTTCTTCAAGGGTTGCATGTGCATCATGATCTCCCAGCTTGCATGTGTGAACTGATCCCACCGAGAAGCATTGCTCTGCCAGCAGCAGCAGCAGCATCTATTTGTATGCCATCTTTCCACAGTTAAACCATGCTCAAGGCAGCTTACAACATTTTAGAAATTACATAATTCACTCTGACAATTACAAAACTATAACGAAATTTAAATAGCCATAGACAATAAAATAATGAAAACACCTCAGCAAAAGCGCTTTAAAGAGATAACGGAAGTTCCATCAGAGTTTGATTTCTGGAGTCTCTATTCACACACCCCTGGATGCAACAATCAACCATTTTCTCCCTCTGCCATCACCCTACAACTTGGAGTCTACCAGTGAAATTGATAGGAAGTAGGTTTATTTGTTTATTTATTTATTATTTGATTTATATCCCGCCCTTCCTCCCAGCAGGAGCCCAGGGCGGCAAACAAAAGCACTAAAAACACTTTAAAACATCATAAAAAGACCTTAAAATACATTAAAACAAAACAACGTTAAAAACATTTTTTAAAAAAGCTTTAAAAGCATCTTTAAAAAAAAAAGGTTAAAAACATATTATTAAAGAAAACATATTAAAAGCAATTCTAACACAGACACAGACTGGGATAGGTCTCAAAAGGCTTGTTGAAAGAGGAAAGTCTCAAAAGGTGCCGAAAAGATAACAGAGATGGTACCTGTCTAATATTCAAGGGGAGGGAATTCCACAGGAGAACACACACAAAAAATTAGTGCCTCTGGACACAAGACAGAATTAACTTCTAGAACTCACTGCCCACATGAAGGATATTTTGAGGGGAAGGACCATAGCCTTACAGAGAGAGGCATGCACTTTACTTGGAGAAGTTGGAAATGCACTAGAACAGGAAAAGTTCCCTTTCATATTTGCCTTCCATGCTTACCAATATCCTGGTCAGTAGTTGCAATTGCTAATAAGTTGACATTTGGCAGACATGTCATGTCAATCACCCAGAGTTTCAAACTATGACGTCGCTTGGTCTGGTCCAACTACAGTGAAGGGGGTTGAAGAGAAAGAGAAGAAAGTGAGCGAGAAGATCTACATTCCCTGGGTTTAATAATCTTTGGGCAGTGCAGTTCAGTCAGGGCTACAGAGCTAGCAAAGCGAGTCTCAGTTACCATGCTTTGGTATCGTGTTGGACTATGACCTGAGAGACCAGGGTTTGAATCCCCGCACAGCCATGAAGCACACTGGGTGACCTTGGGCCAGTCACTGACTCTCAGCCTCAGAGGGAGGCGATGGTAAACCCCTTCTGAATATCGCTCACCATGAACACCCTATTCATAGGGTCGCCATAAGTCAGAATCAACTTGAAGGCAGTCCATTTCCATTTGTTTATACATTAAAGATGGTGCAGAACCTGCAGTGAGCTCAAAATTCAGCTGCTAGATTGCTAACTGGGATTGAAAATTCTGACCATATCACACCAGAACTTAACCAGCAGCCCTAGTGGATGCAGAGGAAAGCTTGAAAAATTTGCAGGTGAAAAAAAAACACTCAGGTGCCAGAAAAGTGAGGGAGTCTTGTGGCACCTGAACAAGAAATATATCATGGCAGAAGAAGTCATAGGCCAGAGCCCACATCACTGATACATGAAGTGCTCATGTAGATAGGGAGGTCTGTCGTATACCTTAAGTAGAAAAATAAGAACACCCCCCCCATAAAAAGCAAGTATGTTTTACAAAATGAGGCCAACAGGACAAGCAATGCAAGAAATAGCAGTATTACAACTAACACAAATGAATATAGAATCCATCCAAGAGCCAGCCCTAGAAAGAGTGACCCACTTCTGGTGAGTAGCCATTGGTGGTGTACAAGCATAGGAAGATCCACAGTGTCCATAACTAACTAAACAAAGAGGAAGAATTTCTTCCTGGAGTGGCCATTCCTAGGATTTGTTCAGACCAAAACCCAGTTTGTCAGGCTGTAAACACACTAGTCAACCACAGCAAAGTGTTTCCGTTTCCATTTCCCTGGAGGGGAAATGGGTTGATCGGCTGATCAGTGGTGAAATTTCTTTGAAGCTGAATTAAAAAAAAAAAACTTCACTTGAACTGCTCCCACCAGGTTTTACAGGGAAAAGGGGCAGGGTTTGACTAGCGTCATGTACCCCCATTTTCAGAAAAGGGAAGTGGAGACACACTGGAACTGGCAGAACAGTAAGCATGTTTCTACCCAGAGCTTCAGTCCATTGTTGCAGTTTCACGCTCAAGTTCCCATTTCAAACTTCCCCCTCCAGAGCTGAGGGGGACTCTCAGGGGCCAAAGGGTGGGGTGTCCAAGGCATCTGCATAGGAATTTCTGTTGGAAGGCAGAACCATGAAGCAAATCTGTACACATTTTCTAAAATTTCAAGATGTATTCAAGACCCTGAATTGAGGTCAAGTCAGGCTAGGACTTGGAGCACTCCTCAAGAAACGACTAGAACGTAGACTATAGTCTCTTCCAGTTCACCTGCTTATTGAACATTCATCTTGATTTGTTTGTAGGGAGATTAGATGGTGTTGACTAATTACTGAATATTCATTCTGATTTGTTTTCAGGAAGATGACCTTGCATCATATCAAATGTCAAGCCACATTTTCCAGTGCGTTTTCTCTTTCCTTATCACAAAGAATCTAGCTGGGGTCAGGGAGCAGGGGTTTGCTGCATAAAAGCTCCAAATCAACTGTAATTTTGCAACCTAAATCTGCTGGTAGGTGACTAAATCCCCCACAAAAACAGCAACATTCTGGAAGCGCCCAATAATCTACACATCCTGCACTATATTCTTGGAATAAGGGTGCCTCCAGACTGTCAGTAGTTTGTGGGAGTGAGTCAAACGCATACCAGTAGTTTAGGTTAGTCAGTGGATTTAAAGTGGATTAAAGCATTCTGTCATCCTAGCATAGCAAGGGGACTTCTTTCATTTTAGAAAGTGATGGGAAAATGCATTCAATGAGTGGTGAATGAATGAATGACTAACAAGAAGACATGTATACACCCTGGAAGTAAATCAGATAACCTCCGTGCAAACAAATCAGAATCAATGCTCAATAAATACCAGACATAATCTAACCTCTATGTAAGCTTTGTGACAGCAAATCAGGGTGAATGCTCAATAAGTAGATTCCCTGGAGAAGTCCTGAGAGGGACTATATGTCACCATCCGATTCAATTTGCTCTCCCCTTTAAACAGCCCCACCTTGGAGCAAAATTGGATGAAGGAAGACTGGCATTAACAATGGCTGTATATCATGTAAACAATGGGGAGATGTGAACCTTCAGAGCCCCTTTCCTGTAAAGACCCAAGAGGAAAAGAGGCCTCCACATCACACCACCATCCTGCACTGATCGGGCCACCTACGTAAACAGTCCGAAGCTTTTTGAAGGTGTCGCTCCAGTACTGTAAGATCCCATCCCTGCTCACAGTGAGGAATCGGCCGGGGGACCGGCTGCCCCCTTTCCTTGGTTTCTCCCTCTTTTCCACAATCCCCCTGCTCTGGTTTGGGAAAAACTGGATCTTGACAATTTCCTCAGCGTGAGCCCTGGAGCAAAAGGAGAAGGAGCAAGAGAGGAAATGGCTACAGCAGCATGTACTTCACTTCAGAGCAGAGCAAGGTGGACTTATACCGAGTCAGACCACTGGTCCGTCTAGCTCAGTTATGCCTACACAATGACGGGAGAAGCTCCCCAGGGTCTTAGAGAGAGGACATTCCCAGCCTTACCTGGAGATGATGGGGGACTGGACCAGAGGCCTTCTGCATTCAAAGCAGTAGCTCCAAGACTGAGCAACTTAAACAGGAACATTTTGCTAGTGCCGTGACAAAATCCTTCCTGAAGATTTCAGTCAGATAACTATGCCCAAATGGCAAGCCTGACCTCAGCCCCATGGAGCCTGGGAAAGCTCTCCCAGGGAGGGAAGAGGAGTCAACAGTTCCTGCAGCCTGAATCACAACATGTGCTGGCTGGACACATTGGGTTCTATCTAACATCATGCACATGTTGTTCCGCTCACATGAGACTCCCCCTTCTCTCCTCACCTCATACACCCTCAAAATCTGCTCTGATCATCAAAATCTGCTCTGATCAGGCTTCTGATCATTTAAATTGCCAGTTTGACCTTTAGTCATGTTACTAATAGATTACAAAGTAGCATTAAAAGGCATTGGCATGTTATACGTCATATTCCTGGTTGTCATCAGAAACCTATGATTTCCTTTAAAAGAACTAAGAACTTGAGGGATATTTTGATCAGAAGTGAATTTAGGGACAACAGTCACCTGAATTTTAACTCCGTACTGGGCACAATGCACCTAAGAGTCATCATCCCTATGGACATTGTGCCTACTGTAGGTTTAAGTGTAAGATGACGGAGTTTGTTAACCGTCAGTAATAAAAAAATACACTTTGAATCAATGTTCCATGTGTAACGCTGCCAATGTAATTTATGCAATTCAGTGCAGTTGCTATAAATTTTACATACGCCAAACAGCAAGAAATGTCAAGAAACTTATAGGGGAACATATTAGCGACATCAAAAACAAGAGATCTGGGGCTCCCTTGGCGGAGCATTTTACAAGATGTCATCATTCCTTTGCTGACTTTAAATTTGGGGTTTTAGAAAAAATAAGTGTGGACAAAAGCCATGTTTTATTAAGGAGCAAAGTAGCTTGGATTTTGGAACTAAGAACGCTGACCCCTAGTGGTCTCAAAGAGGGATCAGAATTCCTTCCTCTCCTGTGAATCTCACATAACCCCTTTCACATTCTTTTTCCTCAGCTGAATTCTGTTACACCTGCATTTAGGCACCTGGGGTTGTGTATACATATGAGCATGCTCAGTGAATTCTTCTTCGTGGTCATTTATCATTTTGAGCAGATTTGCTAGAAAAGAATGTTTTAGACCAGTTCATGTAAGTAAAACAAATTTTTATAGATTAATTATGTATATATGGTTTTATGCTGTATGAAATTTGTGTACATTAATGTTGTGTGTTCTTATGATTTTGTTCACAGCCCTTGACGAAGACCAAATTACTGAGTGGCCAAAACGCGTTGGGCTTTTGTTGCAATAAACATTTTTTCAAGCATCTTGGGTTCCCCCCCCCTTTTTTTTTTTCCTTTTGAATGTTAAGCAAAGCAGCCAGCAGGGAGACAAAATACTAATGCTGGATTGCTGTTGACTGCACAGAGTCTGCATTTATTGACAGGCTTAAGACAGGGTGTAAGAGGTGACAGGGAGACTTGCACAAGAAACCCAGAACCGCCTTTTGCTGAGTAATCAACAGCAGGGTTTTAATATGTTTTTTTAATCCCCTGGAGGGTGGAGAGCAAAATCCCGTAAGCATCAGCAAGAGGCTCCTGGAGACAAGGGATGGCAATGTCTGTCTGAAGCTTGTTTGGGAAGCTTTGTCAAGAAATTGAAGACTGCCACATTTCTCTTAACTTTTGCTCTCCTTTCATTTAAGGTCTTGGACCCTTGTTTTTCTCAGAAATGGGAATCGGCCATTGGTTCCCAATCCCAGAATCCCAAGCATGGAACTTGGTATCTGTAGCAGCCCGGAGGGGCTTACTCAGCCAGCAGTCTCCGTCTTGGAGCTGAGCCTACAAGCTGACCTCAGGAGGATTACAACATCCAGACTCCTGTTTGTTTTCTGATTTTTCTTCCTACCCAACCCCCACCTGACTCATTCCTGGTGGTGGCCCGGGAGAGGGCCTTCTCTATAGTGGCCCCTACATTGTGGAACTCCCTCCCCACCAAGGTGCATCTGGAAACTTGTTTTAGCCGAATGCTGAAGGTGCACCTCTTTACCTTGGCCTTTGACACCTGAGACGTATATTTTTAGGACTCACCCTATTTTGGGATTTTGAGTTGTTTTTAATTATTTTTAATGAACTTCTTTAAAACTGTTGTAACCCACCTTGGGACCTCAGACTGAAGGGCAGTTAATAAATGTTGATGACAACAACAACTTGCCTGATGAAGAGTTCTGCAGAACTCGAAAGCTTGGCACATTTTTGTGACATTTTGGTTGGTCCCTATAAACATATTGCCCAGCTGGCAGGCAGTTTGTTTCTGGGCCCAATTCAAGGTGCTCACATTATGTATAAAGCCCTAAACAACTTAGGCTCCAAGCATCTGACAGACCGCCTCCATCCCTACAGATCCTCTCAGGTGTTAAGACTGGCAGAGGGGACTCTCTTGGTAGTCCCACCAGCCTTGGAAATTTGAGGGCTCACAGCCCAGGAATTCTCCATGGCAGCCCTTAAATTGTGGGATTCCATCCTCACAGTGGTACCTCTGGTATCCTTACTGCATAGTCTCCACCATATGCCAAAGATGCACCTGAAACCCAATTGCTACATTTCCCTCTGAGTCTTCTGATTCATACCAGGAAAGGGAGCCCCTGAGGAGGAGGACTTGGAGGATGGGTGGCGGAGAGACTATGCAGCAGAGCCCCCTTGACGAAGCCTCACACACACACACGCACGCACACACTGCCCCAGATGTAACCAGACCTAACAAGATGGGAGGCCCAGGTGCTGCCTCTTCCCGGTCTGTGGAGGGTGAAGGGGGCTCAGAGACCCAGAGAGCAGGAGAGTTCAGATGAGGGGCACACCCGGCAATGTCTCCCAGGGAGACACGGCGCGTCAAGAGAAGGGAGGAGAGTCGCTCCCTACAGGAGGAACGCGTGTCTTCAGGCCAGGAATTCCTTCAGGGAGAAGGATTCTCACAAGTAACTGAGCTGTCTCTACATCCGCTTAAACACTTGGCAGGTAGGCAGGGGGACTTGTTGGGACAACATCGCAGCTCCCAAGCAGCCTTGGAATTCTTGTTACTGATCTTGGACTTGTGAACCCCGGCCTTTGTGCCTAGACTGGAGTTACTCCTGCTAACCCATCACCTTGTCCGAGCTCCTGGACGGTGCCCTCTTAAGTCTGTACCATTAATCTGCTCTAATAATAAAGCATTGCTTTCTTACTTATACGTAGGTGCACCTGCTGTCATGTTTTGGGCGGGAGCCAGGACACCAATAAACAACCACCACTGTGGATTTTGGAGTATTGCCAACCAAGTGCATGTAACGAGAACACCGCAGCAACCTGGCCTTAACCCCTTCCCTCCCGCTTGCAGCACAGGGACTAGAGACCCTTACACTGAGACTAGAGACCCTTACACTGAGACAGGCTTCATGGTCGTCTGGAACTCTGGAAGCATCTTGTTCTTCAGCATGTCGTCCTTCCCTCTGTATTCGCGCAGCATGTAATTCAGATACTCCTCCTGCAATCAGCGAGGGGCAGAGAAACTATGGTTGCTATTCTTACTCCAACTGTCTGCATGGTGCTTTTCAAAGGATAGTCCTGAGCCCTGATATGTGGCCCAGCCAACTATTTTATTGTTCTGCAAATTTTTATTCTGGTTTTCATACTTTATGGAGTTGCTAGGGGCTGCACCCCTGCTCGCTTCACTCTCCAACCCCACCTACCCACACACACTCTCCAACCTTTCTCACCACTCACCCCTCTCTTCACAGGCTACCAAAGCCAGCCACCCCCTTCCTTCACCACTCACCAAAGCCACCCACCCACTCCCTTTAATGCCTGTCTGCTTCCATCTCAGTCTCCCTCTGCTGTCCCAGCAGCTATTAGAAGTCTGTTGTCACACTGTAGTTCTCAGCACCACTTGTCAGCGGCGAAATGAACTGCTGTGTGATGACATTCTCAGGCAAGTATAGCGTAGGAGATATTTCTTGTTGCTTATCACTGTTGTTGGTCTTTTTTTTAAAATGATCAAGAAGTATATGAATTTGTACAACTGAAAATAAAACACGAGATAATGGGTCTCTGCCCCAAAGGGCTTACAATCTATAATGCAACACAGGCGAGTCAACAAAGGCAGGAGAGGGAGGAGCAGTTATAGACAAAACGGCTAGGTGGGGTAGAAGGTTGCAGACCCAAGTGGAACCAGGCTCCAAACATTTTAGAAGAGCCTTCACCATCGTGATGCCCACCAGACAGTTTGGACTGCAACTTCCACTGGGAGTGGGAGTTGTAGTCCAAAACATCTGGATGGCACCAGATGGGTGAAGGCTGTTGTAGAACATTATTTTCTCTGCCATGACCTTCTGTTACAAATTATAGACAGGCCTGTGCATCAAATCCTGAAGGAGCACAGAAAAAGCCGAGGATGTGCTATTGGGCATGTCATTCAGTGTCCTGAGAATCTGAACTATCATTTAAAAATACATCAAGTTTCTAGCACTTAGAGTTAGAAAAGATACGCTTTACAGCATGAAGAGTCAGAAGCAAGACAGTGGCCAAGTGGGATTTCTAAGGGCGGGTTGAATATCAGTGTCCTGTGTAACTCCTTGCTTCGCCCTTGACTAACAAAAACCAAAATAAATTATGCAAAACAGCTTTTTAAAACAGTGCTGGATAAATGCAAGCAAATTGGCTCAATCTACATAGTTTATACAGGCTGTGGTAATTCAAGTGTTCATGTCACAGAATGTGGATGAGCTGGATGCAGAATCCAGGCTGCCATCCTAAGCATGCTTATGAGGGAGTACGATCCATTGAGCTTTGTGGGACTAACTTCCAAGAAAACTTGCAAAGGATTGCACTGTCAGTCTATTTTTCTGCTTTCTTTATAAAGGGTGGAGTAGAGAGCCCCCTGACTGAAGCATGGCTATCAGCTTCAAGTGGAGGAAGGGAGAAAACACACCAGCTGAAGGTATTCGCTGGTCAAGGCAATGTCATGCGATTTAGCATCAATAAAGTTAAATAGCTCAAACAGTAAAAGTAAAGTATTAATTTAAGAAAAGGAGACAGCAGCAGAAGAATTAAACCCAATTAAAAGGTACGGGGACATAAACAGTTTTTTTGCTTGGGGGAAATCTGGGTCATAGAATCATAGCAGAGTTGGAAGGGGCCTATAAGGCCATCGAGTCCAACCCCATGCTCAATGCAGGAATCCAAGTTAAAGGGCCCATCCATACAACCGCATACAATCTGCAATGTTATAGTTTTGTGTCCTCATTGGAAAACGCGAATTTTGCAGTTAGGTATGGATGGGCCCAAAGCATCCCTGACAGGTGGCTGTCCAGCTTCTCTTGAATGCCTCCAGTGTTGGACAGCCCACCACTTCCCTAGGTCATTGGTTCCAATGTCATACTGCTATAACACCTATACCATCAATATTGGGGTAGGCAGCTTGGTGGGGCCTCCCTTGAGAAGCTGATCCCAAAGTTGTGGTGCCACTACAGAGAAGGCCTTGCTCTGGGGGGGATGGGGATATAGTAGATTTTACGTCAGCCTTCGTCAACCTTGTGACCCAATGTTTTGGACTATAAAGCCCATGCTGGCTGGAGCTGATGGAAACCTCTGGAAGGCACCAAGTTGGTGAAGGCCATTTTACTTCATGCAAATAAGGAGTGAAGCCTCTCTAGCAGGCCTTAAAGAGTGCAAATAATACCCTACGGAACTGATTATCATCCAAATTATCTGCTTACCACAGACAGGGATGTCTTTTTATTGTGAAACACAAAATTACCCAGTCCACGGAGCCATCACAGTTGGTGTCCACCTTCATGAAGATGACATCAATATCTTCGTCAGAAATATTCCCCATGATCTTCTTCATCGCCTTCCGGAACTCTTCCATATCCAACCCTGAAAGGCAGAAAGTAGCAAGAAAAAGGGGGGGCCCAGGCGCAACGGATTCCTCTAACCCTGAAGGCACAGAACAAGGATCATGAGGGAATGCACCCAGGGCGGTAGAGCATCTGCATTGTATGCAGAAGGTGCCATAGTTTGCTTCCCAGGGAAAAGACCCCTGCCTGAAACTCTGGACAGCTGCTGCCTGCCAGTGTCAACAGTGCTGAGCTAGAGGGACCAATACTGACTCAGTAGAAGACATCTTCCTCATAGACAGGACCTCCCACTCCTCCCGCATGACTGTCTACCAGTTCACGACGTCCCCAAACTGGCAAGATGGAGGCCATGAATGGTGCCAGCCTCCTGCTATATGCAGTAGCTGCAAGCAGAACAGAAACAGACCACCGAATCAACCCCTCACCTCCTCCCCCGTCGATGTCCGCTTCCCGGAACATGCGCTCCAGTTTCCGTAAGTGGTCATAGTTGATCTGGTCCTCCACTTGCTTGGAGCGAACCTCGTCGTACAGCTCTGCGATCTTCATGAGTTGCTTGTGCGAAGAGCACACTTGACCTGTCTTGCTCAGAAGCCCAGGAAGGTTGGGCTGGGGGGGGGGGAGAGGGAGGGGCACAGTGTCATTTTAGGACAAGCATCACGGAACATTTGGGCAGCCTTGCAGGGCACACCCACAGGTGGTGGGCGTGGCCAGAGGCAAAATGTGGGCGGAGCAAGAGGTGTGGTTCTTGCTTTTGCACAGTAGGCTAGATTAAAGCCATGAACAATTCAGAGGTTTCTGCAGACACACCTCCATCAAGGCAAGTGAGAGACATTCTCACAGGTCAAGGACACATTGCAGCCAGGCAAAAGCACTCAAGGAAAGAGTGAAGCAGGGATAGTAAAGGGTGTGGCATGGGGGAAGAGTCCTGAGGGCCGGATAGAGAAGCTAGCCTGGGCCTGAGGTTTCTCATCCAAGCAATGCCAGTTCCCTGCAAGCAGCAGCATGACTCGTACCCACACCCCTGCAGACCTCAGTGAGAAGACATTTGTGGCCTATGTAGAATGAGTTGGAAGCAGCTCTGCCCTGCACCCTTTAAACACCCCTAGGGAGGAGAGCCTGGCTGGGAGTCCAGAGTCTGTGAGTTCAAATCCCCGCTCGTGTCTCCTGGGTGTCAAGGGCCAGCTAAAGATCACCCCCCCCCAGTGAGTGGCTCAGAGGTTACATGCCCTGCCACCTGTGCAGCCGTGGGCAAGCTGCAGAGTCCCACGGAGCCCAGTTGCCCCCCAGCTGGCAGTTGTGGACAAGGAAGGGGCTGGCTTGTGCAGCTGTGGCAAGCTGAGCAGGCCCTAGCCAGCTGGGGAGGACTAGCCTCAGAGGGAGGCAATGGGGAACCCCCTCTGAATACCGCTCACCATGAAAAACCCTTTTCATAGGGTCCCCATAATTCAGGATCAACTTGAAGGCAGTCCATTTCATTTTATTTTTCATTCCTCTCCAGGATCAAGCTCGCAGGCTGGGGGGGGGGGAGGGTTCTGCACATTTGCAGAGGGGAGGAACTGTTCATGGTACCGACTGTGATGTTGCCAAGAAATCTCAGCCCAGTCTCTGGAGCAATTTTAAACTTTGTAAAAGTTTCATTATTTTAATTGATAAGGCAAGGAAAATGGATAAGCATGTGTTCATATGGTACTTAAAAATATTTTGAAACATCAAGGGAGGAGCATGACTCAGCTGAGCCCATGTTCAATTCACTAATATGTACGCCTGTCATTTCAGTTGCAATGCAACAAAAAATCATGCTCACACACACACCCCGACTGTGAACTCTCTTCACCTTCAGGGGCCTGTCTTCTTTGCCTGCTATGTTCAAACTGCTAAACTGTATCTCTCCAATCCCCACCCAGGTAAGTGGGTTTAATAGCTAGTAGCCACCAGCTAACAAAGGCCATCAATGCTCATTAAGTCAGCCATGCCTATTAAAGAAATAGGGGTGTGGGTATTAGTGATGTGACAGCCTAGAGAAAAGGTAGTTTTCACTTTGCACAGCCATAACAACACTGATAGGACACAGTCGATTTTCTAGCAGATTTACAAAAAAAACACCTCTTGCCCTTTTCTCCCTCACTGCCCCTGTGTGATTAACCTCAGGAGTTATGGAACTGAAGAAATACCAAGGGCCTACAAAACTGGCACAATAAAATGGAGTATTTATAGCCTTTTACAGGGAAAAATTAAAAGTGGTTAAGAAGCCTTATTCCTCCCCAGCAACTCATATTCCCTTGCCATTCTCACACAAAACTCTCTGCACTAATATCCTGTATTCACAATGAAGCCCATTTAAGTCTGCGTTAACCCAGAATCATTGCCACCTGACCCTCTTACTCTGTTCACAGCTATTTATACACACTGTGCAGCGCAATCCTATCTGCGTGCTGCAACGATATGTCTTTCCAACCCTTACTTACCCGGGGTGGCAGTTGCTGCTGCTGCTGCTGCTGCTGCTGCTGAAGGTCTCCCTCAGATTCAATGCCTCCCCTGAAACATAAGAACCGAACATGGTAAAAAGAGCCATGCCACTGGAGCAAGCCAAAGACCCACCCAGTCCTGCATCCTGGACTCACAGGGATGGATCTAACACAGTGCTAAAAGCAAACATCGTAGCAGTGCAAGGATTGCCACGAGCACAAGCGGACTCTCCGTCCCTCCATCTCCTCCTGCCACCTAAATCTGTTCTAGGAGTTCCCCGAAGCCTCTGGAGAAATCAGAGAATCATAGAGTTGGAAGGGGTCTATAAGGCCATCAAGTCCAACCCCCTGCTCAATGCAGGAATCCAAATCAAAGCATTCCCGACAGATGGCTGTCCAGCTGCCTCTTGAATGCCTCCAGTGTCGGAGAGCCCACTACCTCTCTAGGTAACTGGTTCCATTGTCGTATGGCTCTAACAGTTAGGAAGTTTTTCCTGATGCTCAGTCGAAATCTGGCTTCCTGCAACTTGAGCCCATCATTCTGTGTCCTGCACTCTGGGATGATCGAGAAGAGATCCCGGCCCTCTTCTGTGCGACAACCTTTCATGTACTTGAAGAGTGCTATCATATCTCCCCTCAGATTTGAGGAGGACAGGGGGGAAAGTGCTGTGGTGCTAGTGATAATCCTTGAGCTGCAGACAGGACATGCAAGTTGAATAGCGCCCACAGTGGCCAACCAAATGCCCCTATCAAACTCACTAGCAGGACCTAAGCACTACGGCACTCTTCCCCTTGCGATTCCCAGCATCCAGGATTTGGAGGCGCACTGCGTCTGACAAGTGGAGTTAGAACATAGCTATAATGGCTAGTAGCCACAAACAGCCTTATCCTCCATGAATGTGTCTAATCCTCTTGGAACACTTCACGAATGTGCATGTAAAAAGAGAGATATAGCTCAAAGGTAGAGCATCTTTTAAACATAAAGAAGACCTCTTGGACGCTGGGCCTGGCAACCAAGAGGTCTTCCATAGCTTTAAAAGTTGTGCAGGGGAGAGGGAGAATTCCACTTTGTGGTTTTTCCCATTAAAATGTTGCAAGAAAACCTGCACTTGGCTGAATTTTCTCTTCTCTTAAAGATACAGAATCATTCTCAGGCCCTGAGCCTGGCTACCCTAGTCCCTGGTGTGGCCATCCTTCCCCTCTCTCCAGGAAAGCCAGGGAAGCTGTCACTCTCTGATTTTATGGTTAATTTTCATGCGTCTTCTGTTATCTTCCTGTACCGGACACTGCTCAGAGGCTACGGTGTTAAGTGGCAGATGAAAAAGAACAACTAAGAGAAGCAGAGAGAAGTCTCATTTCTCTCTTTAGACTACAATTCCCAGGATTATTTGGAGGAAGCCATGACCGCTAAATGGGTTTAAAGCCAGTATTTAGTTGTACTGCAGATCTATGTCCTCTTTGTCTTGGGTCTGCTCTGTGGCTAAAAAGGAGACAGACAGACAGACAGAGAGAAGATCAACATCTTAGAAGAGGCCGTCGCAGGCAGAGAAACATCAGGGCAAAGGTTGCCAAATGACCCGATAAAGAACTAGCTTGGCCTCCTCCTCTGCCCTTAACAGCAGTGTGATCTGCAGAAATCAGAAAGTGGTGCTTTTCACAGTGTTTATTATCCCACTATACACAAATAAATATGAGAGATAAGCATAGTTGCCTGTTAACACCTGCTGATCAAACTGCCATTAAAGGCACAGGAGCAGCGACTGAGAAATAAAGTTGGAAACCTAATCACAGGAGGCCAGAAAGCGGACAGGTGATAGAAGGGCTGGATCCTCCTGAAGCAGTGTGGACAGCGGAGACAGATGGCAACCTCTAAAAGCAAGGCCTAGAAGCTCAACATTGGTCCACAGGAGGAGGAGGAAAGGAGAAAGCCAGTAAAAGCAAACTGAAGGGAGAATCAGATGCGTAAAAATAAAGCAATTGTGCATAGCTGGTGTTGAATGGAGCAAGAGGTGGCACCTTTTTGTGTAGCTTTAGACCTTGAGGATGTGAGCCACACTCCATACAAAACCGAAAATACTGGAAGATGGTATGGAGCTGGGCACCCAGTAAAGACTCTGGACCTGGTTTCCTAGAGGCATTCACTACCACCCAAGAGTGTGTAGGATCGCCACCAGAACCATTATTTGCTGCTCTGGCCAGTAAAAACTGTTTTCTGTCATACAACCAGGATCTGAAAAGCCGGTAAACTGCAGGTTCCGCCTCCCCCCTCAGGCCCCGCCCCTGAGATCCACCTGCTCCACCCTTGAGCTTCCATACCATGGCCCAGATCCACAGGCCCTGCCAAGGAGTCAATCTCTGAATTTGCAACCCTAATTCCCAGGAAGAACTATGTCGGGCTCTGTCAAGTACACGCTCTGGATGCAAAAAACTCAGGCACAATCAGTGGCATCACCAGTTAAACGGATCAAGCAGGTGACAGGAAAGAAAAAGCCCCCTCACCTGAAACTCTGGTGAGTTGCAGCCAATCAGAGTAGTAAATAATACCAGGCTCCAGTGGCTTGACTCAGGATAAAAGCGCAGCATCATATGCCAAATTACTCCACCACCTAAGTGCAGTCCTTCGCCCTGCTCGGGGGGGGGGGGTGTTAACTAATGGGACATCTGTAGGAATGGTTTTAACTGTTTCTAGAGTTTGTGGAAACGGTTTCATTGTTTTTAGAATTTGTATTGGTAATTTATCCTAATTTAATCCTGTTGTACACCACTTTGATGGCCTCAGGCAATAGTGTAAAATGTGTAAAATAAATCATAACCAGATAACTACGCAGTACATCCCCATGTCATCTGGAACTTGCTTGATGCACAGGACATAGGCGTAGTCCGACTTACCCTAGTGCCTTTCCAGATGCTTTGGACTCTGCTACCTGTCAGTCCCAGCCAGCACAGAGTTGCAGTCCAAAACATCTGGTGCACAGCAGGTTGGCAAAGGCTAGCTGAACACTTATGATACAACAACCTTGCTGAGGCTAAGCTGGTCAGGGCCTGCCTGGGGAACCCCCCGCCCGATATGCCGCCTTTAAATTCCATGACGGAAGAAAGTTATACATGCAGTAAATAATGGAAAATGGGGTAGCCAAGATGGTGGCCTCCAGATGCTGTTGGACTCCAAGTCTCAGCATCCTCAGCTGTGGGCTATGCCCGCTGGGATGGATGGTGGTTTGAGTCCAACGACACATGTTAAAAAACCAGTGATGTAAAAAGATTTTGCAGGCTCTGTTTTGCAGTAGGTTGCCTCCTCTTGGTCTACTGTCAGAATCTGAAGGTGTACAGCCAGGAAGTTTCCAGAGGAGCCATTTTTGCTGTGAAGGCTGGAGACAAGAGATAGCACACACATGTGCTTTCTGGTACATAGAAGGGCGCTTTATCCTGGCTGAGTCAGGTGATCTGAGATCCAAGAAGCTCCTCTCTGACCGGCAGCTGTTCCTTCGGCAAGATCTTTCATGCAGAACTTTTCCCCAGCACCTTGGACAGCTCCTTGAAAGTTTGAACTAAAACCCAGAGCGGATTTCTCTGCCTCACTGACATGGAGCTGCCAGCAGCAACTGCCCAGTTCTACTAACTGGAGCTGCCTGCAGCTGAACTCACACTTTCTGCTCATAAAGATGCCCTCTCCCTCCCACGTTGAGCTAAAGCTCCTCCTGTTAAGGCAACTGGTGGGAGGGGGACTGTGGCACACTTCTTACAGAAGAGCAGCAATGTGTTGCACCAGCTGCCAAAGCTACCAGGATAAGTTCACAGGTGCTAGTACTGGTGTAGACTCAGGACCAGGACACCTAAAAGATACTCTCTCTCGTTCCTGTATACCCAACCAATCGCTGCACGCTGCAAGAGAGAGAGCCTCTTGCAGACACCATCTCATCATGGTCTGTTCCATACAATGTAGGAACTGGGCCTTTAGTGTCACAGGTGACACCTACCTTTGGAACCCCCTCCTGTTATTTGTCGGACAGGTGCCCTTTGGTACCCACTGAAGAGCTTCCTTTTTCAACAAGCCTTTTATATATTGTTAATGTTTCATTTTTGCCATTGTGTAGAGCAGCACCACCAGAAAGTGACCACAATCCCCAAACTCAGTCCCTCCCTCAGTCCCCCCTTTAACCCCAACCCCCCTTCTGTTCCCCGGAGACTTCATGCACCAACACAAAACCTTTGTGCTGATGACTCAAACAACCGGAGAGGACATTACAGGTTAACCATAAAGGCTCAAAAGGAGATGGCACTTGACCACCTCTGTCATCTGCCATCAAAAACAATATAAATTGTTGGACTAAAATCCACTCTGAGTAGCATGGTGTTGCTAATCCATCATCTCAGTCGTCATGGAGAACGGATCTCTCCTCCAGGTCTTTCCCCTCAAGATCCGTTCGTTTGGACTTCGCCTGTGCCCATCCTTCTTCTCATCCACATTTATTTATTTACGCATTACCATCTTATCAGGAGGTTCGTTCTGCACAATATAGGAAACGGACCTTTAGTGTGGCAGCACCTGCCCTGTGGAATTCCCTCCCCTTAAATATTAGGCAGGCACCATCTCTGCTATCTTTTCGGCGCCTTTTGAAGACTTTTCTTTTTCAACAGGCCTTTTAAATTGAGACCTATCCCAGTCTGTGTCTGTGTCAGAATTGCTTAATATGTTTTTTAATAATGTTTTAACACTTTTTAAAAAGTTTTTTAAATGTTTTTAACGCTGTTTTGCCTTAATGTATTTTAGGATTTGTTTTTATGATGTTTTAAAGTGTTTTATTTATTTTATTTATTATTTATTAACTTTATTTATACCCCGCTGTTTTTCCAAATTGGAACTCACGGCGGCTTCCAGATAAAAGACACATACAATTAAAAACCTATCAAAAATAAAAGCATATAATACATAAATGAATACGTATAAACAAATATAATTTAAAAATGAACTCTAGTTTAAAATAGCATTAAACTGTTTCTAATAATTAAAAAACATAACCATAAAATCAGAATAATTAAAAAATAAACTGGCAAGAACAATATAACATCCTTTTGGGCCTATCCTTGGCCGTCTTTGGAATCAAAGGCTTGCTGAAATAAGAAAGTTTTTAACTGTCGGCGAAAGGACTGCAGGGAAGAGGTCATTCTTATCTCCCTAGGGAGGGAATTCCAAAGCCTAGGGGCCACCACCGAGAAGGCCTTAGTGTTTTGTTTGCTGCCCTGGGCTCCTGCTGGGAGGAAGGGCGGGATACAAATTAATTAAATAAATAAATAATATTGTAAATTGTAAATTGTATTGTTTTTCTGGATGTATTTTTATATTGATGTATTTTTATATTTGTGTTTTTTTGTAAGCTGCCTTGAGGGCCTTTTGGCCAAAAGGCGGGGTAGAAATAAACAACAACAACAATAAATGGCCACTGGTCTACCTCAAATGAGCCTTCCCCCACCCCCAGGCTCAGACTGTGTGTCAACTTCTCCAGTAAGGAGGAGTAAGGAGTAATTTCTTAATTGTATTTTATGTATTTTTATCTGTTTTAATGTTTTTGTGATTTTATTGTGTGCCGCCCAGAGTGCCCTATTGTAGGGCAGAAAATAAAATCAGTAAATACTCTGAGCAAGAAATGCTTTAACTCCCGACTCCTTTGCAAAACCTCACTCCCCTCCTCACTGCCTGACCCCTCCCTGTCTTTTCGGCAGCCCGGAATCCAGATAATTTGAGGCTATCCTCTGCATGTTTAAGTTGGCATCCCCACCCAGAATTACAAGGGCGTCTGTGAATTTACACAGCTTCCTAAGAAGCTTGTGACGGAACTGGTTGTCCCTTGTTCGGTGCATAGAACATTGCAAACATTATGGCAGTTTCCCCTCCAGTACTCCCTCTAGAAAAATAAATCTTCCCTGTTTGTCAAGAAAATGTTTGTGTGTTGCAAAGTCCAGACTGTCATGAAAGTGCAATGCCACTCTTCCGGCCTTGCTAGCCCTCTTCGCTACGTATTTATGTGTCCATTGTTTATTATAGAATCATAGAATAGTAGAGTTGGAAGGGGCCTTTAAGGCCATCAAGTCCAACCCCCCGCTCAATGCAGGAATCCAAATCAAAGCATTCCCGACAGATGGCTGTCCAGCTGCCTCTTGAATGCCTCCAGTGTTGGAGAGCCCACTACCTCTCTAGGTCATTGCTTCCATTGTCGTATGGCTCTAACAGTTAGGAAGTTTTTCCTGATGTCCAGTCAAAATCTGGCTTCCTGCAACTTGAGCCCATTAGTCCGTGTCCTGCACTCTGGGATGATCGAGAAGAGATCCTGGCCCCCCTCTATGTGACAACCTTTCATGTACTTGAAGAGTGCTATCATCTCTCTCCTCAGTCTTCTCTCCTCCAGGCTAAACATGCCCAGTTCTTTCAGTCTCTCCTCATAGGGCTTTGTTTCCAGTCCCCTGATCATCCTTGTTGCCCTCCTCTGAACCAGTTTGTCTGCATCCTTCTTGAATTGCAGAGACCAGAACTGAACGCAGTATTCAAGATGAGCCTAACCAGTGCTGAATAGAGGGAAAATAGTACTTCACGTGATTTGGAAACTATACTTCTGTTAAAGCAGCCTAAAATAGCATTTGCCTTTTTTGCAGCCACATCACACTGTTGACTCATATTCAGCTTGTGATCAACGACAATTCCAAGATCCTTCTCACATGTCGTACTGCTGAGCCAAGTATCCCCCATCTTATAACTGTGCATTTGGTTTCTTTTTCCTAAGTGTAGAACTTTGCATTTATCCCTGTTGAATTTCATTCTGTTGTTTTCAGCCCAATGCTCCAGCCTATCAAGGTCCCTTTGAATTTTCTTTCTGTCTTCCACAGTATTAGCTGTGCCCCGCAATTTTGTATCATCTGCAAATTTGATAAGCATGCTCTGTACCTCCTCATCCAAGTCGTTAATAAAAATGCTAAAGAGCCCTGGGCCCAGGACCGAGCCCTGTGGTACCCCACTCGTTACTTCCGCCCAGTTAGCACAGTTAACTCTCATTGTGCTAATCATATTTACATGAGTGGCGCCGTTCCCTTTTCCAACACTGTATCCAAATCAATTAAAAGTTTTACACCACCACCCTCTCACTCACTCCTTCCCCCCTCCTCCCAAACCTTAACAAACTTGAACTTAAAACTCCCCTGACTAAGCTTTCCATTTTTTATCCCTAGCCCAACTTCCACCTCACCCCACTTTCTGAAGTTTGGATGCAACATTGGGCATGCATCACTGCTCTACCCTGTATCAAACAGTTTAAGTCCTACCACCCTCACTCTGGGCCATCCCCCATATATAAAAAGGAACAGCTTTCGCACATTGGACGGCTCCTTGAAAGTTCAGGCTAAAACTTGGTCAGACTGCCAGGTGACCAATGCAGACACATTGAGACTGGACCAAGCAGAACCTGAACCTGACCTCAGTCTAGTGACAGCCTAAAACAGGAATGGGGGGGCTGCAGCCATCCAGGTGACGTTGGATTTCGCCTCCCGTCATCCCTGACCTTGGCCATGCTAACTGGGGCTGATGGGAGTCCAGTGACATCAGGAGAGTCCTTACCCCTGACCTACAGTCTCACCTTAGATCTCTTTCAGCCAGCCCAGCATCTGCTAAGTTACCAATCTAGGCAAGCCATAGACTCTAATTAGGGCAAAGACAGAAATAATTACATAAGAACATAAGAACATAAGAAGAGCCTGCTGGATCAGGCCAGTGGCCCATCTAGTCCAGCATCCTGTTCTCACAGTGGCCAACCAGGTGCCTGGGGGAAGCCTGCAAGCAGGACCCGAGTGCAAGAACACTCTCCCCTCCTGAGGCTTCCGGCAACTGGTTTTCAGAAGCATGCTGCCTCTGACTAGGGTGGCACAGCACAGCCATCACGGCTAGTAGCCATTGATAGCCCTGTCCTCCATGAATTTGTCTAATCTTCTTTTTTTTTTTTTTTTTTTTCAATAATTTTTATTCAGATTTTCATAAAACATACAAGACAAAATCATAAGACATTCAAAGACAAAAAACAAAATCAAAAATAGTTAAACAAAAAGAAAAAAAGAAAAAAAAAAACAAAAAGAAAAAATAAAGAGTAAAATATTGACTTCCCATTTGTCAAAGATCAAATCAGTTATAAGTCTATAATATATAACAATCCTGTCTCTTAAGTCATATTATAAAATCACTTTCCTCCAGTAGTTATCTTACTTAATCATCAAATCTCATAAACATTACTTTATTCTTTCCACAAAAAGTCAAAGAGAGGTTTCAATTCTTTAAGAAATATATCTATCAATTTTTTTTCCAGATAAGCATATCGATTAATCCATCTCATTACTAATTATGATAATCTTATTGTCATAACCATAGTCAAAATAAACATTTCAATTAATCCATCACATCAGAATCTGTTAAGTTCAGTAATTTCAGTAGCCATTGTTCTATTATCCCTATTAGTTCCATTTTCCATCTTCCATCTTCAGTAGTCTTGTTAAGTCCAGTAATTTCAGTATCCAATCTTCCATTATCAGTATTCCATAATAATCTTGCTGTCAAAGCCATAGTCATATAGTAAGAGTCTGATGGGAATTACCTCTATCCCAAATATTTTCTTGCCATCCATTCTGAATAGGTTGCTGAAATACTGCTGTAAAATCATATCTCTGTTCTTTTTTTCAAAATACACTGGGTCATCTCTTGAAAGTTTTTCCATTGTCACATGGCTGCAGTTAATTCCATAGATTTTCTCTATATTGGGCTCCATCACATCATTCCAGTCCAGAAGATTATCCATGCCATTGATAACTTTATCTCTAGAATCTTCATTAATTTCTTCAGAGATAACATTGAGTTCCAAACAATAGATTTTATTTCTAAAGTCCATAGACTCCAAGTCTTGTTCCTGTTCCACGTTTGTTCCAATCTCCGGGATCTCCTCTCTCACAGGGACCCCTGTTCCAGTCTCCAGGGTCTCCTCTCTCACAGGGACCCCTGTTCCAGTCTCCAGGGTCTCCTCTCTCACAAGAACCCCTATGTCTTTAATCTCCTGTGTCTCCAAACAATAAATTTTGTTTCTAAAGTCCATAGACTCCAAATCTTTTTCCTGTTCCACGTTTGTTCCAATCTCCGGGGTCTCCTCTCTCACAGGGACCCCTTCCAGGGTCACCTCTCTCACAGGGACCCCTATATCTTTAATCTCCTGCTTCATTTTACTCAATTCAATTTTCAGCTCCTTACAACCCTGTCGCAGGTTTTGTTTCGTTATCTCAATCTCATCCATTATTTTCTGAAACATAGTTATTTCCAGCTTCTCAGCCACTTTCTTAATTGCCATTTTAAAAGAAAAATATAGGAAAACCACTTCTTATTTCAGCAACAATTGGGTTAATACTCCAAACTTGGTGACATCACAGTATAAACAGAGCAGACAGCCTTATCTCTCCATGTTTAAGTAAACAAAATGCAGTTCCCAGGATCGAAACAATTAATGGCGGTCGTCAGAAAACAGATTCGTCAAAATAAAATAGACCAAAAAGAGAGTAGTCTCAGGCAATATAATATTCTTCAAAATAAAAATCTGGAATAGAAATCCCTCTTCAGTGTATATCTTTAGAATGCAAATCCAGGACAGCTTTTTGCAACAAAAACAGAGATAAGCTATTAATTAGTGAGTAGCAGAGAGAAGTTATGGCTCCCCAGTGAGATGTCAAAAACCGATCAATCTGGCAAATCTCTTTTAAACAGCAACAATTTAAGTCAAGTAAAAGAAAAATATAGAAAGAAGGGTGCTTGCCTGTTAGTGCGTTCTCTCTTAGAAGATAAGATGAACGTTCGCTTTTCCAGATAGAGCTTGTTGTTAAAAATCCGTCCCACCTTCGTCGGCTGGACCTCGTCCCATAAATTAATGAGATCTGGTCGTCCCAACAAAAATAGGCTTTGAGGTTAATCTCTTCGTTTCTCCCTACCCGGGAGAAGTTTAATCAGTCAAAAAAAGAAAAAATCTGACTGATATATCTGAATAAGCTTCTTTTGAGGCAGGAGCCCGTCTCAAAAGCAGGCACAGGCTAAGTCACCCTTCCCGGAAGTCCTGTCTAATCTTCTTTTAAAGCCATCCAAGCTGGTGGCCATTACTGCATCTTGTGGGAGCAAATTCCATAGTTTAACAATGCGCTGAGTAAAGAAGTACTTCCTTTTGTCTGTCCTGAATCTTCCAACATTCAGCTTCTTTGAATGTCCACGAGTTCTAGTATTATGAGAGAGGGAGAAGAACCTTTCTCTATCCACCCTCTCAATGCCATGCATAATTTTATACACTTCTATCATGTCTCCTCTGACCCGCCTTTTCTCTAAACTAAAAAGCCCCAAATGCTGCAACCTTTCCTCGTAAGGGAGTTGCTCCATCCCCTTGATCATTCTGGTTGCCCTCTTCTGAACCTTTTCCAACTCTATAATATCCTTTTTGAGCTGAGGCGACCAGAACTGCACACAGTATTCCAAATGCGGCCGCACCATAGATTTATACAATGGCATTATGATATCGGCTGTTTTATTTTCAATCCCTTTCCTAATTATCCCTAGCATGGAATTTGCCTTTTTCACAGCTGCCGCACACTGGGTCGACATTTTCATCGTGCTGTCCACTACAACCCCGAGGTCTCTCTCCTGGTCGGTCACCGCCAGTTCAGACCCCATGAGCGTATATGTGAAATTAAGATTTTTTGCTCCAATATGCATAATTTTACACTTGTTTATATTGAATTGCATTTGCCATTTTTCCGCCCATTCACTCAGTTTGGAGAGGTCTTTTTGGAGCTCTTCGCAATCCCTTTTTGTTTTAACAACCCTGAACAATTTAGTGTCATCAGCAAACTTGGCCACTTCACTGCTCACTCCTAATTCTAGGTCATTAATGAACAAGTTGAAAAGTACAGGTCCCAATACCGATCCCTGAGGGACTCCACTTTCTACAGCCCTCCATTGGGAGAACTGTCCATTTATTCCTACTCTCTGCTTTCTCCTTCTTAACCAATTCCTTATCCACAAGAGGACCTCTCCTCTTATTCCATGACTGCTAAGCTTCCTCAGAAGCCTTTGGTGAGGTACCTTGTCAAACGCTTTTTGAAAGTCTAAGTACACTATGTCCACTGGATCACCTCTATCTATATGCTTGTTGATACTCTCAAAGAATTCTAATAGGTTACTGAGACAGGACTTTCCCTTGCAGAAGCCATGCTGGCTCTGCTTCAGCAAGGCTTGTTCTTCTATGTGCTTAGTTAATCTAGCTTTAATAATACTTTCTACCAGTTTTCCAGGGACAGAAGTTAAGCTAACTGGCCTGTAATTTCCGGGATCCCCTCTGGATCCCTTTTTGAAGATTGGCGTTACATTTGCCACTTTCCAGTCCTCAGGCACGGAGGAGGACCCGAGGGACAAGTTACATATTTTAGTTAGCAGATCAGCAATTTCACCTTTGAGTTCTTTGAGAACTCTCGGGTGGATGCCATCCGGGCCCGGTGATTTGTCAGTTTTTATATTGTCCATTAAGCTTAGAACTTCCTCTCTCGTTACCACTATTTGTCTCAGTTCCTCAGAATCCCTTCCTGCAAATGTTAATTCAGGTTCAGGGATCTGCCCTATATCTTCCACTGTGAAGACAGATGCAAAGAATTTGTTTAGCTTCTCTGCAATCTCCTTATTGTTCTTTAGTACACCTTTGACTCCCTTATCATCCAAGGGTCCAATTGTCTCCCTAGATGGTCTCCTGCTTTGAATGTATTTATAGAATTTTTTGTTGTTGGTTTTTATGTTCTTAGCAATGTGCTCCTCAAATTCTTTTTTAGCATCCCTTATTGTCTTCTTGCATTTCTTTTGCCAGAGTTTGTGTTCTTTTTTATTTTCTTCATTCGGACAAGACTTCCATTTTCTGAAGGAAGACTTTTTGCCTCTAAGAGCTTCCTTGACTTTGCTCGTTAACCATGCTGGCATCTTCTTGGCCCTGGCGGTACCTTTTCTGATCTGCGGTATGCACTCCAGTTGAGCTTCTAATATAGTGTTTTTAAACAACTTCCAAGCATTTTTGAGTGATGTGACCCTCTGGACTTTGTTTTCCAGCTTTCTTTTTACCAATCCCCTCATTTTTGTGAAGTTTCCTCTTTTGAAGTCAAATGTGACCGTGTTGGATTTTCTTGGCAATTGGCCAGTTACATGTATGTTTAATTTAATAGCACTGTGGTCACTGCTCCCAATCGGTTCAACAACACTTACATCTCGCACCAGGTCCCAGTCCCCACTGAGGATTAAGTCCAGGGTTGCCGTCCCTCTGGTCGGTTCCATGACCAACTGATCTAGGGAATAGTCATTTAGAATATCTAGAAACTTTGCTTCTTTGTCATGACTGGAACACATATGCAGCCAGTCTATATCCGGGTAGTTGAAGTCACCCATTACTACCACATTTCCTAGTTTGGATGCTTCCTCAATTTCATATCTCATCTCAAGGTCTCCCTGAGCATTTTGATCAGGGGGACGATAGATCGTTCCCAGTATTAAGTCCCTCCTGGGGCACGGTATCACCACCCACAACGATTCTGTGGAGGAGTCTGCCTCTTTTCGGGTTTCAAGCTTGCTGGATTCAATGCCTTCTTTCACGTATAGAGCGACTCCGCCACCAATACGTCCTTCCCTGTCCTTCCGATACAGTTTATATCCAGGGATAACCGTATCCCACTGGTTTTCTCCATTCCACCAGGTCTCGGTTATGCTCACTATATCAATGCTCTTCTCTAAGACCAAGCACTCCAGTTCTCCCATCTTGGTTCGGAGGCTCCTAGCATTAGCGTACAGACACTTGTAAGCAGTGTCTCTCTTCAAGTATCTTTGGCACTTGTGGTTTGGCCTGTGGTAATTTTGCTCTTCTGAATTTATATCCTGTGCCCCTGCTCTCACAATGCCTACTTCTAGGCCTACCCCTTTTAAAATTTCATCATTTCTTTGGTTTTTATCCCAGGGGGGAGGTTTATTCCGAACCGGACCTTTCTCAGCTCCTGTCGGGTTTCCCCCCTCAGTCAGTTTAAAAGCTGCTCTGCTACCTTTTTAATTTTAAGTGCCAGCAGTCTGGTTCCATTCTGCTTCAAGTGGAGCCCGTCCCTTTTGTACAGGCCCGGCTTGTCCCAAAATGTTCCCCAGTGCCTAACAAATCCGAACCCTTCCACCCGACACCATTGTCTCATCCACGCATTGAGGCTGCGAAGTTGGGCCTGTCTGGCTGGTCCTGCGCGTGGAACTGGTAGCATTTCAGAGAAAGCCACCTTGGAGGTCCTGGCTTTCAGCATCCTATCTAGCAACCTAAATTTTGCTTCCAGGACCTCACGGCTGCATTTCCCCATGTCGTTGGTGCCAACGTGCACCACGACCACTGACTCCTTCCCAGCACTGTCTACCAAACTATCTAAACGATGGGCGATATCCGCAACCTTCGCACCACGCAGGCAAAACACCTTGCGGTCTACACGCCCATCACACACCCCACTGTCTATGTTCCTAATGATCGAATCACCCACTACAAGGATCCCTCCACCCCCTGGAGATATATCCTCGGCACGAGAGGATAGCTGCTCATCCCCCAAGGAATGGGTCCCTTCTAAGGGATCGTTTCCCTCTTCCTCAGCTGGATGCTCTCCTTCCCCGAGACCATCGTTCTCCATGATAGCAGGAGAGCTATCATCGTTGGAGTGGGACACAGCTATAACGTCCCTGAAGGCCTCCTCCACACACCTCTCTGCCTCTCTCAGCTTTTCCAGGTCCGCCACCTTGGCCTCAAGGAAATGAAGTCGTTCCCAGAGAGCCAGGAGCTCATTGCACCGAGAGCACACCCACGACTTCTGTCCAACAGGCAGATAGTCGTACATGCTGCAGGCGGTGCAAAACACTGGAAAGCCCCCACACCCCTGCTGGCTTCTTACCTGCATAGTTTTGTTTAAGGTTTATGACGTCAATGGTTTGGAGACTGCGGTTTAGTTGAGGTCAGGGAACAGACGGGCAGAGTGGGGGGCCCTGGCCTCCTCGCCCTGCTGCCGAACTCGCTCTGCTGCTTAACTCGCCTTGACGCTTCGTCAGCTGACAATTACAACTATTACTTATCATTATCTGTCTACATGCTTTATAAAGTAACAAGCAAATGTCAGGGCACTGTCTCCAAAGAGCCTACAATCTACATTTCGGTATTTGGAACTGCCACTGACCTGCTGGATCTATGCTTAAGAGTCACAAATGCAGATTAAAAGACTCCCCAATTCACACACAGGCACTGCAAGCGGCAGGTGAAGGGGCAGGGAGAGGTCCTTTTGCCTCTCGTTAGCCACATGGTGTGAGAGCCAGTGTGGTGTAGTGGTTAAGGTGCTGGAGTACAATCTGGAAGAACAGGGTTTGATTCCACACACAGCCATGAAGCTCACTGGGTGACCTTTGGCCGGTCACTGCCTCTCAGCCTCAGAGGAAGGCAATAGTAAACCCCCTCTGAATACCGCTTACCATGAAAACCCTATTCGTAGGGTCGCCATAAGTCGGGTCTGACTTGAAGGCAGCCCATCCAGGGCGTAAGGGTTGTTGCTGTCCTATCCTAGGACTACGACCTGGGAAACCAGGGTTCGAATCCCCACACAGCCATGAAGCTCACTGGGTGACCTTGGGCCAGTCACTGCCTCTCAGCCTCAGAGGAAGGCAATGGTAAACCCCGTCTGAATACCGCTTACCATGAACACCCTATGAATAGAGTATCCAAAATGCTGCCACTTTACAGGACTGATTCTTACAAGAGCAGAACAAGTACTATGTGGCACCCGTAACATGGAAAGCACAGCTTGAACTTGGCCTGGTAGGAAATCAGCAACCAATGCAGATTTCAGAGCAGAGGTATTATGTGCTGATAGAATCTCACTCTCAAGAGAGCCAGTGTGGTGTAGTGGTTAACGTGTTGGATGACGTCCTGGAGACCAGCGTTTGAATCCCCACACAGCCATGAAGCTCACTGGGTGACCTTGGGCCAGTCACTGCCTGTCAGCCTCATGAAAACCCTAGTCATAAGTCAGAATCGACTTGAAGGCAGTACATAGCCACGTGGTAAAAAGGACTGCAAACACAGCTGGGCGATTCAACGCTGCATAAGGTGCTCTGCTCTAATGTGAAGCTGCTTAGCCTATGGACAGACATCTGGCAGCAGGGCAACCCGTTCAGGAGATATAACATTGCCCCATCCCCCCTCGCTTACCAGGTCACTGAGGGGTGGATGCTCAGTTTCCGAGGGATGCTCAGCAAGGAGCTTTGGGGCCTCTCGGAGGCAGACAAGTTGCTATCTACATGCATGTCGCCCTGCATCTTCAGCCAAGGACTCGGCAATCCACTTGCTAGTGGCGTCCAGCCTCTGGAGGACTCAGCAATGTACGCATCCAGCCTCTGGAGGGTCAGTAAACTCAACTGTGATGTCAAGCTTTGGAATGATTACCTCATTTCACTGAACTTCAGGAAGAGAAGGGCCGGGCCCTAGAACTCCCTCTGGTAGAGTTACCCCTGAAGTGCACACTTAAGAGGTGTATGTATTGGTTGGGACGAGAGGGGGAGGGTGCAGTGGGAGAGACTGAGGACCAGCAAATAAGCAGAAGTTAGACTGAGGATTGTGGAGGTAATGGGCAAAGGCAGGGTAGGATGGTTCAAAAGAAATGTTGCTTATAATGGAGGATTTCGGGGCGGGGTCTCTCCTTCAAAGGAGAGAGGAAGGTCTTCATACATGGGAGATGTATTTTGGATATATGGACCACCACAGGGAGGAGGGCACAGAGGCAGCAGCTAAACTGGACATCCTCTTTTGAAGCACTCAAGAAAACGAGAGAAAAGAAACCAGATGGAAGAGAAATGCAGACGTTACTGCAGATTACGAAAGGGTCACAGGAGGGTAAGCAGAGGCGGCTCTATGGTCAGAGGAGAGAGGAGAATGTTTTAAGCAGGTGGGCTCCCTGCTTTCCTCCAAGGAGCTCTGGAGGGCCTACGTGAGGCTATCCCATTTTATCCCATTTTGGGGAGGTGCCATGGGTTAGTGATAGAGCGTCCAGTGTCTGAGATTCAAATCCGTGGCAGAGAGCCCAGTGAAATAGGATTTTGGTCTAAGTTTGGGGAAGGGCTGTAGCTCAGGGGCAGAGCATCTGCTTTGCATAAAGAAGGTCCCAGGTTCAATCCCCAATGGCATCTCCAGGTAGAGCTAAGAGGGACTCCTGCCTGAAACCCTGGAGAGCCGCTGCCAGTCAGTGTAGACAGTACTGAGTTAGATGGACAATGGTCTGATTCAGTATAAGGCAACGTCCTACGTTCCTAACCCTGGATTCAAATCCACATTCAACCACAGTTCATTGGGGGACCTTAAACCAGTCTCACACACACAAACTCCCAGCCTAACCTATCTCAGAGGTTCTTGGGAGGAGCCAAGTTCAAGGTTCTAGTTTTGGTGTACAAAGCCCTATACAGCTTGGGACCAGGATACCGCCTTATCCCTTGTATACCCAGCCTATCACTGCATTCTGCAGGTGAGGGCCTCCTGCAGATACCATCTTATCAGGAGGTTCATTCTGCACAACACAGGAAACGGACCTTTAGTGCGGCGGCACCTACCCTGTGGAACTCCCTCCCCTTAAATATTGGACAGGCGCCATCTCTGTTATATTTTCGGCGCCTACTGAAGACTTTCCTCTTTCAACAAGCCTTTTGAGTTGAGACCTTATCCCAGTCTGTGTCTGTGTTGGAATTGCTTTTTAATATGTTTGTAAAACTTTTAAAACAGTATGTTCAACCTTTTTTTAAAATATGTCTTCAAAGCTTTTTTAAAAAATGTTTTTAAAGTTGTTTTGTTTTAATGTATTTTAATGTCTGCTTTTATGATGTTTTAAAGTGTTTTTAGTGCTTTTGTTTGCCACCCTGGGCTCCTGCTGGGAGGAAGGGTGGGACATAAATCAAATAATAAATTTAATTAATTAAATAAAAATGTTTTTAAAGACCCTTTAACATTTTAAAGTCTGTTTCTGAAATGTTTTAGAAGGTTTTTAGTCCTTTTTGTTCGCCAACCTGGGCTCCTTCTGGGAGGACCGGCAGGATATATTTCATTATTATCATTATTATTATTATTATTATGGGGAGAGAGACTGAGAGATTCTATATGCCACACATAGCTCTTTTTCAGTTCAAAGGTATCCATTTAAAAGTTGAGAAAGGGAACACTAACAAGGCATTAACAGTTTATGGAGCCCCAATTTAAACACCAGATATCATGGCAGGGAGTCTCAGCAAGTTACTTTGGGATGATGCACCGGTGTTGTGAAGCACATGACCCAGCTGTCTGCTCCTGCCACTAGACCTGAAGCTCAGATATGAACTTGGGAACAGAAAGGGTATGGAAACAGTTACAACCTATATCAGAGTTGTATGGGTTATGATCTGTAAACAGCTTTGAACATTACAAGTGTCATACAATTTTTCCCCAGCCAGAGAAATCACAATGCTGTGAAGACAAGGTTTTAATTGAAATTCTTGTATTTTTATTTGTTTTTAGTCTTGAAAAGGTTACAGTAAGAATTGTCATTGCAAGTCAGAAGGTTGACAAAACTGAACAGCAAGAGTTAAGATCTCCTGCAAGCCCACGTGCAAGACAAATGTAGGCTGCTGTTGGGTACAGGCAGGTCCATGGCTCTTTGTTTTTGGTTGTTCCATTTTGTCTGCCTTCCAGGAATCTGGAAAAAAGCCAAGGCAGGCCACTTGCATTTTTATTTTTCCCCAAATGAAAGATCCTTTCAGCGGTAGAGGACTTCTCATCAGGTCCTGTACCAGGGCAGCAGATTTCCTATTGTTTTGGGAGTAGAGGTTGTTGTGGCAGTTCTTGGTCCAGGAGACAAAGTGAAGACTTACATACTTCTCATACACTACATATTGAAATCTCAGGGCTACTCTGGCCAGAAAGTGGGAGTTCTACAAGTGATCTATTCTGCACTGGTGAAGACTAGGCTCACATGTGTACGTTACCATATAAGCATCACCTCTAGAACGGCATCTACTATTGGCCATGCACACCAGGTAATTAATCCACACCTTTCCCCCTCCACACCTTCAGCAAAGGCAACTCTGTGACACAAGCACAGCTGACAAAAAAAATTGTCCTCATGAGATTTGAACTAGGTGAAGCTTCCTCTCCCACAGTATCAACAGCTTGCTGCCAATACATTTTCCACCATGTTATTCCACCATGTTGAGAAGTGGCAAGTTTCCATTTCACACCCAACAGCAAAAAGATTTCATGTGTCATTTTAAAACCCCAGCTAAGCACAATGAATTGCTATGTAACATTTGCAAAGAGCTGTTATTCTTATAATATTCTTCAGAACTTGAGAAGATATTTGGGGCAGTTATAATTCAGAGTTGTTGTCTTGCAGAATAAGCATCCTCCCTTTCCCATGTCTGCTCAGCTCTGCAGGCACTCAGAAGTATAACATGCGAAAAGACATAACAGCAGTCAACAGCCTTTACATAAGGCTTCTTGTCCAAGACACAGGCAACACACAGACAGAACTAACTACTTGTAATAAGGTAAACCCAGTGTTTTGTGGGACGCAAGCCACCACAAAGTAAGTACACAAGAGTCACAGCAGACTTTGCTGTCGTCCAGTCCTGTAACTGGCAGGGGAGACCAGGACGGCCACGCTGAAGCTCCTCCCCAATATGTGCTTCCACAAAATTGATACAGCATGTGTCCAGAAGAACATGATGTGGCGGACTTAGTAGCGATCTGAAGTTGTGCGACTTCCAAGCAAAGAAAATGGGATCTTTTGGGGTCAAGCACAGAACCAGTCCCACAAGAACATGACACTCCAGCAGACATAACATTCTTGAAATAACAGAACTTTATTTAGAAACTGTTTAAAAGTAGAAAAAACCCTGTCAAGAGGAGTCTGGTTGGAATATGGTTTACAGCAACAAGTATCTAGAAGGCCACAAGAGAAATAGCACCTCTGATGTTTTAAATAATGGCTTGCTTCTTTTCATTTTTGGCATTTGTTGAATTTGGGTCTTCCTCTGAATTTTCTTAGGGATTCATGCACTACATAACAGTTACCATAAAATGCTTTGCTTTCTACACACATTTAGAACACATAACCACCGAAAGCAAATGACCAAGCGCATGCCAAGCTCAGAGGCTCAGTCTTGGCTGTGGCTGTGGGTCCCGTCTCAAAAAGGCCCCCTCCCAAAGAGCAGCAACCTGGGAGGGGGAGTGTTAGGGATTTGCTCCACAGAAGAAGGGCAGGGTCAAGCATGAAAAACTGTCATCAAAATTAATCCGAACACTATATTTTCTGCAATATTAGATTTCCTATTTAATGCACATCAATTCATTTTCTTCACCAATAGGAAGGAGCATTGGCAAAGGCTAAATGCTGGGAGGCTAACTCAAGGAGGATATAACACAGAGACAGCCTGGAGAGCAAGACTGGCCTCAGTGCAGCACTGCAAAACAAACAATTTGACTCATTACAGTTTAGTCAGCAGGCTTGGAAGAGGAGGAAGAAGTAGGGGAGCAGAGAGGAATAGAAGAACCCACAAAATGCAATGGACCAGAGACACAAAAGCAGGTGGTGGGTGAGGGAGGGGTCTAGATGCAGGCAGTGAATTAGGTGAAGAGTTTCAAAAGGGATAGCCTTATTGCTTTGGAAGATACCACATGCCATTGGCCAGTACTGCAAAACCAAGAGGCCTTCAAGCACATCTGAGTCCTACGTACTCTAGTCTTGCAACAGGCTACATACAGTAAGGCCTTTCCCCCTATGACAATCAGTGATCAGGGGGCAGCTTTATATAGCTATTGGGCCATTTTAATTACCTCTTTCAGAGCCCTCACTGACTTGAGGCGTCAAGCAATTCCTTCCAGAACAAGAAAGCCAGATGCTCAAACCCCATTAGAGAACACACAAAATCCCCCATTGCATTACTTTAATTTGGCATCTGGAAGCAGTTTAAGCCCCCTTAAGGCATCTCTTTAATTGCAGAACACATTTCATATTTGCTCAACCTTCCTGCAAAAAAGTCAATCCTGAAATTGCTCCACTATATAACTCCCCACAGCCCACACACACACAAAAACACCACAGTACAGCAAACTCTCCACAAATCAGTGCCTTACCGGCAACCAAGCAACTCTGCAAACTCCAAATATTCAACCTCTTGCTTCCGACAACTAGATGTTAATACTGCTCTGCTACAAAAGTAAGAAAAGAGCTCTCAAATTAAACCCATTGGAGGGGGAAGTAGTAAACTTACGCAAAGTGCACTTGAAGAGGTACTTTTTACTTATGAAAAGAAACCAGTGAGTCCTCTAAGAATAAAATGGAGTATTGTACAGATAAGCACATGATTGGGGCAAAGAATTCTGATTTCCGAATTCTGATGCTGCTGCTCTGCTGGTACAGTTGGTGGACCATTAATACTCTTCTTGCTCCTCTGCTGGTGCTCCTTCATCTGGTATCACAAAACCTTCCTGAAAGAGAAATGAGGAGAGACAGTGACCACGGCATTAATGAGCAAGCAGCAGAGAGCAAATGCAGGATGCCATATTCCCACAACTTGCCTGACATCCTACTCTGGCAACAGCCAAGTGCGAATACCTTACTGAATTTTGGTAAGTGCAGCTTACCAACCCCAGTGGCCACAGACTAATAAGCCAGGCGTCGTGCCAGGATAAAAGATTTCCTCACCATTATGACCCAGATTATTGTAATGCACTCTATGTGGGGCTACCCTTAAGGCTGATTCAGAAGCTGCAACTAGGCTGCTAACTGGAGTACCTTATTAGGCATATGTTAACCCCCGCTTCCTGTAAGAGTGGCATTGGCTGTCAATATGCTACCAGGCCAAGTTTAAGACTCTTGTACTGACTTACAAAGGGACCAAGCTGTTTTAGGAAGTGCCTTCTCCACTATCATCCTGCCCTGTTTCTGAGGCCAGCTACTGAAGCTCTCCTGGTTGTGCCACTCTTGAACAGAGGTTTAACACCACAGCAACCAGAGAGAGGTCTTTTCTGTTGTGGCACCCTCTCTATGGAACCATCTCCCCTCCGAGTTATTACAGCAGGCACCCACATTCACATTTCGGCACCTGCTGAAAACTCATTTATTCCCAAGCCACATAAAAGAAATCACTCAGACTTACATCTGTAGCATAAAGAATCTCCACAATCCTTTGCAGAACAGGGTCGCTCTCCCCTTCGTTCTCCTGACAAATCAGCTCAATATTCCTCAGTTTTCCAAAGTAGAAGTCTCTTTCCTTCTCCAAATCTTCAACAGTCATCTTTAATACGTTAATCTGCCAAAGAAGAGCCCATTCACAGTGCATTTTATAAAGAACACCCTTGTGCCCCAAAAGAAGAAATAAAAAGGCCTGCAAATTTAAGGCTGCAATCTTACCCACTTACTCTGGGGGGTTTACTTCTGAGCAGACATGCATAGGATGGGACTACCCTGTTAATCTACCAATAAAATGCAACCGATCAAGAGTTTTAATTGATTAATTTGTGGGGAAATGACTGTAAGGGACAAATTTGTTTTGAGGTTTTGGTTTATTACTCTAGTAAAGAAGAAAAATAATTAAAATAGCTTTTCCTTCTAATCTAAGTATAGTTTGTTTATTAAACAGAGTTCTAACCACTTCCTTCCACAACAGATGCCAGAAATATTAATATGCAAATTCTTAAGTACAATTTTCAAACCACAGACAATAAACCACCTAAGATAAAGAAAAAGCAATGCTCATTTTTCTACTTCCCATCTCAGTAGTTTTGCCCCATCACCAGCAGCACAAATCCATGCTAAAAGTAACCAGGTGAAGTACATACACGTGAACTGTTGCCCACTTCTCCTAGCTATCAAGAGTAATGGGGTCGTCAGAAGGATCTTGAGAATTCTTCCAGATGAGTGCAAATCCGTGAAAGGAGGCAACACAGCCTTAAGAGCAGAGACAGTGACCTTTCCTCTCTACATACACCGCCACAGCAACGTCAGCCACCAACCCTACTCTGATGTGCAGGATCAAAGTCTTCAAGCAGAGGCTGGACGGCTGTCTGCGGGAGATGCTCTAGCTGTGGATTTCCTGCTGTGAGCAGGGGGTTGGACTCGATGGCCTACAAGGCCCCTTCCAACTCTATGATTCTAGTCCTACTATTGCCAATACTTTGTCTATCATTGTGTCTCAAAAAACTGCCTACATTTCTGTTACTGAAGCATGGTGAGTGTAGAACCCTCCGAGATGTACCTCCCATTATCACATTGATTTGTGGTACATTGCACATAGCATTTGACAGCACATGCCATTAGCCTCTGCTGATCAGTGCAGCCTGCTTATTGGAAGCCCACCTGTTGGATCAATTCAGCCGACTCATCTTCTCCAATTCCTCCAGGAGCCTTTTTAACCATCCCAGGTCCAGTTTTATTAGACACTGTTGTTCTCTGGGCAACCATGGGCCTTGTCGGAGCTGCAACAGAGAAGAGAATTAGCTGTAGTCTAAAAAATACCATTTTCACAGACTTGTGCCTCTGCATATCAGCCAACTGAAGTGAACAGCACCCAAAGCTTAGAACCCCGTGTACAGAAAAGCACCCTAACCCTACAGTCCCAAAGAATGCCATCTCCTTGTGAAAGCAGCTGGTACCGATCATAGCAGTTTTCTTTAAGGAAGCAGGACAGTCTACTCTTGCGGCCTTTAGTTCTGAAGTTTCCACAAAACTGTTATCTACAAAAGGAGAGCATTTCTAGCTGTTAGACACTGATCTGAAGTACACTGTAAGCCACCAGAATAGGAGCACCTGGTCACAGGTAACACATGAGGCAATCCCCTTCCTCCCCCTACATAACTGGGAAGAAGCAAGATTAAAGGGCAGTCTCAAACATATAGTGTGTGGAGGCTGGCACACCATTGTAAAATACAGGTAACGACAAGCTTCAACAGCAGCTTGGATTTCAACAATGATTCACAGGCATAAATGAAAAGGGCTGCACAGGGGCAAGCATGTGAATACATCTTTACACAAGCACTAACTCACTATGCGAAGCCCAACTCCAGATGTGAATACGGATGGCACATGGAGGCTCACGTTACACATTCACCCTAGCACAAGAGGCCTGAGGAGGCGTGATGGTGGGGCTCTGCCAGCAACATAAACTCCATCTCCAGGCTGCTTTCCACTCCTCGGGCTCCTTGATATCACCTTTGTGGCAAAAGCAGCCTGGGGATCTGGCACCCTGCAAGTCCTTCACTCACGATGGATGGCTAAGGCACTGGATCATGAGTGACCTCGAACACAAAGCAGCCTGGCCAGGCATCTCTGTCAAAGGCTTGCATTACCTGTGCCACCAGAACCAAGATTCTTCTTAGGTTTGTTCAGTAGTGGTACAACTAGAGCAGGGGCTGGTGCTGTCTCCTGGCCTTGCCGAGCCGCCACAGGGTCATAGTCTTTCCCATCGTAGTTTGCATCAAAGAATTTTTTGAACCACTGAACAAATTCAAAATTATCCTGAAATTTTCCTTTCACTAATTTGTCCACAGGAATTATCTGAGGAGAGAGATTGAGTTTATTTAGTCCAAAGGGGGGAAAGAACACACTCAAGACTCAGAGCACAGATGAGTGGATTCTGAGCAAACAGAATTTGTCAGCTTAAGTTCAGAAAGAGATTCCTTCAGAAACCTGAGCCAGAGATGAGCAGGTAGCCCAGAGGGAGACAGATTGTATTGCAACAAACTCTGGAGTGCACGCAAACAACCAAGGAGGAAACAAGCACAGCAAGGACATCACAATAACGTTACAACTAGGAAACCCAACCCCTGGGGCTGATGGGAGTTGTAGTTTTAAAAAGTAACTTTTTCAAGCTCTGGATTCACATGGTGGTGATGAAATGCCTTGTACTACCATTTTACTACAGTAAATTTGTTATTACTAGTTAATATACATTTGCCATTTATGAAGGAGTCGGAGTCGGACAGTAGAAAAATAGAGGAGTTCTAGCGTACCGACTCCACAGCCCTGGACCTATGCCTTCAATGGAGAGATACCCATTATATCTCCCAAAACCCATGTGGGGGACAGAACCCCACTTTCCACCACCAACAATGATCCTTGGTGTAACAGGGCCCTTGCCTGAGAATAACATTTCCCTTGCCCCAGTCTTTCCTGGGAATTTGTATTATTTTTTCCCATCCCCATCCCTACAATTCCTATTGCACCCATGCCCAGTAATGGTAAAGTCTGCCCCTGCAGGAGAATTACTGCAACTGTCATTCCGAAATTTGGCAGGCTTCATGCCCTCAGGTGACCATGCCTGCAAAGAGCATCCATAACTGGCAGAAAATGAAGAAGTTACACCTTTTCCTTTTTTAAAAAAAAAATCAGTTTTTTAAAAGGAGCTCTGCATGAAACCCTTGGATGTTATCTGCCTACAGGTTTAATCCAGTTTGGAGGGGATGCTATGCCTGCAAATTTCATTCATTTCTATGAAAACAGAAACAGATAGCCATTTTCAGAGCCCCCATTAAAATGAATGGGGAGAAAACAGAGCTTTGTTTCTTAATAGATCAATTCAGTCCAAATTAACATGAAACTAGAAAGACAAAGAGCAGCCCCGAAACAGACTGTGCTGCTTTCCTAAGCTATGGATATAGATACAAGTCAAATCTTGCAGCCAGGGAACATCCCTAATAAATTCAATTTACACAGCATAGATTCATAGGAACTTTGGCAAGTGTTCAAAAATGCAAGGAAGGTCACAAAAGATGTGTTAAGTGTTACAGCAAACTAAGTGAGACATGCAAGATACATGGTGATGACCTGCAATTTTAAAATATTAATAGTGGGACTGGGGAGATTCAATTCGAGAGGGAGAGATAGTTCTGATCATGGTTGTGGCACCAGGAGAAGTTGGACTGATTCCCAATCCAAATTTTCCATCCCTTCAGAGCTGTTGTGTCCTGTAAACTTTCCTATGTCACATATGATTTGTTTCTTCAAAAAGATAATACAAGACCTAGACAAAAGATGCAACTCCCTTGTAAGTAAATAGAGGTGTGCACCAAGCTATGTTTGATAGTAATCTGGCCAAGTCAACCCCCTACCTGTGGTCTTTAGTGGATATCTAAGACATAGTACAGATTTGAAAGAGTATGCTATTCTGTCACTGTTTAGCTTTAAAGTCAGATACAAAGAGTCACTAATGTAATTCCACATGACAATCGAGGCAATTTTAAACTATGGTTTATATCAATCTTCCTTGCTCTTCACCGTCACCCACAATCTCTCTGCACCCTCTTTCCTTTGCAGCTTTGGTTTACCTTTCCTGCACCTGACATCATATGACCTCACATAATAGACAGTTAGCCATGACTTGCCCAAAACAGCCTGGCAGGTCTAATTAGACCTGTGGGCCAGAGGTTTCGCACCTCTACTTTTCCAATTACATACTTGAAAAACCCAATATGATTTTAGAATAGATTTCCCCAGAGTGAGGTAGGAAGAGCATTTGGAATTTTCTCCTGAGGCCACAAATCATTTCAGAGTCAGTTGGCCCACAGGCTGTATGTTTTGCACACCTGATACAAGATGAAACTTCTAGAAACCTCTACAAAAGGGAATCATTTTGCCTTTCGGCCACCAGTTAGTGTGGGTTGAGATGGCACAAACTGTACACAGCCCTCATGGGGCAGCCAACAGTCTTCCCGTTTGATAAGAGTGAAGAGTATTGCATTTTCATCAACGCACTAAGGGCCTACTTGGCCCATCACACATCCCCTAACACAAACCCAACAGGAGAGGGCAATTTTGAGCAGGAAAAGAGTGGAGGGAGGTACTTTCCCCACTAAATGCTTCTCTACTACAAACTGCTCTTTCCTCCAACCATTTTCCTCCTCTTAGTCACCAAATGCATCTGCCCTCACATGCACAGTTCTGGAATCTGGGGGCAGAGAGAAGCACATTTTTGGATCAAAAAAGCAGGCAGCTGGAAAAGGCAAAGCACCTCCTTTCCCTCCATCACTCCTCCACTCAAAATTTGCCCCTCCAAAGTTGTTTTTCTTCATACATGCATGTTTGTTTCACCCAAATAAAGGTTTTGCAGCTAGCTACCCACTGAGGGAAAGCAATTGCTTCCAGGCATGTTATGTGAGGATCCTTCGTTTAAATCTATGCTGTGACATGGATATGTGATGGCAGGGAAACAAGCACTTTTGTTGCTGTAGGCTAATAGGTTTTTGCAGCTTATCACACAAGTACAAACAGCGAGAATTTGGATGTTTGGCCTTTCCAATCTTGGCACATCACACAATCCCTAACATGCACCCAAAGGGAGAGGGCAATTTTGAGCAGAAAAATGGTTGAAGGGAGGTACTTTCCCCACTAGATGCTGTAATAGTATCATAGGGGTGTGAATAGCATCTTCTATAGCACACTGAGTAGTAGCTCATTAATTTAAGAAATGTAATCCTAACATTTCTGTGAATTTTTCATTAATTCAGTGCTCTTTTAGTTCAATTCAACAGTGACTACTGTATTTATACATTTTTTCTGGACAAATTATGAAAAACAGTAGCCAGAAAAGGCATGAACTGCAACTGTATATACAGTTATTTTATTTTATTTATTTATTATTAAACTTGTATACCACCCCATAGCCAAAGCTCTCTGGGCGGTTTACAATAACTAGATAAATAAAGATGGCCTTCAGTCATCTAAAGAAATGCACCTGGTTTATACTAAGTAAGACTGTTAGGTGACAGACAAAACTCCAGATTTAACCGCTTTTAAATGACAATTTGGATTCCTGCATTGAGCAGGGGGTTGGACTCAATGGCCCTGTAGGCCCCTTCCAACTCTATGATTCTATGACTGTGACAAACTGGAAGAGTAAATACTGGCTGGTGAGTGGCAAGTGCCAAACATAAGCAAAAAAGATTAGACATTTAAGACACAGCAGCATCCAGACCAAACACTGTTAAAAAAGAAAAGAATACTTTTAACCACCAGCCTAAAAACTGCAGTGTTCCATAAGGATGATTCCAAACATGCACACTCAAATGTAAATATGCTTACTTTGTCAACGCCCATTCGTTTAAAACCTGCTTGTAGGACCTTGTAGTTTTGAATGTATTCATGTTCCAACTTCGCCTGGAATTTTACTTTCTTGAGTGTTACAGAACCAGGGAATAGCATATCCATAAACTGACAATAAGCGGCACCTGCCAAGAAAGAGAGAAGACAGACATCCTTGCGAAAATCAAACCCTGACAAATAGAATCTGACTAGAGATGTGAAGGCAACGGGGAAAAACAGAAAAGGGGGGGGGGAAGGAGAGAACCAGAAAAAGGTTCCGGGTCTTCACATCTCTAAACGGATTTAAATGAAGTTTTAGACCCTTTGGAGGCCCACTGTAAATTGTTTGCAAGGTACGTCACGGATAAAGCTGCTCGCCTCCATAGTAATCTTGATGCCCCATCCACATCTGCTGTAGTCCCTAGTGAGGTGTCCAGTGCAACATCTGCTGCAACTTCTTGAGAGCAGTGTCAACTGATGCAGCCTGATGACATGGACAAGGTGCTTGAGAAAATGTGGCCAGCAACGTATCCTCTCGACTCTTGCCCTTCTTGGCTTACTAAAGCTTACAAAGGGAGTTTGATCAAGTGGATCCAGGGTTTGGTCAATGCATCTTTGCGAGTAGGAGTGGTCCCAGCTGCCCTGAAAGAAGTAGTGATCTGTCTGCTCCTGAAAAAGACCATCCTGGGCCCACTAATTTATGACAACTACCACCCAGTAGCAAATATCCCCTTTTTAGGGAAAGAGATCGAGAGGGTTGTGGCACAGTAAGAGCAAATACTCTTAGATGAAACAGATTATCTTGACCCATTTCAGTCTGGGTTCAACTTCAGGCCTGGTTATGGGACTGAATTGGCCTTGGTTGCCCAGATGGATGACCTTTCTCAGTAGAAAGACAGGGGGAGTGTGATCCTGTTATTCTTACTTGATCTCTCAGAGGCATTGGTTCTGATCCAATTCCAGGGTCATTTTCAGAGAATAGCACTGGGCTATTGCCTTTCAGCCCCCTGGCAGTTGTGCTGTGGGGTGCCGCAGGATACCATCTTGTCCCCAATGCTGTTAAACATCAATATGAAGCCCTTAGGAGCAGTCATCAGCAGATTTGGGGTAAGGTGTCAGCAGTATGCTGATGATACCTATCTATAACATCTGAATCAGGAGAGACCATGCAAGCTCTGGACCCGTGCCTGGACTCAATGTTGGGCTGGATGAGGGCCAAAAAACTGAGTCTGAATCCTAGCAAGATGGAGGCGCTGTGGGATGGTGGTTCCCAAGTTCAGATAATTGGTCAGTTGCCTGCTTTGGATGGGGTCGTACTCCCTCTAAAAGAGCAGGTTCATAGCCTGGGGGTGCTCCTGGACCCATCCTTGTTGCTAGAGGCCCAGGTGATCTCAGTGGCTAGGAGTGCCTTTTACCAGCTTCGGCTGGTAAGACAGCTGCAGCCATTTCTGGACTGGGGTTGCCTGACCACTGTTTTCCATGCACTGGTAACCTCTAGGCTGGATTACTGTAATGTGCTCTATGTGGGGGTACCCTTCAGGTTGGTCCAGAAGCTGCAGCTGGTGCAAAATGTACTGCCAACATGTTACCCCACTGCTGGAACAATTGCACTGGCTGCCCATTAGCTACTAGGCCAAATTCAAGGTTCTAGCTTTGTTGTACAAAGCCCTATACAGCTTGGGACCAGGATACCTGAAAGACCATCTTATCCTTTATATACCCAGTCCATCACTGCACTCTGCAGGTAAGGGCCTCCTGCAGATACCATCTTATCAGGAGGTCTGTTTTGCGCAACATAGAAAGCGGTTGTCCTACAACCACATTTCAATGAGCCTGTGAAACTGCAATATAATAAGACATCCACTACAGATGTCTCAGGGATTGCAAACCCTTGTAGTTGGCCAAAGGAGTCATTTCTATAAGTAAAATTGTAAGTTTAGATACAAAATCCATCTTCCCACCCACCCCCCAACTGATTTATTGAATAAGACAGGGCAGATCATGAATCCTACAGCCTTTACAAATCAGGGTTAGCAAAGCAGGATCATTGACAATCACTGGGTCTCACCATGGACAAGCTCTGCCAAGCTATGACAATAACCTTGTATGTTGCTTGGTTTAGGAAGAGGCCAATTTCCTCAAAGCCATGCTACTGCCACAATAATACAGGCATCCTCTGTTTGAGGATAGGGAAGTCCATAAGTGTCACTTATGTTTAGCAGGTTGCTACCCTCCACCCCAACCTGGGACATGTACCATCAACAGTCTTTATTCAACACCTGCTAAGTAAAGCTGAGGCTGTAAACCTTCAATATCAATACTGAGAAGCTACCTTATCACTGAGAAACAGTTACTAAGGAAAATGCAGGTGCCATTTTTCCACCTCTCCCCACACTTTCTTAACCTTGCACCTTTAACATTACCACAGTGAGTCGCAAAAAACAAGGAAAAGGCAATACGACAAAACAAAAAGCTGGTGTCCTCTACAGGAAGGTGCTTTAACATCCCAGACTATAATATTCCCAGCACAGTCAGCACAATTCACCTAAGGGCTGTACAAATAAAATTACAGCTACAACATGGTGACATTTGCGCTACTGTAGTCCAGAGTAAACCAGTGTGTCTTTCAGTAGCCGGCTCTGTATCCTCATCAGGATAGGCCCCTGAAATTCCAGTCTTTCCCCATCTCCCCACCCCCCCACCCAATAGCAAAAGACTTCAGGAATTACCAAATGGAATTACTCAAATTAACAACATGAGGAAACTATTCCGCATGGCTCACAAGTCTGTCTGTGGCATTTGAAAGACATAATAAATAAAGGAATTGTTTCACATGCTGCATGTTTTTTGTTGTGTGTTCAAAACTCCGCAAGTGGTACAATGAGGAAGTTACTATGACTAACCAACTTTGCTTCAGACAGCAGAGGAAATGGTTAGCAGAAGGGGAACCAGACTGCACTTAACCATCAAGGACACCGTATCTCAAAAGCTAGCTCTCCTCAGGTATCACAAAGGGCTAGGAGAAAAGGCATTTCTAACCACCCTGCAGAATCTAAAAGGTTGGATTTACAGAATCATAGAGTTGGAAGGGGCCTATAAGCCACTGAGTCCAACCTCCTGCTCAATGTGCTATTGCTTAATGACAGTTAGCCTTCAGGACCGAGACTCCCTCAGTTCCTGTTTCCTGACACCTTACCCAACTATTTCTTGAGACAATCACTTCTGTTCTGTGGTGGCCATCAAGCTTCTACCATCTGCATAAACATTTGCCTATTCTAGAGAAACCATTACAACAGAACACCCCCATTATATTTTTTTCACTTCTTCCAAACCAGAATTTCTCTCTCCACACCTGTACTTTTCAACTTGTTCATTAATGACCTAGAATTAGGAGTGAGCAGTGAAGTGGCCAAGTTTGCTGATGACACTAAATTGTTCAGGGTTGTTAAAACAAAAAGGGTTTGCGAAGAGCTCCAAAAAGACCTCTCCAAACTGAGTGAATGGGCGGAAAAATGGCAAATGCAATTCAATATAAACAAGTGTAAAATTATGCATATTGGAGCAAAAAATCTTAATTTCACATATACGCTCATGGGGTCTGAACTGGCAGTGACTGACCAGGAGAGAGACCTCGGGGTTGCGGTGGACAGCATGATGAAAATGTCGACCCAGTGTGCGGCAGCTGTGAAAAAGGCAAATTCCATGCTAGTGATAATTAGGAAAGGGATTGAAAATAAAACAGCCGACATCATAATGCCGTTGTATAATCTATGGTGCGGCCGCATTTGGAATACTGTGTACAGTTCTGGTCGCCTCATCTCAAAAAGGATATTATAGAGTTGGAAAAGGTTCAGAAGAGGGCAACCAGAATGATCAAGGGGATGGAGCGACTCCCTTACGAGGAAAGGTTGCAGCATTTGGGGCTTTTTAGTTTAAAGAAAAGGCGGGTCAGAGGAGACATGATAGAAGTGTATAAAATTATGCATGGCATTGAGAAAGTGGATAGAGAAAAGTTCTTCTCCCTCTCTCATAATACCAGAACTCGTGGAGATTCAAAGAAGCTGAATGTTGGAAGATTCAGGACAGACAAAAGGAAGTACTTCTTTACTCAGCGCATAGTTAAACTATGGAATTTGCTCCCACAAGATGCAGTAATGGCCACCAGCTTGGACGGCTTTAAAAGAAGATTAGACAAATTCATGGAGGACAGGGCTATCAATGGCTACTAGCCGTGATGGCTGTGCTGTGCCACCCTAGTCAGAGGCAGCATGCTTCTGAAAACCAGTTGCCGGAAGCCTCAGGAGGGGAGAGTGTTCTTGCACTCGGGTCCTGCTTGCGGGCTTCCCCCAGGCACCTGCTTGGCCACTGTGAGAACAGGATGCTGGACTAGATGGGCCACTGGCCTGATCCAGCAGGTTCTTCTTATGTTCTTATGTACTTCCTCCCTGTAAACTCATCATCAGCACTCTCCCCCAAGAGAATCCACGTAGCCATGGATGGGGGCAATGCTACTCCCCATGTGTGTATTAAACATATGTCTTTACCCTATCACTACACTTGCCCAGCCATCTATTCACTTCTCCCATGCTTTACATCACCCTTTTCCATAAGTATTTTTTTATGCTGGACATCACTGCCCGCAGCATGCTTTTTCTGATTCAAATCTTACTTGAAAGCCCTCTCAGATTTTCTTCATCAATTACTTGCACTAAGATTTATTTCATTCTCCCTTTGCTTTTCTTATTTGTTTCATACATTACAAGTACGCATACTTGAAGTTCAACATCAATCTTTTTTTAAAAGATGAGCGGCATCACAGCTTTAAAACACGCAAGCTCTGCTACCATCACTATGGATTCACTCCCCTTGAGGTTTAGCCACAATGCAGAAGCCGCACATAAGCATTGCTAGCAGTGTGTGACCTCCCGTAGGGACCAATATAGGGTTTGCAAAAACAGCTCCAAGTTTTGTCTTCTGCAAAGCTCAGGAGTTCCCTTAAAAAATCCCAGGCGGCACATGCTGGGATTCTGGTGCAGAGCTGAACAAGATTCAGATTGTCCCATTTGATACATCTCCCCCCATCCTCCCAAAGAATATGCTGTGAAGGCCACCTAGCACTGCAGAATCACCAGGAAAATCGAAGCACTATTGCTTTATAGCATCCGTCCCAAAATCCTCCTAGGCCACAATGAAAGGACAAAAGACTGAAGATACCTATAGAACAAGGTACTTGCTAAAAGCAAATAAGCTAGCAATTGTGCTACACACAACACAGAAAGGCACAAGAACATTTATCCTCACATGGCTTTGGAAAATTTATTCTGACAAATATGGAAAGCAGTTACGACAAGGGAAGCAGCCCCCCAACCCCAATCAAACCACTACCTTCCAAAGAGTTATCTAGCACCTCCCACTGATTTTTCAAAGGAAAAATAATAATAATGCTTCAAAAACCTCAAGCAGCAATTTCCTCTGCTCTTGGCTTTTTCCTTACCTGAGCAAAGCTGCTCTATCTTTGTCAGGTTCAATTGTAAGGACTCATTGATCCAGGCAAGCATGTCATGTCGACTCAAGTTATCACTTGTCACCGAAGTGGAATACACGTTAACAGCCATTGTCTCTAAAGAAAGTCAACCAAGAAGGGATTTTGTTTATACGGAGGCTAATGAAGTGAACCACCACCTCCACATCTCACATTCCCTGAACACACACTCCAAGGTAGACAGGAAGCCCTTCCCAGCCATCAAGAGCACAGTCACATCTGTTGGATATAGGCCATCTTCCTACATTAAAAAAAATGTTAATGGAGACAGTCTAGCCATTTATGAAAAATCCACCGTCTCAGTAACGTGATGAGACTGTATTTATAAATAGCTGGATTGAAATACTGCACTCATACTCAGGTACAGCAAGTAAACCTATCCTGTTGTACCAGGAAACATACCGCAATGGGTGTAATGATCCACTACAGGGAGGATAACGAAACCAAATCAATTTAACAACTGGCTCAAAGTAGTTCTCTGTCACCAAGGATGTAAATGAGCAGACGTTGCTCATTTTCTTTCCACAAAATAGCTGAATGGAAGGCAGCAGCACATAGGAATAGAGAAGAGAGATTCAAGAACTCACCAGGTGAATAGATAAGTAAAATGAAGAGGGGAAAAGGGATTCGAAGAGTCAGCTAACAGGAAAGAAGCAGGTAAAGCATAGTGAGGGGTTGAGGAAAAGTTGGATGGATGTACTGGGTCTTCAGGAGAGATAGGGTGAGCCATATTAGGCATAGCAGCACAGCAGAATATGGGACAATGGGAATGGGTAACGGAAAAAAGGATGGTCAATGATCAACGGCCACTAAGTTTGTAAGAAACAAGGAAATATAAAAACTGACAAATCACCGGGCCCGGATGGCATCCACCCGAGAGTTCTCAAAGAACTCAAAGGTGAAATTGCTGATCTGCTAACTAAAATATGTAACTTGTCCCTCGGGTCCTCCTCCGTGCCTGAGGACTGGAAAGTGGCAAATGTAACGCCAATCTTCAAAAAGGGATCCAAAGGGGATCCCGGAAATTACAGGCCAGTTAGCTTAACTTCTGTCCCTGGAAAACTGGTAGAAAGTATTATTAAAGCTAGATTAACTAAGCACATAGAAGAACAAGCCTTGCTGAAGCAGAGCCAGCATGGTTTCTGCAAGGGAAAGTCCTGTCTCAGTAACCTATTGGAATTCTTTGAGAGTGTCAACAAGCATATAGATAGAGGTGATCCAGTGGACATAGTGTACTTAGACTTTCAAAAAGCGTTTGACAAGGTACCTCACCAAAGGCTTCTGAGGAAGCTTAGCAGTCATGGAATAAGAGGAGAGATCCTCTTGTGGATAAGGAATTGGTTAAGAAGCAGAAAGCAGAGAGTAGGAATAAACGGACAGTTCTCCCAATGGAGGGCGGTAGAAAGTGGAGTCCCTCAAAGATCGGTATTGGGACCTGTACTTTTCAACTTGTTCATTAATGACCTAGAATTAGGAGTGAGCAGTGAAGTGGCCAAGTTTGCTGACGACACTAAATTGTTCAGGGTTGTTAAAACAAAAAGGGATTGCGAAGAGCTCCAAAAAGACCTCTCCAAACTGAGTGAATGGGCAGAAAAATGGCAAATGCAATTCAATATAAACAAGTGTAAAATTATGCATATTGGAGCAAACAATCTGAATTTCACATATACGCTCATGGGGTCTGAACTGGCGGTGACCGACCAGGAGAGAGACCTCGGGGTTGTAGTGGACAGCACGATGAAAATGTCGACCCAGTGTGCGGCAGCTGTGAAAAAGGCAAATTCCATGCTAGCAATAATTAGGAAAGGGATTGAAAATAAAACAGCCGATATCATAATGCCGTTGTATACATCTATGGTGCGGCCGCATTTGGAATACTGTGTACAGTTCTGGTCGCCTCATCTCAAAAAGGATATTATAGAGTGGAAAAGGTTCAGAAGAGGGCAACCAGAATGATCAAGGGGATGGAGCGACTCCCTTACGAGGAAAGGTTGCAGCATTTGGGGCTTTTTAGTTTAGAGAAAAGGCGGGTCAGAGGAGACATGATAGAAGTGTATAAAATTATGCATGGCATTGAGAAAGTGGATAGAGAAAAGTTCTTCCTCTCTCATAATACTAGAACTCGTGGACATTCAAAGAAGCTGAATGTTGGAAGATTCAGGACAGACAAAAGGAAGTACTTCTTTACTCAGCGCATAGTTAAACTATGGAATTTGCTCCCACAAGATGCAGTAATGGCCACCAGCTTGGATGGCTTTAAAAGAAGATTAGACAAATTCATGGAGGACAGGGCTATCAATGGCTACTAGCCATGATGGCTGTGCTCTGCCACCCTAGTCAGAGGCAGCATGCTTCTGAAAACCAGTTGCCGGAAGCCTCAGGAGGGGAGAGTGTTCTTGCACTCGGGTCCTGCTTGCGGGCTTCCCCCAGGCACCTGCTTGGCCACTGTGAGAACAGGATGCTGGACTAGATGGGCCACTGGCCTGATCCAGCAGGCTCTTCTTATGTTCTTATGTTCTTAAAGCAAGACTGATAGAGAGCTATTACAGCACCAGAAGCTTCAACCGACAGAGATGCAAAGCACACTTGAACTGACAGAGATGAAAGTTTAGATGGTGAATTCTGAACACATTGGTTGGGGATGGAGAGAGGAGTCAGATAAATGCAGCCCTTCTGCTTTTTCCACTGGGATATTTTTATTGTGCTCAGTACAAAGTCTGCAGCAGTCTTGGTACTCATGTAAAGCTGGAGAATTAACCACTTGTTCACCTTTCACCCAAAATTAAATGGCAACATTTTTGCACTATTTAAATTCAATTGTGTGGTCAAAGGAAGGCAAACCCACACAATGGAAGAAATTATGCAGTCCGGTTCAGAAATATATATTTAAAGAAAACTCCACATCCTCTTAACATTGACAACAAAATCCATTTACTTTGGTTTAACAAGCTGCACTGTAAGATTGTATATACTACAATTACAGAAGTTATGTGGAAGCATTCCTCTTACTGCTATACTGCTGATGTATCCTCCTGTTCAAAAAGTATATACTCCCAACATGAGGATCATGTTGCACACAGGCACTCTGGAGGAGATAAAATCAAGTCGCTTCCAGAAAGCCATTCGGGAGTCTGTGCTATCTTTTTACAGGGACAGCAGTCCCACCCACTTTGTCTCACCCAGGAACAGGAGTTCAGGCATGGGAAATGTTTGTGAAACTCAAGTTCCTCAGAGTGGGAGAATAAGCCTTGAACTGTTGCCAAAGATCAGCAGTGAACTGAGGAGTCCTGAGTAGCAGAGCAATAAGCTACCAGCAGCATCCCTACAGCAAAAACTAGGCCAAGGCTGAAGGAAGGGCCAGGGGAACAGGGTGTGACTGCAAGGAGCCCTAGGAAGGCTCTGCTGTGCAAAGGCCTGGGTCACACTGACAGGATCCTTGCCTAGCCCAGCCTTCTCTATCCTGACACGCTCCAGATTTGGGGGATTAAAGTTTTTGGGCTGTTAATTTTGCAACAGGTCAGCATCTCAATCTCTTTAGTAGAAGGGAGGTGGGAGAAAGGAGTCCTCTGAACATATATTGCTGTAGCTACCATCATCCCTGACCACTGATCGTGCCGGCTGGGGATGGCAGAAGTTGGCGAAGCCAAGCCATCTGTGGGCGGGTGTCACCACGTTGGCCAAGGTGGGCCTAGCCTAACCCGTGCAACCCTAGACCCATCTCCCCAGAGGTCAGCCCAGCGGCCTCACCCCAGGGACTGCTGCCTATAAGCGAAGGAGGGGGGGTCTCAAGAGCCACACGTCGGGTGGAGGGGACTGGACCTCGTAACAGGGCCACGGCGTCACCCCAGCCGGTGCTGTTCTGCGGGTGGAGTGCCCCCCAGGCCTACCCACGCACCCTTCCTTAGCAAAGCCCCGATTAAGCCTTCCCCTATCCGCGGAGGACGCCGCTTCCCACGTGGGCGCCTCTTTCCCCACCCCCTCGCACGCACAGGGAGGGCCCGGCTGCGCTGCCCAACCCCCCCCCCCGAAAGGCCCTCCGCACTGGGCGCGAGAAGCACCCCTATTTGCATAAAAACCGTATTCATTCGCATATGGCAAAGGGGAGGAGGCAGGGAGCCCTCCCCCGCCCGCCCGCCCGCCCGCGCGCGCGAGAGAGGCGGCCTGGCTGGCTGCTGGAGCCGGACGAAGGGAGAAGGGCGGGGCCCTGCTGCGCCGTGCCGTGCCTCGTACCCGGCGTCGGGGAAAGAAGCGGGCCCGGCCTAAACCCCGCCGCCCTCGCTTTCTTCTCCTCGCCACCTTCGCCGCCCCGGTCTCCTCAGCCCGTTACCTCAGTCGCTCGCCGTTCAAACCGGCCCCGCCCGCTCCGCCCTGAATCTGACGTCACGCGCACGCTGGCGAGCTGGCGTCACTCTGGCAAAGGGGAAGAGGAAGAAGCGTCACGGAGAGGGGGGGGCCTCCTGTGGGGAGAAGTGTTTGCCAGCCCGCCGGCAACAGTGACGTTTTCCTCTCCGTGCCCACCCCGCCCTTCGTTGCTAAGGACCAGCTCTTCTGCCCCGCCTCCCCAATTGATTGAACGATTGGCCGACCTCTTGGCACAACGAATAGCGGGAGGAGGGCGTAAGGGGGGCAAGGGGGGGGGAAATCTGCAGGTGACTCCGCCCCTATAAAAAGCCTCTCCCGCCTCCTTTCGGAAGCCGCTGAGCTTCCTTCCGGAGGCCCCGCCCTCTCCTCATAAACGCCGCGCCCCCTGATTTATTCCCCTCCTTCACTCCTTTATTACCAATGTTTTATTACAGGTTGTGTTAGAGGCAGTTTTCCTAATAAAGGCAGGGAACCAGTAAGCCTGTAAAGGTTCTCCGCCTACCTTCAGAAGAGAAAACCAACCCGCGGGACACGACAGCTATGAGCAATTTCCCTCACACGACAGGGACTACATTTCCCAGCATGCCCGTGCACGTGTAGATTGGCGGTTATGCGGGCCCCGCCTCCTCTTGCTGCTGATGTTTAATGGGAAAAGACCGCCCCGCTTCCGGCTAGGCATGCTGGGTAACGTAGTGCACGCTCAGAAAGGACGCCCAGCGACGGGTCGGCCTACAGACGCACCAATGGCAGGCCGCCGGAAGAAGCTCCCCAGGGACGCTGGGTAGTGTAGTCCGTCTGTGCCACTGAGCTCCATGGAAACTGGTTGCGGGAATTTTGACCCACCCTCTCTCCACCCTGCTTAGGCCTCGTAGCGCCTGCTGCCAAAGTCCCCCAAAAGCCACGACAGCGAGGTTTTAAAAACAAACAAATCTGCAGTACGGGGAATAGCAACACCGGCTTGCTTATAGCAGGTGTGGAGAGCCTTTGGCCCGCCATCTGTTGCTTGCACTACGATTCCCATCATCCCTGGCCATTGCCCGTATTTGCCGGGGCTGCTGGGAGTTGTGGTTCAGCGACATCCGCATGGCCAAAGGCTCCCTGCTCCAGCCTTAGGGGAGAAATAGTCTTGTGGCACTTTAAATTATGGGATAAGCCAGCCTTCTCCAACCCAGCGCCCGCCAGATGTTGGGTCACAACTCCCATTGGCCCCAGATAATAAAGGGAGTTTGTGGCTCAGCAGTGCCTGGCAGGCACCAGGTTGGCATAACCTTTGATGGACTGAAGCCCATTTGGCAGGAATATAAAGGAGAAAAGGTCAGGATATCCCTGTCCAGGAAGTAGCTGACAAAGTTGTAACCCTCCCAGAGAGCTTCAGCTATGGGGCGGTATACAAATGTAATAAATAAATAAAATTTCTCCTCACCTGCAAACTAAGATTTCACTTCATTCATCTGAAGTAAATCTTCAGTTTACAAAAGTTTATGCCAGGATAAATGTGTTCATCTTTTAAGGTGCCACACCAGACCGAGATTAACAGTACTACCCCGCTGGAAATTGCCTCATAGGAGTGTTGTAAGGCTTACAACTGAAAGGGATGTGAAGCAGGAAATGTAACATCGATGCTTGTTGTTATGTGCCTTCAAGTCAATCACGACTTATGGTGACCCCATGAATCAGTGGCCTCCAAGAGCATCTGTTGTGAACCACCCTGTTCAGATCTTGTAAGTTCAGGTCTGTGGCTTCCTTTATGGAATCAAGCCATCTCTTGTTTGGCCTTCCTCTTTTTCTACTCCCTGCTGTTTTCCCCAGCATTATGGTCTTTTCTAGTGAATCATGTCTTCTCATGATGTGTGCAAAGTATGATAACCTCAGTTTCATCATTTTAGCTTCTAGTGACAGTTCTGGTTTCATTTGTTCTAACACCCAATTATGTCTATTATGGAGTCCATGATATGTGCAAAGCTCTCCTCCAACACCACATTTCAAATGAGTTGATTTTTCTCTTGCCCACTTTTTTTGCTGTCCAACTTTCACATCCATACATAGAGATTGGGAATAGCATGGTCTGAATGATCCTGACTTTAGTGTTCAGTGATACATCTTTGCATTTGAGGACCTTTTCTAGTTATCTCATAGCGGCCCTCCCCAGTCCTAGCCTTCTTCTGATTTCTTGATTATTGTCTCCATTTTGGTTAATGACTGTGCCGAGGTATTGATAGTCCTTGACAAGTTCAATGTCCTCATCAGTGCTAAGCATTATTATTATTATAAGGCAACCACTTTTGTTGTCATTGCTCATTTTAAAAAGTAGGACTAAATGATTTAGGGTGCTTTACAACCTTGCTGTTGGTTCCATTTTACACACGGGGCAACTGCATCTGAGACACAGTCAAGGTTGGATTTAGGCACAATTTGGGTAACTAACTAAACGTGGAGCCGTCTTTGAAGGCAGTTCAGGAACTGCAACTCGCGCAGAATTCAGCAGCTGGATTGTTGACTGAAAATAGGTTTGATGTTACACCAATCCTGGCTTGACTGCATTGCCTCTCAGTTATTTCCAGGCTCAATTCAAAGCGCTGATTTTGAGGGTGGCAACACAAAATCAGGCCTTTACAGTGTTGGCTCCCTGACTGTAGAATGCTCTCCCCAGAGATGTGCTAAGCACTATCAATCTTTAGGCACCAGGCAGAAATTCCTATTCACTCCGGCATTTTGCTCTTAATTTTGTTGTTGTTATGTGCCTTCATGTCGATTACGACTTATGGCGACCCTATGAATCAGTGACCTCCAAGAGTATGTGTCATGAACCACCATGTTCAGATCTTGTAAGTTCAGCTCTGTGGCTTCCTTTATGGAATAAGAATGAGACCTTTTCGTTATTGCAGGATGAGCACTTTGAGTCAATAATGTTATCTATAAATTTGGTATGGTATGTGTTTGTTAATTGTAAGTTGTGCTGAGACAAATTTTTGCATTTGTTTAATTAATTTATACCCTGCCTGTCGTTCATCAAGGAACCCAAGACAGCATACATGTGGTTCCCAGGTGGTCTCTCATCCAGGCACTACCCAGACCTGCTTAGCTTCAGCAAGGTGGTGGCCTCATGTGCCTTCAGACCATACCCTGGGACCCTGTAGTGAGTGACAAATAAATATAATTAACAACGTCTGCCTGGGGTCTTTGGCTATGCACTCAATAACTAAAAGAAACAAGAACACAAGAGCCCGGATGTTTCAGACAAAAGAGCTATCTAACCCAGCATCTTCTTTCCCAGTGGGCAACCAGATGCCCCTATGGGAAGCCCACAAGCAGGGCATGAGCACAACTGTGGTCTCCCCACTCGCGATTCCCAGAAGCGGGTATTCAGAGGTATACCACCTCCGATACTGAAGGTAGTGCACAGCCCTTCTGATTCCTATATAAGTCCTCTGTCTCCATACCACCTTCTCCTCAGCATGACGTAACTGAGCCCACAATACCTGGACTTGTAGTCCATTTCCCTTCTTTGCAGCAATCTTGTGAACGGAACTCCAAAACCTTGTGCCAGGACTGACTTCAGTCCTATTGCCCACAAGGGTGTAAACTTGGGTGCATTCCCAATATCCCCACCCACCCCTCCAGTTTGAGAAATGAACCACACCCATTCACGGACATAAATAGATAAACAAACAAACAAACAGAAACAGAGGCTGCTCCATTATACAACACTGATTTTTATTAAACAATGATAAATGTTCAAGGTAAACTTTTTCGAAAACAATTCTTTTCATTTCCAGTAAAAAACAAAAAAAAGCACCCAATTTCCTCCCCCCACCCCAAAGGCTCAGATGCTGACTTTGGTACTGAGCTTCTGATCCATGAAGCTCAAAACTAAACAAAAAGAAAAGAGAAAAACAGTTTTGACATTTTTTTAAAAAAAGATTGTATAAAAACACACAATTGTGACATTAAAAAGTCTAAAAATATAGCACCAACAAGAGATGTAGAAAACCTTTAAAACATTGTCCCAACTTGTCTGAAATGCACCTTTAAACAGAAATAAAATGCAGTTTAAAAAGTGGGTTTTGCCCAAGCAAATACATTTTGGCTATTGCCACTTTTTGTGCAAGTTTCTTTGTTCTACTTCCCAAAAGTCATGTTCCTTTGACTGAGGGTCTTGAATTATTATTATTTTTAATGAGAAAGATAAAAACAGAATCCGATTTTTTTTTACAGAATTAGAAATGGCAGATCTGCTATTGTGATCTGGAAAGCAAATAAAACAAAATATAAAGGACATGAAGACGGCACGTATGGTTGACTCCCTTTCTTGAACCATATGTATTTACATTTCTACCCCAGCCGTTTGATCTCCCTGGACAAAGCTTGGGCCCAGATTCCATGTGGTTCCCACACCACTGCCATCTAGTGGTGATTGCATGCAGTACAAGTGAAGACAATTGCTTCACTTAAAGTTTATTTTCGCTTAAAGTACTCTCCGGTCCCACTGCGAACGTTAAAGCGGGGTATGCCTGTACAATCACCACAACACTGTCCTCAGATGTGGAGGTACTTGTCCATTTAAACTGGGTGACCAAAGCACTCGTGCACACGTCACTCAAAACACAGGCAGGGACTTCAACAGCCTCACAAACATGGTGCCCCCCAGCTGTAACGTGTCTTCTGTGTCTCCACTCAAGATTACTGCCATTGATTCACAGCCAGAGAGAACAGACTCCGGCTTGTCCCTGAGACTCTTCATTAAGACAGATCTCAAAATGCCTTCTGGTGGAGCAGGATCCATGAACTACTCCAATGGCAGTTTTTTTGGGGGGGATGGGTGTTTGTTGGGGGGGTTAGAGCTGCAGTGGTGGCACCAGTGAGAGAGATGATGCCTGGGTCAAGTAAAAGGCAAAGAGGAGGAGGGAAGTGGATGGAAATAGCAGGCATTCCTTCTCTGCTTTGAATTCCCATAGGTTCCCAAGCAGATACTTTTCTGAGCTGCAGCTGCTGTTGCTCCTGAAGAACCCAGGTGGTAAAGGAGAACTTCAGCAGAGGGCAGCAATGCTGGCTGGAGAGAAATCTGAGCAAAGTGGAAGTCACTAAAGCTCTATCAGAGCAGAGCGTGTGTGCCTCTGCCACGTATTTTGGCTTTTGTTTGGTGAGCTCGACACACTGCTCAGTCTGCATCTCACAATACTGATGGACGATGGGAAACTGGGCTCTTGGACAATCTGAGTACTGCCTGCGGGGAAGGGCTCCTGTTCACAGCCCTATGGAATGAATGGGACCAACACGTGTCCACAGCCGTGCCCTTCCGCTTGCTCTCATTCATATCGGTACAGCTTGCTCAGGAGACCTTCCCAACAGATGGTGTCCTTCTGGAATGCTTCTTGGGTGGGTTGGTTGGTTTGGCATTTCTTTCAGCCTGCTACACATTCGGCTATATATCAAACTGAAGCAGCAATCTCTGTAACAGCCTCCCCGATCCTGATGCCCTGCAGATGCTTTGGTCTACAGTTCACATCAGCCCCAGCCAGCACAAACTATGATGCTGGGACTGATGGGAGCACAGCCATGCTCATGGGAGTTATAGTCCAAAACATCTGCAGGGCACCAGTTTGGGAAAGGCTGTTTGATAAGTATGCACAGTTGTGGGTTAGAAGAACAAAGCCCCAAGTGACATCCGAGACGGTGGATCAGCTTGATTCAGAGAAGTCTGCTTTCTTCGGCAAGGTGCACAGAACTAGGAGACACACATGGAAGGATTCTTCCAATTGTATCCTGCCTGAGAAAGAACCCTTTGAACTGGTTGGTCCAGAGAACAAAGATGGGAGTAAATCCCTGGTCTGTTGTGCAGTTACCTGCAGAGGTGGAGCGTGCAAAAGGCTGTTGCAAATGTTGCTTCAGTGCTACTGATCAGTAGAGCTGAAAAGGGTGGCGAGAGACGACTCTGCCCAACAGAACCTACGAAAACAAAGAGTTGCCTTGGCAAATGGATTTTACTTCCGCAAGCCTTGTGCTTTCTGTAACAAAGCCAGTGGTAGAAGATAATGCCAGCTGAGGGGTGGGTGGGATGTCAAGCTAACATTCATGATGAAAATAGCAGCATCAATGAGGATCAGACCTGATGTCCCTACATATGAAGTCTGTTTGGGGAAAGGCAAACAAAGGGCGATGTGTTTTGCAGGTTGCGACTCCTTGGCAGCACATGATGAAATTTCTTTTTGGCAATTGTCCCTTTGCTTGACCCTAAAGGCCAAAAGCGCAACCCACCTAGAACTTCTCTGCCCAATGCTCCTCAGGTAAAACAGTGAGAACCCATGGAAAAGCTCAGTGAAGCCCTACAACGGCTCTTGCTCACTTCAACAGGGTGGATGCAGGAAAAATCCTGGCCTGTATCTAACTTTTCCTTTTGCAAGATTCTCAGTGTTAAAAGCAACATTTATATACAGATAGATAGATTAGTGTAATTAAAAAGGACACCCAGAGGCATTTGGCAGGGCTTGTTTTTTCTTTTGCTTTAGCTAGTATGATTATCTCACAGTTGTGTTTCAGCTAAATTCCTTTCTTGGAATTTCCACTTTTCATAATGCTGAAAAAGCAGCAGCCCAACATTTAACTTAAAAAAAAAAGTTTTGCTTTTGTTTTATAAAAAAAGTTTTTTAAAAATGTAAAAGAAAGGAGGGGGGGAAAGGAGATGAGTCCCCTCTTATCCAGATTGTTCCAGTGTAGGAAACCAAGACAAAGCCAGCTCGCTGCTGCTGTTTTGGTTTCTTTATGATTGTCCCTGGAGAGGTTCTTTTGCTCTTCCCTTTTTCAAGTTTGGGTTTATTTTCCACCCCCAGAAAACCACCTTGCAGTCAGGCAGCAACCAAGTCGCTGCTTTGCATTAATCATATGGAATGATTTGGTTAATGCTCTGTCACGCCCCTCCAGACAGACAGTATTTTGCACGGTGAGAAAGCAGAGGTCTTCTGACCTTTGAGGAAAGTCACCCTTGATTAAAAGGGACCTTCCCTAGACATTTCCTTATAAGGCTGTCTTTTCCTTCCAGTGTCCATTGCGGTGGGTGGGGGCAGGGGAGAATGCCATGCTGTGGGCAGCATGTGGAGGAGGTCTCCTCTCTGGCTCATTCTTGTCCGTCCCTCCCAAGGCTGCTTGATGAAAGGAGACCTGGGCACCCCACCTGCTCTCTAATCGCAGGCAAAATAATCCTTGAGCGGAGCAAACAGGTGGCGGATGACCGGGACACTCCATGACCGGCCAAGCAGCTTCTGGCGTGCTCCACGACCCATGTTGGACAGATCCGTGTAGTGGAGGGGGAAGCCAAAGATTCTGGTGGGGGAAAACAGCAAATGAATCAAAATGGTTTCTTTAGTTCAGTTTATTACATCTGTAAAACGCTTTCCAGTAAAAGAAAAAAAAGTCCTGAAGCAATATACAACCAGGTAAAAATAATAAGTATTAAAAGCAAAGCTGGCATTATTAAAAGCAAATACAATATCATACTGTTAGTGCTGCCCAAATGTCTGGGAAAACAAAAACGTCTTCGCCTGCACCAAAACAATGACAAAGTTGGCACCAGGTCTCCCTGGGAAGTGATGGCCACCAACTTGGATGGCTTCCAAAGAGGATCAGCCAAATTCATGGAGGATAAGGCTATCAATGGCTACCAGCCATGATGGATGTGCTTTGCCACCATAGTCAGAGGCAGGATGCTTCCGAAAACCAGTCGCCAGAAGCCACAGGAGGGGAGAGTGCTCTTCCACTCAGGTCCTGCTTGCGGGCTTCCCATAATGGGCACCTGGTTGGCTACTGTGAGAACAGGATTCTGGACTAGATGGATCACTGGCCTGATCCAGCAGGGCTATTCTTATGCTCTTAAGAGTATTCCATGAATGGGGGGCCACTACAGAGAAGGCCCATTCTCTTATCACCTCCCTTCAGACACACCTCAGAAGTGGTACATAGAGAAGAGCCTCAGGCAATGATCTCAGGGCCTGGGCAGGTTCATAAGGGGAAAAGGCCATTCTTTAGGTGTAGTAGTCTCAAGCCATATCAAGCTTTATAGGTCCAAACCAGCACTTTGCAATGGGCCCAGAAAGAAATTGGCAGCCAGTACAGTCAGGCCAGAACCACTAGGTTTTCCAGAGTAGGTCAAGCAGCTTCCTTTTTGAGGGAGGAGGAGGGGGTGGCACATGAGGACTCCCGTGGCTGAGAGGATGCTCCCTCCCACCCTGCACATGAGCAGTGCTCCTGCCACTCCTGCCCCTGGTCATTTTTCGATTGATTAATAGCTTGGATTTATTTATTTAATTGCATTTATATCCCACCTTTCCTCTAAGTGGCTGAAAATAGCATACATGGATCTCCCCCTCCCCATTTGATCTTCACAACAACCCTGCGAGGCAGTTTAGGCTGAGAGACAGTGAGTGGCCCAAAGTCATTTAGTGAGCTTCATGGCTCCTTCTGGGGGGAAAGGCGGGATATACATTTAATAAATTATTATTGTTATTGTTATTTATTTATTATTATTTATTTAAAATACTTATACCCCGCCCTTCTTCCAAGGAACTCAGGGCGGCTCACAATTAAAACAATAAACAATCAGAACAACTAATATGTATGTAAAAAACAATTAAAAATAAATTAAATCAAATAGATTAAAACTGTAACATTTTCAGTTAAAAGCCCGCCTAAATAAAACAGTCTTCACCTGGGCGCGAAAGGACGATAGTGAGGAAGCCAACCAAACCTCGCTAGGGAGGGAATTCCACAATCTAGGGGCAGCCATCGAAAAGGCCCTATTCTGTGTCTCGGCAAGAAAAACTTGCGAGAAAGATGGAATAGTAAGGAGGGCCTCACCGGATGATCTTAAAATCCGGGCAGGTTCATAGAGGGAGACACGGTCTAACAGATAGCCTGGACCTAAGCCGTATAAGGCTTTATAGGTCAAAACCAGCGCTTTGAATTGTGCCCGGAAACAGATTGGCAGCCAGTGGAGCTGGTAAAGCAAAGGAGTAGTATGTTCTTTGAACCCAGCTCCAGTTAACATTCTGGCTGCCGCTCTTTGTACCAATTTAAGTTTCCGAGCAGTCTTCAAAGGCAGCCCTACGTAGAGCGCGTTACAGTAGTCTAATCGGGATGTAACTAAGGCATGTGCTACCGTAGTCAAGTCTGACAGGTCAAGGAACGGGCGCAGCTGGCGCACTAATCTTAATTGAGCGAAGGCACTCCCGGCCACAGCAGAGACCTGCGCCTCCAGGCTCAAAGTCAAAGTTGTTGTTATTTTAAACAACGGCTGGGGCAGGATTTGAACTTTGGTCTTCTCAGGTCCTGATCTGACACTCTGACCAGTACACCTCACTGGCTCTCTGCCCCATTCAAGCCCAGAGATAAGTAACTGCTTTGCATATTCTGCCTGAGAGGGGAGACTGGAAGCAACTGTTGGCAAACTTTGGCTGAGTAGGAAAGAGACCCACCCTGAGTGGCCGGGCTGCGGTGGAAGGGTGGTCATTGCATTTTTGTGCAGCAGAATCAGGTCCGGGGAAAGTGGATTCCACCTGTTTTGCCGGAAGAGCTGCCTGCATACAGCGCTGATTGGTGGGTATCTGTGAGGTCATGAACCCACACTCCCTTCCCCCTCTCCCCGCCAAGCAATTTTGAAACCTATGCTATGACTGTGAGCATGACAGAATGGTTAAAGGGTGTTAGGAGTAGCTACTCCATGCCAAGTGAGCTTTCATATGCACTCTGTTGTGGGAAAATAAATATTAGTGCCCATTTCAGAGATATAAGCTAGAGCCTTCCTCAGAGGCCCATCCCACGGCTCTCAACAAAGCCTTTCCTGTACAGCCTCTCCCAGCCCTGCCTGTTCCCTTTTATCTCTCCCCCGCCCCCCCGCTTCTGCCTCCCAGCCCTGCATCTCACCTTTCCAACTCACTGCTCCACAAATTGTCGTCTTTGCCATTCATGCGGACTGGGAGTGCCTGGGCTTTCCCCTGCTTGATTGAATTGGACTTGGTGGTGATGGTCTGCACCTTTTTCAACTGGAATAGAAGAAAAGAAAATTTAAAAAAAAGATATATATTTTTTTAAAAAAATCAGTGCCACGGGTGCAAAGATGTCCAGAAGGAAACAAACAGGCAAAATGATTTGGGGGTGGGGAAGAGCAGGTAGCATTAATATCAGCCAGTGGATAAGAGAGCGGGGGGGGGTTACTGTCCAGTCATTTTAAGCTTCCCACCCATCTGCCAGAAATGCACTCATTTGCCACGGGCTTGCCTGCTTTTCTGCAAGAAGGAAAGGGAGGAAGGTGTTTTTGAAAGAGCCGCTTCAGAGCTGGTACAGAAGGCAGCCCAGAAGCTAATAATATCCAGCCAGCGCCCAGAGGAAGATCAGCCGCTAGCCTTTCCCAGCCAGTGTGCCTCCAGATGTTGTTGGACCACAACTCCCATCTTTCCTGACCATTAGCAATGCTGGCTGAGGCTGATGGGAGTTGTGGTCCAACAACATCTGGAGGCACACTGGTTGGGAAAGGCTGCGATCATTGCTGAACCCTCCGCACTGTGATGGGGGGTCTCTACATGTCTTCACCACATGGAACAATGTCCCTCAGTGCAACATCCCCACACCCCCAGCCAAAAGACCCACTTTGGGCTTCCTTTTGTCACATCTGTGGAATGCTTGAGATTTTGCTCACAAGTGGAAGGAGAGGGAGACAGAAAGGTCTCTCGCCATCTTGTTTGGCAGAAGGCAACCCACACTGACAGGAAGTGGTGGGTCTCAGGAAGGAAAAAGAAGGTCAGGGATCAAAAGCAAGGGGCTGGGGGGTCGAGGAGGAGGGGTGGGGTTGTCCCAGCGTCCACCAGAGAGCATGTCTGCAGATTAAGTACATGATTATCAGGCCTTGCTGCCTGGGATAGACCTAGGAGACATCCCATAGCCTTTCCACTCCTGGATCATTCCTCAGGAAATGCTTGGGACTGGAAAAGGGTGTTAAGCAGCAAGCCTTACCTTTGCTGTCCTACCGTACTCCAAGCAATCCTGAAGTTCAACTTTATCTGCCTTCGAAGCTATCAGAGGCCTAAGAACAAGCAAAATCCATTACTCTAAAAGCCACTGCCCTCCATCAAAATGTATTATTTCTGAGCATACACTGAATGCACTACAGGGGAAATATACCCTTAAAAGACACCAGAGCGGCTTTGGTGGGCAAAGTGTCTTGATAAAACTAGCAACCTCGCCATTCCCAGGATTCTTTGGGGGAAGCCATGACTGTTAAAGAGGGTATAATAGTCCTTTAAATGTAAGGTGGCCTTAGACACATAATTTGGAGAGGGGCTTATAGCTCAGAGGCAGGAAACCTGCTTTGCATGCAGAAGGCCCCTAATTCTATCCCCAACATTCCCAATTTAAAGGCAGCAAATGATGGGGAAACTCTCTCTGTGAATGTGGAGAGGTGCTGCTAGTCAACAGTGCTGGGCTAGACAGACATACAGTCGGCACTGGCATCAGGAAGGCTCTTAAGAGGAACTGTGTCAAGTGCTCAGTTGCTGCCTACCCCTCTCAAAAAGGGGCATTTGTTGTGCAATGAAGCAGTTCCTGCTGGATGTCTTGGCTATGTGTTCAGGTGACCACCAGCCCCCCTCCCCCGCCCACCAGCCACCCATCCTGAGTTTATGGGGCACCTCGGTCCATCTCTATGTGCATGTTTATGCGTGCCTAACTCTGCAGAGAACTGCAGTTTGACTTTGTCATCTCTCCAGTGTACTGGCAAGGGATCGCACAACATAGCGTGCTCAGCGATATGAGAAGGGAGACAAGAAGCTCTCCTAATTACCTGTTCATCCCAGGCAGGTTGCCCCAGAAATACCGTGCCCGGTGAGCAGGCGAGACCTTGACAGCATCCATCATAACTGGGTTACACTGAAGAGAAAAGGGAGGCCAGTTAGAGGCAAATGGCAGAAGGGCTGACTTAAATGCAGATGGATAGAGAAATATTTAACTGCAAAAGCCAATATAAAGAAGAGTTACAAACTACGTCACTATCCGCCATGTTTGTAATAGGAACAATAACAACAGAAATAGTACATGGACTTCTAGCATCGATTGAGCAGCAGCTGTGAACAATTCATTGCACAATAATCAGAGCAAAGATAGTGTCCAATGTCAGCCATAGTCTGAGTAGACCTATTAAAATGAACGGACACAAATAATTTAAGTCTATTCATTTCAATGGGTCTACTCAGAGTGTGATGCAACCCATTGCAGCTGAGGAATGTGCGCAAGTTCCAGTGCATGAATTATGGAAGAAGCAACATGGAGTCAGTTCACAGGTTAGTATGACAAAGGTAGCTCAATGCTCCATAACAGAAATAGGGTTTCCGCCGTTTCCTGAGAAGAAGAACTGACTATTAAGCCAATTCAAGTCTGTGGTGTAGAGTTATGCTCAAAGACTGACCTGCACGGACAGTTTACTAACCTGGGGAAGGCAGCAGAAAGGGCCAAGAGAAAGTAATAGATAGAGCCCGGTCAAAATGCTTTCGCTCCTTTTGCCAGACATTTACCTCCAGAAAACGAGAGATGTCCCTCTTGTCATTGACGCGCATGGCAACCACATTTTCAAATAGCCAAAAGAAGGGACGCTCCTCCCCAGCTTTGGGCCGTGTGTAATTAAGAAGATGGTAGAATTCAAAGAAGAGGCGTCCAGTCCCCTCTGCAAGAGAGGAAGGAGGACAAGTGAGCCAAAGAACTTACGGCATTTAAAAACAACTAGGCAAGGGGGAACCAAACCAGCAGTCTCTGTCCGTTAAAGGACAACTTACCATACAGGCCTTTCCTGGCGGGATTCACAATAGAGAGGTCGTTACAGGGGCTTCCACCAATCACCAAATCAAAAGGGCCCCATTCATCAATCTGCAACAGACAGGCAGGCAGATGGATGGGCTTGGCAGATCAAAGCACAAAACGACATTACCTGTCTTGTTTTTCATGCCAGGTTTGACCCACCAGGTGCTTGACAAAAGGACAGATAAGAACATATGAAGAGACTGGCTGCTGGATCTGGCCAAAGGAGGCCTGCCCAGTCCGGCATCCTGTTCTGACAGCGGCCCAACAGATGCCTCTTCTGGGAACCCTGCAAGCCATCTCACAAACCCCCTCCCAAGTGAGGAGGTTGACTGGGTGGCACACTACAGCCTGCATGGCTGCTCTCAAGGTATTTTAGACAGAGCTTGGAAAAGTTACTTTTTTTGAACTACAACTCCCATCAGCCCCAACCAGCATGGCCACTGGATAGGGCTTATGGGAGCTGTAGTTCAAAAAAGTAACTTTTCCAAGCTCTGATTTTAGACTACAACTCCCATCAGTCCCAGCCAGGATGGCTAGGGAGAGTCCGGCTGTGCGGGCTGGGGCTGATAGGAGCTGAAATCCAAAACACCTGAAGGGCACCAGGTTAGGGAAGGCTGCACTAAATTCAGGGTCCTCCCAGCTCAGAAAAAGCAATGTAAGCCAGTTGAACAGCAAGACCAAGGCAGCAATATCTGTGGCCTCTCGTTCCAACAAGAATTTGTCATCCCAGGCCTTGACTTGTTCTCAGCCCAGCCTTCCATTCTGCTGGGAGCCTTGCAGGCCAGGTGAAACCCCAGCCCCAGGCAATACTCCGGCTGACCACGTGCAAGAAGCCAAGGCTTGAGTGTTGCTCTTGTATGAACTGGCTTCCTCGTCCTCGACCTTTGAGCCCTCCCACCTGCCCAGGCCCATTCCTCAACCGACTCCAGATTGTGCTGCTTTAGATCTCAACTTCTCCTCCCTTTTGACTGACCCACAAGACTCTTCTAATCCCCAAGTGGACTCGGCAATGGGTTCCACCGTTGCTACCAGGTCCAGGCCAGCCCCAGAGGGTGCAGAAGGCCAGGCATTTGCCGGAGCCTCAAAATCAAAAGGCTTTCCTATTCCTCAACAGCCCTGATTCACTCTCACTTTGCAGGAAGCAGCAGCACCAAATGAGGCCAAAGGTGGCATGAAAGATGCCCCCCCCTTCTTTCAGGTGAAAAGGGACTGCTGAGGGTGCCACGCCTCAGGGCCCCAAAACTCCCGTAGCCCTGACTCACAACCAGCCAACTGTCTACACCATGGCGGCTCATCCAGTCCATTGGGAACATGCTCAACACGTCTCCTTACATTTTTCTTAGTTATGTTCCTGACGTCATGCACATATTTGATATTCCCTTCATGCCGCACAGTTCCCACAGATATGGAGTCCTCGCAGATCTCAGAGGCAACATATTTCTCCACTTGGATGCCAAGATCCCGCAGAACTAGGTAACCTAAAAAGCAGAAGCGCCCAGGTGAGAAAATGGCCACGTGGCCAATTTGCATCCCTTGTGATCTCCCACCAACAGGCATGGCCACTAAATCTCCACCCCACGCTGTGGGAGACATGATGTGCAATGATGGGCAATCTTCACATCCCCTAACAGAAACAGAAAGCCGCAGGTGCTCTGATATTTATATGCATGCTCTGATCATTGCTTCAGCATATAGAATGATGATTTTCTCAGTGCACGCTGTGCGCACACGCACACGCAATCATGCAGGCTCAACATTATTTGATGAGAAACAACACTTGCAAACAAAGCATTTGCAAAGGAATAAAAACAAATCATGAACGCTGTACGGTAGATTGGAAAATGCAGAATGGACACAAAAAAAGAGGGTGAACAGAAGGAGACATGGTATCAAGTTAACCAGACTGGCCTTAAAAGAAGGAGAGTACAGGCCCGACAGCCACTGTAGGGATGAGCTGTCCTTAGCAGTGATGCTGACTGTTCTTGTCCATCCTCACAATGACCTAGCAAGGCAGAGCAGCATTTTTCCCAAGAGTTATTCTTTAATAGTTATCAAACGACTATGCTACTTTGCACTCAGCACAGGGTCACTGACTCCACGCAGGGGCCAAGACAGACATGCCACAGCCCACAGGCAAAAGGCATTACCTGGACAAGCATCCCCCATGATGTTTAAATATACTTGCCAAGGGAATCAGTTCATTTGCATGCAGCTTTATCACACGAGCCACACACACCCCTGATGCACTGATCAATAGTTCATGCAAAGGGGCCAGTCCACATGACCCAGGGGTGTTATGGGGGACCATTTTTGTGTCTGAGGCAGAGCTTGGAAAAGTTACTTTTTTTGAACTACAACTCCCATCAGCCCAATCCAGTGGTCATACTGGCTGGGGCTAATGGGAGTTGTAGTTCAAAAAAGTAACTTTTCCAAAACAAAAAATGGCAATGTATACGAGGCTTTATTACATTGGTCTTTCTTTTCAATCTTTGCACGCAGTAGGGCGGCTGCTTCACCCTCGCCTCCCCTCCATCCAGCCAAACAAGAAGCATCATCAGAGTTGAAAGGCACACTCCAGCCCGGCAACAACACTTCATGGGAAGAGCGCAAACCAGAGATGGTGATGGGTGTGGCTTAAGAGGGTGTTTGGCTTAGGCCCTAGGGAGAGTCCCATGGCCCAGATAAAGAGGCCTGGGGTGCCACGTTGAGCTGTTGGGCGTAGGTTGCCTATCCCTGCTCAGACAAGTAAGGAGGAGCCAGTGGTGGCCGGTGGCTCCAAGGGAGTGGGGCAGTCCAAGGTGCAGAAGCATCCTGGACAGCTCCTTGAAGGTCCGGACTAAAACCCGGACTGGATTCCACTGCCCCACTGACATGGAGCCACCAGCCACGACTAGCAGGAGCAGAAGAAAGTGCATCGGTGGAGATGGGGAGGGCCTATCAGGAACAGAATGAGCAGTTCAGGGTGGTCAAGAGAGCAACTGGCAGAAGACTGTTCTGAAGAGGGATTTGAAGAAAGAAAAGGAGGTGGCTTGGTGGACAAAGAGGGAGAGTTTGTTGCAGGACAGAGAGAGCCAGAGGCCTCAGATGGGGCCTTATATCAGGTCAGACTGTGTTATTTCTGGGTTCATTTATTTATTTAGGAACGTTGATAAATGGCTTATTATTAAAATAAATCTCAAATCAGTACAATAAACTGCACAATAAAACCATCGTTGGAAAAACCTTGTATCTGTGACAACATCCAGAAATCAGGGCTACACAGCAGGGCTGGGGAGCCGGTGGCCCTCCAGATATTGATGGACTGCAACTCCCTTCATCCCTGACCACTGGCCCGGCTGGCTGGGGCTGGGCCTGGATATTAAATGTCTGGGGCAGCCCAAGCAAAAAAGATGTGCCTTCAAAAGAAGCTGGAAGCATATCACACTTGGCCTGGGGAGAGTTCTGTGGGGGAGTCTTCCACCCACGAGAGGTAAGGGCATTCCAGAGCGGAGGCTAGTTAATACCAGTTGCTGGAGACTGCAGTTGGGGAGCACACTGTGGTGCTCAGGTCTTGCCTGCAAGCTTCCCATGGACCACCAGAGAAAGCAGGGAGTGAATGTGAGGTGCTTTAGGCTAGGTCAGACTGTAGCTGCGTACGCACCATACATTTAAAGCGTGCACGCACACACACACACCTAACACACACACGAATTGTGAGAATTATAGTTCTCACAGCACTACCGTTCTCAGCACCCTTAACAAATAAGTATCCAGGATTCGGGGTGGGAAGGGGAGGAATCTGCTTTAAGTGTGTGGTGTGTATGCAGCCTAGTCGTCCCACCTGGCCTAGAGTTGTCTCCTCCACTTCATCCTGAGACCTCCTGCACAGGACCCTCTCCAATGGCAGAGAGGGTCAGACTTTCAAGCAAAAAGTGTGTGAATGGAGAGGACCGGCAAAGGATCATGGCAGCTGAGAGGGGAAAAGCCTCCAACTCAAGGAAGTAGGGAATAGGTGAGGAACTGGATCGAGCCAGTGGGACAGACCTTTCCTCCCCATGGGCCACCCACCAGTCAACCACCTGATGTCACAACGGGATCAGGTGACCCTTTTTCCTTTGCCCACTGCCACTGCAAAACTGGAATTGGAACCCAGCTCTTAGCATATAGGCGTGTGGCCCTCGAACCCACGGGAGTGTTCATACCAAGCATGAAATCAGACTTCCTTAAGCACGTGAGGTCTCTTACCTGTTGCTATGCCGTCAAAAAGGGACAGGACCCTGACTGGTCTCCTCTTTGCTGCTGGGATGGCAGGGTAGATTTTTGGTGCCTCCTGTGATGAGAGGCGGGGGGGAACATGTAAACATGAAACAGGCACTACCAGCCATCGGGGCTCATCACTCCCACTGCAAAGTGCCCAAGTGACTGCAACCCTAGGAAGCCTCCTGTGAAGTAGCCATCTCCAAGAAGGGAGGCTCTTGGACAACTCTCTGTGCACTAGGCAGACCAGTGGTGCTCATGAGGTTCACATAATTGTCGGGCGACATCCAGGGATGTCTGCCCGCTTGCACAATGGAAATTTGCTTCTCTTCCCCCCACCACCACCACCACCTGCCCCCAAAATCTGCTCTGAAGAATCAGGAAAAGGATCTCAAGGCAGCTAATGATCCCCCCACCCCCTGCACTCTATATTTGAAGCCACTGGGTGGGAGCTGCAGGAAAAGCCCACGGTGGTGCCTGGTGGGCAGGGCTTGCGTGGACGTGGACAAGCGATACACCTGCACAGGTTTGCCTTTGAAGCCTGCCTGGGGAGTACGACTGGTCCAAAACACAGCAGCGTATTATTGCCTGGGCCTGGCCACATGGGTCATATAAGCCATACCCGAAAGGAAGATCTCTGGGAGGCCGGGCCTGGCAAGCAAGAGGTCTTCTGTATCCTTAAAAGGTGTGCAGGGGGAAGGGAGAATTCCACCTTGTGGTTTTCCCCATTACAGGGTTGCAAGAACACCTGCACTTGGCTGACTTTCTCTTCTCCTAAAGATACAGGGTCAGTCTCAGGCCAGGAACCTGGCAACCCTACTCCCTGGGGAAGCTGACCTGGCTGATCTCTCCCCCAGCTTTTAGAAAACTGACAAAAAGCCTCCTCTTCAGGCAGGCCTCTGTGCTCCATCATGACAGAGGTGGCTACTTTTCATTCTACAATTTGTCCCGCTGCTGTTAGCTGTCTGTCATGCTGGTTTGAGTTGGTATTTATGAAGTGAGTCCCAGGGAGCTGGTATCTGCTGCTTGAGACCCAAGCGTCTGTGGAGCTGCAGCCGAGCAGGAAGGTGGATCTGCCACGTAGCCAGTCCATGGAAGAAGACTGCAGGCCGGACATTTGCTGTGAATCCATGGGGGGGGGGGCAGAGCTCTGTTTAAAGCAGAAGTGGTGAAGCTGTGGCTTGCAGGCCAAATTCAGGCTGCAGAGCCATTTCTAGTGACCACTGCAAAAATCGGGCATCATTTACCTTGGAAAAGTGCCTCTTCTCCCTCTCGCGTGGCACTATAGCTAGGAGGTCGTAGAGAAGGGGAAAATGTTCCATTCTGCCCGAGGGCCGCATTCATTATTGGGCAGCTCTCTGAGGGCCTGAGGTGGGCAGGACCAGATGCAGCAGTGGGCGGAGCAACTGATGTAAATTATAGCTTCATACAGCGGGCTAGTTTCTACACACACCCTCACACACCCCTTCCCATCCTCCATTGTTGAGCAAGCAAGAGGCATTGTCAGAGTTCAACAGCACATCCCAGTCAGGCCAAAATATTTGAGGTGCAAAGAAGAGCCAGTGAGCATCTCAAGGGTTACATAGAGAGGCCTGGGGAGTTGCATTTGGCTTCTGGACCTGGAGTCCCTCACCTCCCCCGCCAGGAACAGGAAGGGGCACTCCTTTTGAAGTTCTAAGACCTTCTCATAATTATCAGAGGGCAAAGAGGTCTTTTTCCAAGCTAAGGATAGAGAGGACGTTCCTTCCCTCTGGGTCATCCACCCCTAGTTTAACGGGACAGGCAGCCACCTGAGAGGAGCAAGACAGAGGGACAGAAGCCCCCAGAGGGACAGACGCTCCTTCCTCTCCCCAGTAGGGCCATCTGCTGTTCCTCGGGCTGGAGGGGCAGCTGGGCCGACCTTCCCCTCTCCCACCACCCGCCATTTCTCCGCATCCCGTTTCCGTACATATTCCTGCCCTTTCTCGTTGGTGAAAAAGTCCTTTAGCCGCGTGCTCCAGTCGTGCCGCCGCTGCAGGAGACCATAGCGCCGTGGTGGCTGGCACATGTAGCAGCTCCATGGCTCCTCTTTTATGGCTATGTCGGCTGTGCCGCGCCCCACCAGGGCGTTCAAGCAATCCACGCAGAAGCACCTGCACGAGACGGGGGAAACGGCAGAGGTACGGTAAAGCGGCCACAGGAGCGCCTCTCCCTCTCCCGTGGGGGTTTGCTAAAGCCAACAGAAGGATGCGCTGATGGGAAGGGCATCTGGGCCAGGGCAAGACAGGAGGCGTTGCCTACCTAAAGCAGTTGGTGTTGTCGCAGAGGAGAAGCTCGCTCCCCTCGCAGCAAACGGAACAATAGGCCTGGTACCCGTCTTCGTCATACATGTAGAAAAGCTCCAGGAAGCGATCCTACAGAGGAAGAGCCCAAGGCAGAATTAACTGTTTGGGATCGCCCAGGAAGCCCCAGCAGCCCCAAAGCAGACATCAAAGAGCACAGACCAGACCAGCCTTCCCCAACCTGGTGCCCTCCAGATGTTCTGGACTACATCTCCCATCAGCTGCGGTGTGCTGGCTGGGGCGGATGGGAGTTGCACTAAAAAATATCTAGAAGGGACCAGGTTGAGGTTGGCTGGAACAAACCAATGGCCCCACTTGAGATGGTCTGAAGGGCACCACAGCACCTGAAGACTCACCTGGCAAGTCAGGCAGAGGCCCCCTTCAAACAGTGGATGGAAGGTCACCGGGTCCTTTTTCCCACACGATAAGCAATTGTCTGTCCAGTGAGTGAAGGACAGGTCAGTAAGGTTTGTAAGTTAGCACTTCTTAGAGTATCTAATGCAAGGCAAATGAGATGCTCAAAGCCATACAAAATGCACAGCATTTGGAAGAACGCAGGGACAGGCTCTGCTGGATGAGGCCAAAACAGCTGCAGCTCAGGGGAAGAGCATCTGCTCTCTGCACACAGAAGGTCCCAGGTTCAATCCTTGCCATTGTCAAGAATAGCTACCTTTGCTATCTTTGGTCATGCTAAAATGATTCAACCAGATGGAATTCTGGGAGCGTTATGGATCCCTGAGATACCCTGCTGAGGGAGATCCACGGCCCAGTGTCAGACAGGCAATTTGCAAAAGTCAAGAAGGTGCAACTGAACCTTATCTGTGATCTCTTATGTGCTTCCTGAGATCAACAATCAGGAAAAGGGGGTATTGCACATCAGGACCCCTGGGTGGGATTGTCTAGCCCTCCTTATCTTCAAAGGCTGTGGGCATGGAAGGGGCGCCTAGGATGGCTAATTGCCCCCCTCCCTGTTGACCGATAGACTCTATAAAAATGAAGGATGTTCCTTCAGTTGTTGTCCCTTATTTCCATCGACCTTGACTTGCCTGAGGATTCCAAAGAAAGCCGTTGGGAACCAGGCTATTCTACTGTGGGTAAGAGAACTTAAGTTAGAAAGCTCGTTGTTATATTCTTTCATCTGTATTGAATCTCTCACCTTTGTTATGCCAACGTATCTCTCTTAGCCCGGCTGAGGGTGCCTAGCTTGGAGGAAACAAATGCTGATCTCTTTTTGTATATACCTGTCTTTTAAATAAACTACCCTTTTATAAATGGTGGGTATTGCTTGAAACTGATTATTCTAAATCCTGTCTTTGATCGCTGAACGCTACTGATTAAAGTTGATTAGTGTGGTTTAATGCTCCGGACTAGAGGCTGTAACAAGTAGTCTGCTCTGGGAACTCTGTTGGCGCTCTGAGGTCCCCTTCCTCAGAGTAGAAAGCTGGAAAAGGGGTGGTGGCAGTTACTACCGTAAATTTAATCCTGAAGGAGGGAAAGTTTGCCTGGGAACCAGAGACCCCAAGTAGTTGGGACTGTTCTCAGAAGCAAAGAACCCCCCTTGGGGTGCTGAGGTCAAGGGACCCCAGGAGGGCAATCTTTGACAGCCATCTCTAGGTAGAGCTGAGACTCCTGCCTGGAACCCTGTAGAGCCACTTCCAGTCAGTGTTAGAGTAAATACAGAGTAATTTGACTTTGTCTAAGGCATTTTCATATGTTCACATACAAATATTAGAGAGGCGCCATCTGTCTTTTCAGCATGTACTAAAGACCTTCCTATTTCAACAAGCCTTTTAAGTAGAGACCTTATCCCAGTCTGCATCGGTATTGGAATTGTTTTTTAAGATGTTTTAAAGATGTTACAAATTTATAAATAAACCCGTCTGTTATTACGTATCACTGTTGTTGGTTCTGCTGATGTTTTATCTAACCCTGTTTTATGATACCGTTGTTGAGCCTTGTGGTTTCAATTTTCTTGGTTGTACCCCACCCTGGCATTGCTTGTGATGAAAGGAGGGTTACAAATATTTTAAATTAAGCTGAACTGGGCATGTTAAGCCTAGAGAAGAGAAGACTGAGGGGAGATATGATAGCACTCTTCAAGTACATGAAAGGTTGTCGCACAGAAGAGGGCCGGGATCTCTTCTCGATCATCCCAGAGTGCAGGACACAGAATAATGGGCTCAAGTTGCAGGAAGCCAGATTTTGAATGAACATCAGGAAAAACTTCCTGTTAGAGCCATATACGACAATGGAACCAATTACCTAGAGAGGTAGTGGGCTCTCCGACACTGGAGGCATTCAAGAGGCAGCTGGACAGCCATCTGTCAGGAATACTTTGATTTGGATTCCTGCGTTGAGCAGGGAGTTGGGCTTGATGGCCTTATAGGCTCAACTCTACTGTCCTATGATTTTATGAATAAAACTCACATCTCTGAAAACCAGATAAAAATGGAGCAACTGAACTATCAGCTCTGACCTCACCCCTGGTCATGTCTATATCCTGAAAGGAACCCCAGCACATGTGGATCTGGCCACAGGCAAGACCAGCATCAGGGATTTGAATACTGCTTCTTTTAATCAGCTATTGGCACATCCACAGCTGTGTGGGTGAGTCTTGAAGCTATGATATCTGCAATGTGCAGGGAAGGATTCTGGGTCTGCCACAGACATGTTTTGAATACCGAGGGAGCTCATTACCTTCCAGGCTCTTCTTGCTGCTCCTGACTTCAGAAGCCATCCACTCTGGAAAGAAAGGAGCACCAAAAGATGAGTGAATGAAGTCCCTTCCTGTGGAGAGTTCAGTACCCAAACCAACAGGCACCAACTCAATCTCCTCTCCAACAGACATCAAGGGCCAGCTTGGATGCTGAACAAGATAAAGGGGTAAACTTTTTCTGGACTGCACTGCTTCAAGTTGCAAGTAGGAGTCTCACGTTTGAATACTCCACCGCTTTTTTTAAAAAAATCTCCCTGCACATAGAAAACTAGGATGTTAGGGATTTTAGCCTAGAACACCTTTATGTGCTAATTTACTAGAGCTGGAAAAGATGCAGAAAAGGGCAACCAAGGTTGATCAAGGGGATGGAGCAACCCCCGTACAAGGAAAGGTTGCAGCATTTGGGGCTTTTCAGTTTAGAGAAAAGACGTCAGAGGCGACATGATAGAAGTGCATAAAATTATGCATGGCATGGACAGAATGGGTAGAGAAACACTTTTGTGCCTCTCTCATAGGACTAGAACTTGTGGACATCCAGTGAAGCTGAATGTTGGGAGATTCAGGACAGACGAAAGGAAGGACTTTTTCACGCAGCACACAGTTAAACTATGGAACTCTCTCCCACAGGAGGCAGTGATGACCGCTGTGATGTTCCTATAAGTTAGCATCTGTAAATATGGTAAGTGCGGGTCTATTGGGTGATGTATGGTAAATGACTGAGAGAGAAAGGGGGAGTACATGGGTGAGAAGCTGAAGTGTGCTGGATGATGATTGGCTGAGTGGCTGGCTGGCCAAAGGTATAAATGGAGGTTTGTGAGTGAAGAGGGGGGGAGAGTCAAAGAGTTAGAGAGTTGAGAGAGAGAGGTTGTTGAGTGGGTTGGCAGAGTTCTGAGGGACGTTTGGATTGGATTTGGCTGATATTTAAAGAGGATATATATATGAAACCATACGCTTGTGAAACATTCCTTAAGTAATCTTGTTATTTCCTGTTATTAGTAAATAAATACTACTTTGGTTTACCAAAGGCCTGATCCTTGGCTGGGGGATATACAGACCAGAAGGGAGGGCAAGGTAATTACCAAGGCTGAACAGAAACAGTATCTAATGGTGGCAGCGGTGAAGGGAGGAATAATAACAAGTCAAGTATCCAGAGCAACCCAGAGTTGTATGCTTTTTATATATAAAGATACAAGGGGGTTGGGAACAGCATAAGCACGCAGTCACAAAAGTAACCAGCTAGAGAGAGACTCAGGCAAAGTCTCTGGGAGTATCGGTTATAGGACGTGACTGGTGGTACTGCCTAGCAGGGGGATCTAGTGAGATCTGTGCTAGAGCGGAGTGAGAAACCATATAAAGGATGGTCCGGACTGGTGGTATCCCTGGTGGTGCCTAGTGAAAGGCAGTAGCCACAAGCAGGTGGGAACCTGACAGGGAGAGCCAGGGAAGGGCGTCACAACCGCCAACTAGGACGGCTTTAAAAGAAGATTAGGCAAATTCATGGAGGAGGGTAAGACTATCAATGGCTACTAGCCACAAAGGGCTATGCTCTGCTTCCATTGCTGGAGGCAATATGCTTCTAAATACCAGTTGCTGGAAATCACAGGAGGGGACAGATTGCTCTTGTGCTCTGGGCCTGCTTGTGGGCTTCCCCCTGCTGCATCCTGTTGGCCCTTGTGAGGTGGGCCTCCTCCAGCAGCCAGGCTCTTCTTAGGTTCTTACTATGTGCAGTGAGGTTGTTGGGTTTTTTTTTAAAAAAAATGTTTAGATGCTGTCCCACTGGCAATCTGTAAGGGGTACATGTCCAGGGAAGGCTTTATCACCTGATTCTGCTGAAAGGATAACACTTTACCTCTGGAGGTGCCCCTCCCTCCCTCGCACGCACACACAGAGACACACTACCTCTGCTTTGACTCTCTTCTGCCTGTTCCTTGTTGTTGCCGTTGCAGGCATTTGTCTTGAGCCGCTTGGCAGGGGGGGGCAGTTCAGGGCAGGCAGGTTCTTCAGCACCGCCCTTGTTAAGGACTCTGCTCTCTGCAAGGAAAGGGCAGACAACTTCAGTGGCACCCACTGCTTTCACAGGCAGATGTTTCAAAGGCAAATGGGAACGGTTTGTGGGTGGAGGGGGTTTGGTGATGATAGGGGGCTCCCCATCAGCCTGTCCTGAAGACAGAACAACATGGTCCCAGTCATATATTCCAGGTGGTGGTGAGGAATTAAATTCTGCAATCTGAACAAATTAGGAAAATATGCGTATGCTATCTTGGGGTTGCACAGCTACCTTGCAGGGTTGCTGTTAGGATAAAACGAGGAGACTCATGTCCTCCATCCCGAGTCCTTCGGAGAACTAAAACAAATCTGCCATTTTTGTCTGAAGCAGACCATAATAACAGCCCCTGTGGTTCTCTTGTTAGGACAGCATGGTCTCAGTATCAGATCAGAGCTGATTCAGGAAACAGTGCAATGACACATGCCCTGCCCAGGGCAGTCGGTTCCAGGGCAGGGCTTTCAAGCGGGGTGGGCAACCAGATCAGCACACTCCCCACTTGTTTCCAGTTAGTTCGCTCCTCCTCAGCTGTTTTCAGTGCCAATCAGCTGGGCTGTTGGGGGTGGGGTGGGGGGAGACTCTCTGGACCACACATAGCCAGGGGACTCATGAAGCAACCGTGCCAACGCTACGTAGATTTGAGTCTGGCAAATGCCTGGACAGGGCACCATCTAGGAACCCCCTGCAGGCTCTATGGAAGAAAGGTAGACACTGAATTATTATTATTATTATTATTGATTGGATTTATATCCCACCCTTCCTCCCGAAGCAGCCCAGGGCAGCAAATGAAGTGAAACAACTGAAAATATAACAAGGCGGCTCTTGCTTTTATTCTTTTAAGGGTCTGTAGCTCAGTGGCAGAGGGCTTGCGGGGCAGAAGGTCCCAGGCTCAGTCTGCATCGCCCCATTTCAAAACACTGTCTCAGGCACCAGAGCTGGGTAAGGCCTTTATCTAAGATGGGGCAGGGAGCCTCCAGCCCACAGGCCTCTCCATTTGGCCATTTTGGCCAAGCCATGCCCACCTGCCCTACAGGTGTGTGGCAGATAAAGATGTGGCTGGGCCGAAAGGAGGTTTGCAGGCACTGCAGATCAGCTGATCCATGGCACCTGCAGATCAGCTGTCAGGTGATCCTCAGGGCTTGCATAGTGCTGCGTGTGGAAGCCCCAACAATCAGCTGATCCTAGGGGTTTCCATGCAGAGCACTAGGCAAAAAGGAGTGACTCGGCATCACTGTGCTATCCGGTGACTGACATGTGGGCAGCTCCACCCACCTGCCAAACTTGACCCTTGGAGGGGTGAAGGAGATAAGGATGCAGCCTGCCAGCCAGATCCAGTTCCCCACCCCTGATCTAAGAGCCAGGAGAGTTGCTGCCAGTCAGAGGAGGCAGTATTAAGCAAGATGGACTTGGTATGCAAGGCAACATCACACGTTCAAAGGGGAGTGTCCACAATTGGCTAAATGGGTTAGCCTACTATGGTGACATTTCCAGCCACTGGAGGCCCCCTGCCCCATGGGTCTTCTCGCACGAGCCCACCATGGCAAGCTCCATACCTGAGGTCTTGGGTGGCTTCAGTCCCTTGCCTCCAGTGGGCTTGAAGCCGTTGATGGCCCAGTCCACCATGGGCTTCAGCTTGTCTTCCAGAGAATCCCCCGGAGCACTGGAGAAAGACTTGCCAGATCGGCTGCTTGCAACCTGCCAAGGGGAGGAGGGCCTTAAAAAGGGGTCACATAGCAGGTGGGCAACCAAGAGTGTGTGCGACGGAGAGGGGAGTTTGCTAAATTCTCACACGCAGCTGCCGCACTGCAGCGCAGTGTGCAAAACTCTGCAGTGCACATTTAAAGCACTATCATGCCACTTTAAATAGTCATGGCTTCCCGCCAAGAATCCTGGGAGGTGTAGTTTGTGAAGGGTGCCGAGAGTTGCTGGAAGACCCCTGTTCCCCTCAGAGCTACAATTTCCCTGAGAAACAAAAGACTGATTGTTAAACTACTCTGGGAATTGTAGCTCCGTAAAGGGAATAAGGGGGTCTCCTAGCAACTCTTGGCACCTTTCGCAAACTAGACTTCCCAGGATTTTTATGGGGAAGCCATGACTGTTTAAAGTGGGATAACAGTGGGATAAATGTCAAGTGCAGAGATTGAATCTCAGGAGGCTTTTCTTCTCTTCCTTGGAAGATGAGCGGAAGGTCCATTCAACAAAGGTGGAGTCCAGAGACCCCCTCCTTCTTCTTGTGAAGGAATATTTTGCTGCTGCTCTTGCAGCAACCTGCCCGCCCACCCCCAGGTGGGAACACACCGGATCCTGGTTGTCAAGGGCTACACACTCTCTGACAGCTCCTTCCCACTAACCTCCAAAACGTGAAGAATGGCTTGCCGGTAGGACACCATCTTGTGGAAGGTGGCGGTGTTGAAATGCTCTTGGAATTCTATCAGTCCCACCAGCTTGTCTGCCGAGACCTGCAATAGGAACACCAGGAACACCGTTGCTCAGCTAAGCTAACACGGGGATTCCCCCACTAGCAAGTGCAGCCCCATCAGGAAGGGTCCACAAGCCAGCTGTTACCCGCTCCCCTCCTGCAAAACTGCCCAAAACTTTTAAAAGGACAGGAAAGAATAAAGCTGTGACGTTCCAAGACAAAACAGCCAATCACCTTTGCTACCCGTAATATCAACCCTTAGGGTTCATATAATACATTTCATTCATGTTGCAGATATAGCACAGTGGGGAGGAGAGCCTGGCTGGGAGTCCAGAGTCTGTGAGTTCAAATCCCAGCTCGTGTCCCCTGGGTGTCAAGGGCCAGCTAAAGATCACCCCACAGTGAGTGGCTCAAGGGTTACGTGCCCTGCCACCTGTGCAGCCGTGGGCAAGCTGCATAGTCCCAAGGAGCCCAGTTGCCCCCCAGCTAGCAGTTGTGGACAAGGAAGGGGCTCGCTTGAGCAGCTGTGGCAAGCTGAGCAGGCCCTAGCCAGCTGGGGAGGACTAGCCTCAGAGGGAGGCAATGGGGAACCCCCTCTGAATACTGCTTACCATGAACACCCTATTCATAGGGTCGCCATAAGTCGGGATCGACTTGAAGGCAGGCCATTTCCATATTTTCCAGAGTTCATATAATGCATTTCATGTGTGTTGCAGATACTGTCTCAGTAATCTGTGGCAACCCTGAAAGGGTCCCAGTGTAGAGTAAGAGTGGCCAGTGTTGGACTAAGACTTGGGAGACCCAGGTTCAAATCTTTGCTCAGCCACAAATTCACTGGGCAACCTTGGACTGGTCGCTTTGTCTTGGTTTAGCTTGCCTTGCAAGGTTCTTGTGAAGATATTTTTGGTTTTAAAAAACCAACAGCAGCATATATTTGGCCTTCAGCTCCTTGAAGGGCAAAGGCAAGGTGCTTTAAAACCTGGCCAAGGGTTCCAGGCAAGGGCCTCCACCTCAGCTTCAGGCCCTGCTGGGATCAGGAACCTCACCGGGACCTCTAAAGCCTAAGAATCAGGTCCTTTGTTTCAGCAACTCCCCAGTAAGAGAAAGTGCTGAATAGCCTTGCCCTCTGTGTCTGCCTGCGCCAGAACCCCCCAGTCCAGGGGCCTGATTCACTCCTCCCCTGAGCAAAGTGGACCCCTACCCCACTCCAATAAACCCATGAGCCTCTCTGTCCAGCCCAGGACCCTGATGGGGGGTGCGAATCACCCTCTTCCCAGGCAACAGATCGATCACTTGATGAGCGTGAAGGGGCAATACCCCCCATGCGTCCAGCTGATCTGCACAAATCAGCTGAGGGGGGGGAGTTGTGTGCCTATGTGTGTGCATGCGAGTGGGTTCTTGGCACTGGCCGTGCCCACTCCTGGCATGATGTGGCCCCTAGTGGGTGAATGCAGCCCTCAGGCCAGAACAAAAGGTTATCATCTTCCCTGTTCTCAAACAGCTTTCATCACCCAAAACTCCCAGTGTCAATTAACAGGATCTGGGAGTTGTACTAGCACAGCCTTTGCCAAGCTGGTGCTCTCCAGGTGTAGTGGACTTAACTTCCCATCAGCCCAGCATCCTACAGACTTGCTGGCTGGGGCTCATGGGAGCTGTAATCCAAAACACCTGAAAGGCACCAAGTTGATGAATGTGTTTTTAAATGGTTTTTTTTAAAATGTGTTTTTAAATTTGTATATTTGTTTTTAATGTTTTTAATCGTTGTAAACCGCCCAGAGAGCTTCAGCTATGGAGCAGTATATAAATGCAATAAATAAATAAATAAATAAATAAATAAATCTGGGTGGGTCTTAGGCCACCTGCTCTCTCAGGTTCAGCTGCACCCCCCACTTGCAATATGGGGATAATAATGGCAGCCTACCTCACAGGGTCACTGAGAATGTGACCATCCTAAAGCAAGGCACTACTGCTAAGTACATTGTCACTGGGTTGTATTCAACTAAGTTCTGCTCAAGAGTAAACCCATTGAAATCAATGGACCTATGTTAATTGTGTCTATTAGGAACGTAGGAAGCAGCTGTATATTGAGCCAGACCTGTGGTCCATCTAGCTCAGTATTGTCTACACTGACCGGCAGCATCTCTCCAGGGTTCCAGTTTCTCCCTGCCCTACCTGGAGATGCTGGGGATTGAACCCAGGATCTTCCGCTTGCTTCTGTAGCTCTACCACTGAGCTACAGCCCCTTTCCTAATTTTAATGGGTCTACTCTGAGAAGAACTAATATTGAACACAAACCATTATTATCACCATCATCATCAGGTAACCACAGATCGATCGTCGTTCCTCCCAAAGTTTGGAAGATGGAACTTTTGAGAACTGCAAAAGGGGATGGCAGTGTACAGACATTCCTTGTTTCTTCTCCCAACATCTGAACAGCGCAGCTCTGTGATTCACATTCCGAAAAAGGCCAAGAAATGTGGTTCTTGCGTATCACCCATTTAAATCAACGGGACGTCTGCAGGTGAGGTACCTGGTGGATCGTGCCTGAAGTAAGCTTTTCCTTTGTGTATTATCATTATCTAAATCCCTCACAATCTGGATTCAGACCTGGCTTTGGAACAGAATCGGCCTTGGTCGCCTGATGGATGACCTTTACCGTAAGAGAGACAGGGAGAGTGCGACCGTGTTATTTCTGCTCAATCTCTCAGTGGCATTTGACCACTGACCATGGTATCCTCCTGGACCGACTCAGTGGGATCGGCACTGGAGGCACTGCAGGGTCGGGTCCAGAGGGTAACACTGCATGAATGTTCCTCGGCCCCCTGGCATTTGTGCTATGGGTTTCTGCAGGGTACTATTCTCTCCCCAGTGCATCTATATCAAGCCGTTGGGAGCGGTCATTAGGAGTTTTGGTGCTAGGTGGCAGCAATATGCTGATGACACACAGCTCTATTTCTCCATAATATCTGAATCAGGAGAGGCTGTGAACACTCTAGATCAGTATCTGAATGCTGTAGTGGACTGGATGAGGGCCAATAAACTGTGCTTGAATCCTGGGAAGACGGAAGCTCTTTGGGTAGGTGGTTCCCATGTCTGGGAGATAGGCAGGTTACCTGTTCTGGATGGCGTCGCGCTTCTTCTGAAGGACCAGGTCCATAACCTAAGGGTACTCCTGGATTTAACTTTGTTACCAGAGGTCCAAGTATCCTCTGTGGCTAGGAGTGCCATTTAATTAATTAATTAATTAAATTTGTATACCGCCCCATAGCCGAAGCTCTCTGAGCAGTTTACAACTTTGTCAGCTACAGCTGTTCCTGGACAGGGATATCCTGGCCTCTGTAGTTTATGCATTGGATTACTGCAATGCTCTCTATGTGGGGCTGCCCTTGGCCTTGTTTCAGAAGCTCCAGCAGGTGCAAAATGTGACGGCCAGATTGCTGATGGGAGCACATGGCCGACAACATGTGACACCACTTTTAAACATCTACACTGGCTGCCCATCTGCTACCGAGCTGGGTTCAAGGCCCTTGTATTAATTTACAAAGCCCTGAGCAACTTAGGTGCAGGATATCTTAGGGACCACCTGAACCCTTATATCCCAGCTCGATCACTGAGATCATCTGCAGGAGCAGCTCTGGTTGTCCCCTCGGTCGGCAAGGCTTGCTTAACATCCACATGAAATCAAGCCTTCAGTGTCATCGGCCCAGTTCTCTGCCAAGAGAGATTCAGAAGGCACCTTCTGTTTCAACTTTTAAGCATCTGCTGAAAACCTTTCTGCTCTGCCAGGCTTCGGCAGGCAATTAAGAAGATGCTTTTATCGCAACCAGTGAACTTTGTTTTTAATGTTTATTATTTTATGGTGGTGGTGGTGGTTTTTAACGTGTTGTAAACTGCTTTGAAGTTGTTTTTTAACAAAATAGCAGTATAGAAATATTTTAATTAATAAATCATTTTTCTTTGGGGACGATGGAGAGCTGCCTGAAGTGCACACTTAGTAACCTCAGTGTTGAGCAAGGAACAGGGGTCCCCAAAGCCACCAGCAACCCCCTCTCCTTCTTTCCATTCCCCTTACCTCCGAAAACTTCCCGTCGCCAAACCACTTGACCCAACGCATCCCAGGGGCTGCTTGGCGGTTGGATGTGGCCCTCCATGACACAACAATGGCAGGCCACCAAGAGAAGCCTTTGATCTTGCCCCATACGAGCTCCCCAATCCTAAAATCCTTCCCATCCTGTAAGCCAAACGGAATAAAGGTGAGCGAGCAGGCAAGTCCTTAGGTTCAATGGAGGTTCCAGGGAGACACGCAATGAGTCATCGCTCTGTCAATGACTCATGAATCACAGTGGCTCTTCGAAGGCTCCAGTGCAGATCAGTTGCTGGGGGTTAATCAGCTGCTGCCCTTTTGTGCTGCCTCTGGGCTTCTCAGAAGCAATTGGCCCTATCACTGTGGGACAAGGCAGCCCCTTGGCTCTTTTTAAGTTGGCACTGAGGAACAGGCAAGGGCTGACCTCAAGAACCAGAGCCCTGTGATAAAAAGATGCAAAGCTTTGTCGACTCTCAGTCTTGCCAGGGGCAAATGGGAATTCCCCTTTCCAAGGGCCAAATGCACAGCATGATAGTGACAACATGTCTTGTCATTGCCTGGCACTGGAAAGATGCAGGTGAACGAACTAGTCAACACTGGTATGAAAAGCTGTGCAACTCAGCACATTAGTTTTTCCATTATGGCAATTGCAGGAACATGGAAACCACCTTATCCTGAGTCAGACCATTGGTCTATATAGCTCAGTATTGTCTCCTGACTTGGCAGCAGCTCTCTAGGGTTTCAGATGGGCGACTAATAAATCTAATAAATAAAATAAACAGTAAGGGAGTCTCTTCCAGCAGTATTTAGAGACCCCTTTGGGGACTGAACCTGGGGCCTTCTGCATGCAAGAGAGATGCTCTGCCACTGAGCTATCCTTAAGAACCTCAAGAGACCACAACGCTTTAGTTCCTTTACTGACAATGTTGACACTGGAATCACCACTGCCAGACTGTGACAGCCGTTTCTGGAATTCAAAGGCATGTTTTTCCAGGTTATATTGAAGAAATTAGGAGTTGTGCATGCCCCCCTGCCCCCAGCTTGATTCCCTGAATTCCAGCACCCCATAGCCTGGAGCCTGACCCTTGCTGAGGCCTGAAGCCCACCCCTGCTTAGCTTCAGCAAGGTAGCTGCAGCAGCCCCCAGACATGGCCAGGAGACCCCCTAAGTTGTTCTCCTACCTGGTATTCTTCCATACATCTCAGCTTCCCTGTCAAGTGGCAACCATTCGGGGGCCCAGAATTGCTGCTGCTCTGGCTGGCCTGTGCATAGTTGTCTTCTGAGTAGTCAATCTGGACATTTGCAGACAGCCTCCTGGAATACTGGGGGAGAGCAAGAAAGAACTGAGCCTCCGCCAGGTGTTCACAAAAGAGACTCAAAAGGAGACGGAAGATCTGGAGGACGTGAGCCAGCAGTTGGTGGTTCCATGTCAGTGGGGCAGTGGAATCCGCTCCGGGTTTTAGTCTGAAGTTTCAAGGAGCTGTCCAAGGTAGGGTGCCCATCCCACTTCCCCCAAACCCCCTTCCCACTCATGAGGACTAGCGTGATTGTTTATGACATGCAAATACTAGCTAGGATAGAGGACAGTGGGGCTGCTATGACTTCCCCTGATCTGACAGTGCCAAAGACCATCAGCTGCTCATGGTCTCCCATTTGCCAAGGAGGGAATGAAATCTAGGAGGAGAGCTGGCAGCGGGTCATTTTCCAAATCACAAACTGAATTGCTCTGTTACCTTCCTGAAGAGGCCCAAGTCCTATCATGCACCGCACATTTCAAGCACTATTGTACCACTTTAAACAGTCACATGTTCCCCAAAGAATCCTGGGACCTATAATTTCTTAAGGGTGCTGACAGTTATTAAGAGACCCCTTTTTTATTTCAATTATTATTACTACATTTATCTTTCCTCCCAGGAGCCCATTTTATCCTCACAACCACCCTGTGAGGTAGGTTAAGCTGAGACAGAATGACTGGCCCAAGATCACCCACTGAGCTTCACAGGAACATAAGAAGCTGCCTTATCTGAAGTCAGACCATTGGTCCATCTAGTTCAGTGGTGTCTACACTGGCTGGCAGCAGCTCTCCAGGGTTCCAGACCAAGAACATTCCCAGCCCTACCCGGAGATGCTGGGGATTGAACCTGGGCCTTTCTGCATGCAAAGCAGACGCTCTGCCACTGAGCTACAGCCCTTCATTCATAGCTGAGCGGGGAATTGCACCCTGGTCCTCCAGGTCTTAGTCCATCACTTAGTCCAACTGTTCCCTGGGAAGAGGGACTGATTAACATTTAACAAACTATTCTGGGAACTGTAGCAGTGTGAGGGGAATGTGGGTCTCCTAACAACTCTGAGCACCCTTAGCAAACTACACTTCCCAGGATTCTTGGTGGGGGGTGGAGCCATGAAAACATGGTTTAACAGAGCCTAAAATGTAAGGTGCGGATGTGGCCCCAGCTGACAGGCTGTGGTACCCTTAGCACACCCTCAACTGAAGCCTTACCCTGATTTTGTGCCGCTCCTTGAAGCTTTCCACACTCTCCACGTCGTCCTTTGGCTTCTTCTCCTGTGAGGCTGGTCCGGCCTGGAAGACTATGCGAGGAGAGGGTTTCTGCCGCAAACTGTTCTCCCAGCCAGCAGATCCGCGTCTCCGAACCTGAGAACAAAAAGGACAGGCTTTGCTTACTGTCTATGTCTGCCTGGTGCAAGCAAAGCTGAGACGGAGTTTACGGCTACCCTTGCTTCATCGGGAAAAGGGCAGGAGGTGCCACAGCGGTTTCACTCAAGACAGCAGCAGAAGAGTGGAGACAGGAGCGGTCACCAACTCGGATGGCTTTAAAAGAAGATTAGACAAATTCATGGAGGATACGGCTATTGATGGCTAATAGCCACAATGGCCGCGTTGTACCTCCATTGTTGGAAGCAGTATGACTGAATACCAGTTGCTGGATATCGCAGGTGTGGAGAGTCTCTTCTCTTGCACTCGCGTCCTGCTTGCATCTGGTGGCTCTGGTGGGTCATCTGGTGGGTCCCGGTGAGAATAGATTGCTGAACTAGATGGGCCACTGGCCTGATGCAGCAGCCAGGCACTCCTTATGTTTTTAACATGTGGGAGGGGCACGACAGAGGTGCATAAAATGATGCACGGCGTGGAAAAAGTTTTTCTCCCACTCTCATAACACTAGAACCCGTGGACATCCAATGAAGCTGAATGTTGGAAGATTCAGGACAGACAAAAGAAAGGACTTCTTCATGTGGCTCATAGAATAGTAGAGTTGGAAGGGGCCTTTAAGGCCATCAAGTCCAACCCCCTGCTCAATGCATAATTAAACAACGGCATTCGCTCCCACAAGAGAGGCAGTGAAGGCCACCAGCTTGGATGGCTTTAAAAGGGGACTGGAGACATTCACGGAGGATAAGGCTATCCGTGGCTACTAGCCACAATGGCTATGTCTTTGAATACACCAGCTGCCAGGAATCACAAGTGGGGAGATTGTTGTTCTGCTCATGCCCCATTTGCAGGTGTCCCATGGGCTTTTGGGTGTGAGGAGGCTAGACAGGCCTGTGGCCTGGCAAGGCTTTTTCAAGAGGAGTAGCCAGGTGGCTTCTTAGTTCACTTCCATAGTTATATCAGGTAACTGCTAGGTTAGGTTACTGCAATGAGTTATACATGAGGGCGCCTTCACAGACAGTTTGGAAACCACAGGCAGTACAAAATTCAGTGGTCAGGTTACTGACTGGGACCAGAAGGCCTGGACATATTACACCAGTTCTGGCCCAACTGCGCTGCTTGCCAATTAATTTCTGGGCTCAATTGAAAGTGTTTTTGACCTTTAAAACCTTATGTGGCTCAGGACTGCAGTTCCTCAAGGACCGCCTCCCCCTCATATCAACCAGCCCAGACCCTGCAATTGTCATCAGAGATTCTTTTCTGTATGCCGCCCCTCTGAGGGAGGTGCAGGGAGTGATGACACGAGAGGGCCTTTTGAGTGGTGGCCTCCAATGTGAGGAATGCTCTGCCCAGGGAGATGCCCCGGCACCATCCTTGTCAGTCTTTAGGCACCAAGCTCAGACTTTTTTGTTTTCTCAGGCATTTAGTAATCGACTCCTATGGTAGTGCTCATTTTATAGGGGAGTAGGTAAGACTTAAGATCCTCCGTGGCGCAGAGTGGTAAGCGGCAGTAATGCAGCCAAAGCTCTGCTCACGGACGGAGTTTGATTCCAACGGAAGGAGGCAGTCGAATCTCCGGTAAAAGGGGTCGAGGTCCACTCAGCCTTCCATCCATCCGTGGTCGGTAAAATGAGTACCCGGCATATGCTGGGGGGTAAAGAAAGGCCGAGGAAGGAACTGGCAATCCCACCTCATATATATGGTCTGCCTAGTAAACGTCGCAAGACGTCACCCTAAGAGTCAGAAACGATTCACACTACAAGTGCGGGGACACCTTTACCTTTAAGTGAGACTTGTACTTATTAATACGTTGCTGAATGAGCATTTTATGTCTTTTGTATTGTCCGTTGTTTTAAATGCTTCTAGTTTTAAATTGCTTTTATGTATTTTCTGACATGTCACTTTGAGACACTTTCTTTCTATAAAGCAACTGATAAATCATCATCATCATCATGGGGTAAGGCTTTTTCCTGACAAAGAAGGTGAAGGCAGAATTCTTCCTTCTTCCATTGCTGCTGGCAGAGGGGCTGGATTTGAGAATCTCATGAGGTTATGCCTTCTCTAGACACAACCTTTACTCTTTAGCATTTTCTGGGGAAGGCAGAGACAGCAACTAGTATTTAGAGATATACTGCCCTGAGCATGAAGGTTCCAAGAAAACCTGACCAAAGCCCCCATTAGCTTGCAAGCTGATTCTGCTCTCTCGCTCTCGTGTGTGTGTGTGTGTGTGTGTGTGTGTGTGTGAGAGAGAGAGAGAGAGAGAGAGAGAGAGAGAGAGAGAGAGAGAGAGAGAGAGAGAGTTTAAAAATCCTCTCAAACCTTGCTTTTGTGGGGAGATGAAACTTTCTGGATACCAAATACCAAGCTACACACATGGCACAGCGCTGCGTATATATAAGATGAATACACATCCAGCCAAACCAAAGGCATTGTCCCTTCTTCCAGTTGACCTTTGTTTTTGTTTTTATGTTTTTCATTCTATGGTGGTGGTTGGTTTTTACTGTGTTGTAAACCGCTTTGATGTTTTTAACGAAATAGCGGTATACAAATATTTTTATAAATAAATAAAATTGTCAGGAGGTGGTCCCTCTGTCCAGATGAGAGATGTTCACCCTGTTCTGGAGGGCACTGCATTCCTGCTAAAGGAGCGAGTTCGTAGCTTGTGGGTGCTCTGAGATCCGGCACTGTCAGTGGAGGCACGTGGCCTTTGTTGCACAGACTGCCTCGTTGCCAGTTTAGGCTGGGATCCCAGCTACAACCCTATCTGGATGTGAATAGCCTGGCTTCAGTCACCCATGATCAGGTCAACTTTTGGATTACTGTAGTGAGTTATCTGGGGGGCTGCCTTTGAAGACAGTTCGGAAGCTTCATCTAGTGCAGAATAAGGCAATGGAAGTCCTACCTAGAATCAGGTACTATGAACACGTACAAGCAGTCCTGACTCACCTTCACTGGCTTCTGATTCATTTCCGGGCTCAATTCAAGGTGCTGGTTTTGCCCTATGAAGCCCCAGGTGGCTCGGGACCCCTCCATACCGAAAAGAACGTCTTTTCCCGTATATAGTTAGCTGTGCCCTTAAGATCAGTGGACCTTCTCCAAGTGCCGCCTCCTCTGGAAGCATGGAGGGTGACTTCAAGACAGTCTTTTTCAGCAGTGATCCCCATCACAAAACTGTCGAACAGTCCTGCCACCTACTTTAATATATACTTTCAGGCAAAGACTTAAAAAAAAAAATCTCCCAGGCTTTTGAATAACTTTTACATAACCTTTTGATGTCTTTTATAATCATGTTAGCAATGGTCTCTGCTGTTGATGGAGGCTGGCTGCTTCTTCAAAGCGGTTGATGCTTATTTCACAACCCGAGTTGCATTTGGCAAAGTTTCACATGCTGATTTGGCTTTTAGTGTAACTTGCTGTACATTGCCTGGGGCAACCTTCACCAACCTGATGCCTTCCAGTGGTTGTCATCCAAAACCTCTGGAAGGCACCAGGCTGGCAACAGCTGCCCAGAGAATTTATGTCATAAGGCGACTAATCAATGTAATGAGGCATTCGGTCTGTGGAAGAACTCACCTCCTGGCCCTCCTTGGCAATCTCATCACCCTTTTCCTTCCCTTGTGTCTTGCAAGACACTTGATCCAGGTCACCATCATCTGCACAATGGAAAATGTTGCCTTGAGTCACCTTGCAGCTTTCTCCCATTCTCTTCCCCAGAAAGCAATTTGGGCCAAACCACAAGGGGTGAGAACCACGCAGGTCAGAACTTGTTCATCCAATGCACTTTATCCCCAGGTGGCTTCAAGGGGGTTTCACAAGCAAATAGCCCTCCAGGCCTCCCCCCCCCGTTGGCCAGCAGATGACCAAAGCTGCGATGGAGAACGGATGGCCCGTCTCCCACGCTCCTCGTGGCCAGTTTGTCTGGCCCCCAACATGCCCACCCACTTGGCCCTGCAGCCTATCCATGCGCAGCCCACTCCTTTAGCTGCCCTTAACAAAGCAGGGCAGACCAAAGAGCTATGAGGCTGCCAACGTGCACCTTTGATCCCAACATGCTGGCAAGGACCTTGCAGTCACCACAGGCTTTTGCTACTCCAACCACGCGCTCCAGGAAGTGGACATAGAGCACTGCCGCCTTCCCCTTGGCAAGCAGCCCACGGCTGACTGTGGGGCCTTCCCCAAGTCACTGGTGATTCCACTTGGATCCTGTGCCAGACTTCAGCAGGCCCTTGATGCAGTGCAGCTGATTGGCTCCACCCAACCAGGGCAACCCCCTGCTCTGTCCAGCTCACCACCACACCATTTCGGCACTGGGCGGACTGCACTGCTGCTTTTAAATGGGAGCCAGTCTCCGCTTCCATCTGCAGGGGCTGCCTGGAAAGGGAGAGCGGGGTGTGGCAGTGTGGCAAGGCAGGGTAAGTGGGGTCTTTCTGAGCCCCGGAGGCCCTCAGCTATTATTATTTATTAGATTTATATCCTGCCCTTCCTCCCAGTAGGAGCCCAGTGCCTAGTGCCTGACCTGGCCGGCCACTGGCACCAGGCCTGATTCCACTGTCCATTTGGCTCTACAATGGGGGTGCAAACTGGGATGATCAGAGGTCCTCAGCAAAAGAGGCACAAGCCGGCCTCTTTGCATGGCCAAGCAATCCAGTTCTCCTCCTTCCCCTCCAACCGCCGCCCCCACAGCACCATCCTGCATCATCCTCCCAGTCTGGGCTGGAAGGCGTGAAGGCACAGCACGCGGCTCCCTTTGCAAGTGATGGGGGCCTGCCTCTCTACCCTAGCTACCTGCAGCCTTCTGCTTCCCTGTGACTTTCAAGGTGGGGTCCACTTTGTCCTCGGCTGGGTTCCCGCAGCTTCCGTTGACCAAGACCAGCTTTTCATCACTGTCCTCCCAGCGGACTCGCTTTTCCTTTCTCATGTTAACCTGCAGGACAGGGATGGGGGCAGGGCAGAAAAGAGACGGCAGGCCCGGCTTTACTCTGTTATTGCCCAATTTAAAAAAACTCACCACTGCTCCATGTTTACTTATTCTTCAGAATGTAAGTCACCCAGGTGGTGAAACACAGGAGTGCAGTCACCCTGTGGACAGGCACACATTTAGGGAACAGCTGTCACTCAGGGGCAGAGCGTCTGCTTTGTTCAATCCCTGCCAGTATCTCCAGGTAGGACAAAGACTCTTAACTGAACCATCGGAGAGCCACTGCCAGTCAGTGTAGACAGTACTAAGCTAGATAGGCCAATGGTCTGACTACAGTGTAAAGTACCTGCCTGAGCTCCAAGTGAATTTCCAATTGAAAAAGGTCTTTTGCTTGTGTTTGTGGAGTGCCCTCCCCAGTGAGGTGCGTCGTTGTCTTCAGGAGGAAACTTTGGGAGGGCTGGCAAAAGTGTTGGAGGGCTGCTGCCAAGCAGAGAGACCACAATGAGCTAGACTGCTCACCAGTGGCCTGACTTGGTATACAGCAACGTTCCCCAAACTGGCATAGTGGTTAGTGTTAGACTACGATCTGGGAGACCAGGGTTAGAATCCCCACATAGCTGTGAAGCTCACTGGGTGACCTTGGGCCAGTCACTGCTTCTCAGCCTCAGAGGGAGGCAATGCTAAACCTCCTCTGAATACCGCTTACCATGAAAACCCTATTCATAGGGTTGCTATAAGTCGGGATCGACTTGAAGGCAATCCATCTCTGTTTTTTCCCCAAGGTGGACTACAACTCTCATCAGCCCCAGTCAGCTGATATCAGGTAACTTTATGTTAAGAGAGAGAGATGGAGATATTCCCTAATAGGCAAAAAACGTTTAAGAACATACCTATAGCCAACAGATATTTCTATCAAACTTTAAAAAGCAGGGAAACTGGGCAGCTATAGCGAATGCACCAGGGGAGCAGGAGACCTGACCTCCTCTCCAAGACATTGTACTGCTCTACAAATTTGTCAAAATGGAAACACAATTTGGGTTGGTCTTCCACAATCCAATCCACTTCCTGTGCAGCTTGGAAGAATTTGGCAACACGTTCCCTGCTTTTTAAAGTTTGATAGAAATATCTGTTGGCTATAGATATGTTCCTAAACCGCAAGGTTTTCTTGCCTGTTAGTGAATTTCTCTGCTTTTCAATCTGGGGGTAAGAAATGGGATCCTGTGCAAGTTTGCTGAGAATAGATTGATCATTTGCATGCTTATTGAGTTCAACAGGATTTACTCCCCTGCAATCATGCTTAGCATAGGTGAAACTGATCATTAGGGGATGAGGAGGGGAGAGAGGAGGGAGAGGAAGGAGGAGGGAAGAGAAGGGGAGAGGAAAGGTAGGTCTAATCATTTGCATACTTACTGAGTTCAATGAGATTTACTCCTCTGCAATCACACATAGGACTGGTGAAACTGACCATGAGGGGGAGAGGAGAAAGGGGGAGGGGAGAGGAGAGGGAAGGAGGGGAAGGGGTAAGGAGATTGGAAGGGGAGGGGTGAAAGGGCAGGAGGGATGGGACAGGAGGAGGAAGGGAAGGACAGATTTGATCATTTGCATGCATATTACGTTCAGTGGGATTTACTCCTGTGCAAATGCTTAAGATAGGTAAAAATGACCTGGGGTATGGAAGGGGGGGAGAATGAGGGGGAGGGGAGGAGATTGGGTAGGTGGGCATTGGGCAGAGGGGAAGCCCCTTTCCTTTACAAAAGGAAAACATTGTGAACAGTATCAATCTGTTTCAAGATTTCCCCCACCTTTTTATTCTACAGCATTCTACGCCCTATTCTCCTCACAGACCTTCAATCTTTTGAAGAGGGACTGACTGTTGAACCCCTCTGGCCACTGGAGCTCTGTAAAGGGAATGAGTCTCCTCTCCGCACCCTTCACAAACTACACTTCCCAGGATTCTTTGGGGGAAACCATGATTGTCTCAGGTGATATCAAAGTCTGGCGTGGGTGTGGCCCCCTGATTAGCCAAGCCCAGCAGCTGGGAGTCTGGCTTTTAGAACACTGACAGTTGGTTCTTACTAAGCATGTTTGACATTATCATTGAGTGCCATGTAAAATATCTTAAATTAATTAAAAATCAGCCAGGCATTTTTTTTAACTTTTAAACTGCAGAAGATGAAGATCAGAGTATGGGGCAAGGTCAGTAACAGGATTACAGGGACTCTGTGCACATGGCTGATTTTTAATGAATTTCAACAGATTATGAGAACTCTGACAGAAAAAAAAACCAAAAGGGGTCTGTGTTTTTTTAAACTTTGAACTCTCGATTCTCTCTGTTTTCTGTATTGCCATGAAAACTTTGTTGTTGTTATGTGCCTTCAAGTCGATTACGACTTATGGCGACCCTATGAATCAGTGACCTCCAACAGCATCTGTCATGGACCACCCTGTTCAGATCTTGTAAGTTCAGGTCTATGGCTTCCTTTATGGAATCAGTCCATCTCTTGTTTGGCCTTCCTCTTTTTCTATTCCCTTCTGTTTTTCCCAGCATTATGGTCTTTTCTAGTGAATCATGTCTTCTCATGATGTGTCCAAAGTATGATAATCTTAGTTTCAACATTTTAGCTTCAAGTGATAGTTCTGGTTTAATTTGATCTAACACCCAATTATTGGTCTTTTTCGCAGTCCATGGTATGCGCAAAGCTCTCCTCCAACACCACATTCCAAATGAGCTGATTTTTCTCTTATTCACTTTTTTCACTGTCCAACTTTCACATCCATCCATCGAGATCGGGAATACCATGGTCTGAATGATCCTGACTTTAGTGTTCAGTGATACATCTTTGGATTTGAGGACCTTTTCTAGTTCTCTCACAGCTGCCCTCCCCAGTCCTAGCCATCTTCTGATTTCTTGATTTCTTGATTTCCAGTCTATCTGAAGGAGCGCCTACAGAATCACCAATCATGCCGCCTGACAAGATCAGCCTCACAAGACCTTCTCTCGGTCCCACCGGTTAAAACAGCTAGGCTGGTGCGGACCAGAGAGAGGGCATTTTCGATTGTGGCCCCCACCCTCTGGAATTCCCTTCCGTTTTATCTCCGACATGCTCCCTCCCTGATGGGTTTTCGCCAAGCCTTAAAAACCTGGCTATTCAGGCGGGCCTATGGGATTGGGGAGGATTAATTTTATAAGGTTTTAAATAGAAATTGCTTTTAAATGGATTATGATTGCGTTTGCTTGTATTTTATTTTGTATTATGCACTGCTCTCTATTATTGTAAGTCGCCTAGAGCGCCCACTAACCTGGACAGATAGGCGACCAACAAATAAAATTTATATTATTATTATTATATTATTATTGACTATTGTCTCCATTTTGGTTGATGACTGTGCCGAGGTATTGATAATCCTTGACAAGTTCAATGTCCTCGTTGTCAACTTTAAAGTTGCATAAATCTTCTGTTGTCATTACTTTAGTCTTTTTGACGTTGAGCTGTAGTCCTGCTTTTGTGCTTTCCTCTTTAACTTTCATCAGCATTCGTTTCAAATCATTCCTGGTTTCTGCTAGTAGGATGGTATCGTCTGCATATCTGAAATTATTGATATTTCTCCCTCCAATTTTCACACCTCCTTCTTCTTGGTCCAAGCCTGCTTTCCATACGATGCGTTCTGCGTATAGCAAGTGTTTCTGAGTTCAGGACTGTAAGTTTTGTAAGGTTTTGTTTTGAAACGAGCTTATGAAGCAGCAAAATGGCATGGGGGGTATTTTCAATTAACATTGTGGAATGCGAAAAATCCATGCTGGCTATAATATACAGCCACTCTTGTAGTTGTATTATTATTATTATTATTATTATTATTATTATTATTATACACTGAAGAATGTCTACTAAGGGGCCAAGGGCCTCCAGGACCTACCACTGATGAAAGCCCTAGGGAATCTTTGGTCGTCCAGATGTTGCTGAACTACAGTTGCCATTATCCTTGGCCATTGACCATGCTTGCTAGGGCTGATGGAAGTTGTTATTATTGTTTACCAAATTTCTATCCCACCGTTCCTTATAGAAAGAGCCCAGGATGGCAAACAAGGGACAAAACACTAGAAACACCTTTTAAAAAAATCTTAAAACATGTAAAAACATTTTTTTAGATCTTTAAACACAGTTCCAAAACAGAAGCACACTAGGATAAGGTCTCAACTTAAAAGGCTCGTTGAAAGAGGAAGGTCTTCAGTAGGCACCAAAAAGATAACAGAGATGCCGCCTGTCTAATATTTAAGGGGAGGGAATTCCAAAGCGTAGGTGCCGCAACACTAAAGGTCCACTTCCTATGTTGTGTGGGACAGACCTTCTGATAAGATGGCTCTGAACTGCAGGAGGCCCTCAGTTCAGCAACACCTGGAGAGCCAAATATTCCCCACACCTGATCTAGTGGAACACCCACTGCAAGAGCCAACCATCAACAGTGAGCACTGGCACTACATCAGGTTAGCCCTGCCACTCCAGCTCTGCCTTGTCATCTGACTAGAGGCAACACCAACGTGGCAATTTTAGCTTTACATATCTGATTTTATACACTTAGCTTAAGCACAGCCATATTGGGTCTTGCAAGAACCTGTGTTTATTTATTTATTGCCTTCCACATACATCTCAAAGTGATGTATCACTGTGTATTTGTGACTGTTCACCAAGGAAGAACATGCTGTCATGGAGCGCGGATGAAAATCACTAGTAACCCAAAGCTTCTGATGGCTGAAGTTTAGCACTTCCAGCACAGCTTCCAAATATATCCATGGTGAAAGCTCATGTGTAAAATGGGGAAAACATCTAAGAGAAAGACCCAGATCCAATCTGACACTGATTTTATGATTTTATGCCTTCTACATTAAATTTTACCCTTGTAGTCCCCTTTAGTACCACTCCCTATATATATGTATATAGTATTTTATGTATTTTAATTTATTTTAATGTTTTTGTGATTTTATTGTTTACAATTTGATTATGTACGTGTTTGATTTTTATTTTTGTAAGCTGCCCTGAGTGCCCTATTACAGGGTAGAAGGGTGGGATAGAAATATTTTAAATAAAGAAATAAAGAAATAAAGCCAAAAGGCGGTGGTCGGCAAAAGGGAAGAGATCAAAGCAGCATACGATGTTTGGACAGCGACCCAGCTGGGCGGCCTTAGCCCTTCTGGCTGGCAAAGAACTGGGTAACTCTCTATGTAATGTGAATTCTGTATGGAAGTGTGGCTACGAATTAAGTGCTCATTAGAACAGGTAAAAATGCAGCACGGTGTCTATTTGGGAAGGGCCGTAGCTCACTTGTAAAACACATGCTTTGCACGCAGAAGGTCCCCAATTTAATTCCTCAGCAGCATCTCCAGGTAGGGGTAGGGGTAGGAGAGACCCCCTGTCCAAAAACTTGCAGAGCTGCTACAAGGTAGGATCGACAATACCCAGCTAAATGGACCAGTGCTTCGACTTGGTATAAAACAACATGCTATGTGTTTCTCTGCAACAGGGATGGTGAACCTGCAGCTCTCCAGAGGAGAACAGACTCCAGCTCCAACCATCACAGCCCACTGGCCATGCTGGCTGCCAGCCGGCTGGCTAACTGTGATGGGAGTTAACGGGTTCAACAAATCTGGAAGGCCGCAGGTTCCCCCCACCTCTGCAAAACAGATGGGTCATCATAAAGAAAGAGCCACCACCCTATACCAGCCCAGTCACTATGCATGTGTGAGTGTTGTGGGACTGCACCTAGTGCGATTTGTGGCATGCTTGCCAAAACAAAAGTTGGCTGCTGTCACTGATCTCCAGACAAAGGTCTTGTGTTGGAACAAAACTCCCAGCCTGTAACGCACTGTTAGGAAACAGGTGTTTGGCTACACCCTGAGTCTGGGATGGGCTGCCAAAGATTCCATGGTTATGTTCAATGAATGCTTCTGAGGCACAGATGGCAGGGAGCTGAGCTGAGAGATCTTTTTCTTGTGGTGGTCTCTGATTGTTGGGTTCAGCTCCTTTCCTCTCACCTCATCTGAGAAACCAAAACAAAACTTTTTTTTTAAAAAGAGCCTGTCCCACCAGCTTTGGGCCCATGAGATGTTCCAGACTCCAGCACAGTGGGGGCCACATTCTGTCCTTGCAAACATCAAAAAAGGGAGAACCAATTTCAAGATGCTGAAGAAACAGTATTGCCCATTTGATTAATGCCCAACCAGAGCTTGGAAAAGTTACTTTTTTGAACTACAACTCCCATCAGACCCAGCTAGCATGGCCACCGGCTTGGGCTGATAGGAGTTGTAGTTCAAAAAAGTAACTTTTCTCAGCTCTGTGCCCAACACATTTTGGCCAGAAATAGTGATGATTGGTAGCTCCAGGTCAGTGGGGCAGTGGAATCTGCTCTGGGTTTTAGTCTGACCAATCAAGGAACTGTCCAAGGTGTGAAAGCACTTTGGACAGTTCCTTGAAAGTTTGGGCTAAAACCCAGAGCAGATTCCACTGCCTCACTGACATGGAGCCACCACGGGCGAAAATATACCTTTCTTGGGAGCATGTGTGTTTCCTTGCGAACTTAGAATCATTAGTTTTGAAAATACTGTAGGCAAGACTCTTAAAGTTATATCATTGCATTTCTCGGTGGGTCCTTAGAGGAGTTTTGCCAAAGTGTTTTCAAAACAAATGTTTCTGAGCTGTCCACAGGGAAGCTTAAATGGGTCAAGGGAGGCCTGCTCTGGCCAAATTGCATCGGGAAGGAATTAAAGTGCAATACTTTTTCTTCAGCATCTTAAAGGTCTTTTTCACTGGATGCTTTTTATTTTTGTCCTTTCACTGGATGCATTCCTTGGTCAGGTGTCTGTGCGCATCCTTGCAAATGCCAAAATGTCCCCACAAATCCCTGTTATCCGTTCAAATCTTCACCTCTGTAGCACGGCAATCTCTGCTACAAAGGGAAGCAAGCAAGCAGGCAGGTATTTGGTGTCCCGGATGGAGTAAACCCGCCAACTGCTTTCTGAAATCTTACTGATCCTGCACATCTGCTCCCAGACCCAGGACACAATGGGGGATGGGGAAGCTGCCTGGGCATGCTGGACTCCGCCCTGCCGCTCACAGACCTTGAAGGTCCCGCCTGTCATTCAGGCGGGGTTTTCCTCCGGAGATGCCTCATGTGGCTGAGCCCCTGGACCCAAACATGTTTTCAGTGTCAGAGCTCAGCCACAACACATATGGAGTACTCGTGAGGAAAAGAGACTGTCCCTGACCATGTGCAGACTAGACTGCCTTTCCTCAAGATTAAGGAAACAATGTCTTGGATTAGGACAGTAATGCCCAAACCGTCACCCAGGAAAAATGAAAGACTTCTATAAGCACAATGGGGCTGCCCACTGCAGCTCTGTATGATTCACTGCTCTGAACTGATTCCTTCCAATCAGCCTCCTTTGAGGGGCAAGTAATCCTGCTGCAAACTCTGTCTCAGGTGTGGCTGAATCCTTCACTTTGCTCCTGATACCAGCAGCACAACTGAATCGCCTCACTTCAGAGGAGGCTGCATGTTGCAACTGTGTGGCTCAGTTCAGACAATCCCCTGAACCCCTTAGTTCAAGTGATCAGGAATGAGGCAAGATGGAGAGCCCCAGGTTCATGCCCGTGTACACCCCTGCCCTCCTTCATGCACGAGGAGAGGACAGGTTCCCATTTCATTAGAGAACATACCACCATTCCCCATTTTTTATTCCAGCTGAGGTCCAGTCTCTTTATCAGTTGTGTGGGGACAATTCTCCTTCACTTCATCTCCGTGCTAGGAAAAGCTACTCCTGAAGGCTGCCTGCCTGTCATCCAGCTGTTGAAAGCACAAAAGCCCTGCCTTAAAAAAGGCAGCAATCCTAATGGTTTCAGCACTGCTAGTTAAGAATTCAGGGCCAAGGTCAGCACAAGCAACACAGGCAGTGGGATCGTGCAGCGGCTTGGACTGGCAAGACATTACGAATCTTCCCTTCCAGTAGCATCTCATGTGTATGAGGCCCAGTGGGCTCCAGGGCTTATCCAGAACCCAAACGGGAAGCCCATCCAGCCCTGAGATTTTGAACCTGGGTTTACAGATTCAGTTTTAGCTACTATGAAACACCAGCTCTCTTCCAGCCTATGCTAGTAGCAATTGTCTCTGAGTGCGCATCAAAGTACAGACTCAGAGTCACTTCACACAGGTTCATTATGCCTCAGCTGTTCAGAGACCCAGAGAATGCACCATTTCTTCTTTTGAGGAAAGGCAAGGTATGAACATTTCAGATAAATAACATGGGAACATCAGAAGAGCCTGGCTGCTGGATCAGGCCAAAAGCCCATCTAGTCCACTATCGTGTCCTCACAGTGGACAGCCAGATGCCTCTGGGTAACCCAGCTAAACTGCAGCTTGTAAAAAGTTACAGTTAATGAACCAGGGAATGTGTTAATTGATGCATGTTGGCATATTTAACTTGATGCTTTACAGCACTGGTCTTCTGCCTTGCCTCCCCAGATGCTGACGGACTACAATTCCCATCATCCCTCACCATCGACCATGCTACATGGGGATGATGGGAATTGTCATCCAAGAGCATCCGGGGACCCAATACTGAAGACCAGTGCTTTACAGTGCAATCTTTACTACAGCTGTTCAGAAGTCCTACTGAATTTAATGGGGCTTACTCCCAGGTAAGTGGGCTTGAGATTGTAGCCTTAGGGCAGTTTTTCATTACCTGGTGCCCTCCAGATGTTGCAAACCAAACCTCCAGCATGGCTAGAAGGAACCAGATTGAGGAAGGCTGGCCTAACGGTTGAGCCACAAGGGTGCATTCATTTTTCCTCCGTTGTCCTACTATGTCATCTCCCAAAGATTGCAGCAGGAGAGCTAATGCTATCCATTTCCATTTACTTTCTTATTTCCCTTCATTAATGCCGCACCCAGGACAAATCTCACCAGCCAAAGGAATCAGGTTTTACATGATTTCCATATTTCCGGAAGGCTGCACACTTGGAAGTCCTCATAATACGCCGTCGATCCTGTACACAGTTACTAGGAGAAAGCCCTAACGGACACAGCGTAAAAATGCACAGGACTGCACTGTAAAAGTTCTGCCACGCCTCTGCTTCACCTCCTACTCCTAACCTAAGATTGCCACAGACCTCACTCTTGCTGCTCTGAGCAGCCACGTCATACAGCAAAGCGTAGAGTTTCATAGTCGGGAAAGGGATGGCCAGATGCCACGGGGATGGGACTAGCCTGCCCACGAATCAAGTTGCGTGACATTGGCCCCAATCACACATTCATGCACATCCCTTGAGTTGTCTGCTCAAAACCTGGCAACGGAATGCCTGAACCGACCCCACTGAAAAACACTCTGCTTGATGCGATGGGAAGACTCTCTCTGGGATGTTTCATCTAGAATGGGCCCTTCACATGTGGAAGTCATTGCTATATATTGCAGTCGTTCAGTGGCGGGTGTGCCTGTGTGCACCAACCCTTTGACTGAGGAGTGTCTCACATTGTTCTTATTTTCCATTTTGTCAATTGCGTTGCCTCCTATCCATCCCTCCAAACCCTGAGGCTTCCAGGAGGGAGCCAGGAACAGGTGGAAGCCCAGAAAGCAAGAGAGGAGCTTTGCTGGCTCAATGAATGAATCACGCTGAAAGAAAGATGAATAAACAGGCACGTTACGCTCTAGGGGGAAAGAATGCACCCAACTGCCTTTGGGAACAGACCATCCAACTCTAGAAATGAGATCCTGATTCTCTTAACCACCATGATTTTTTTATAAAGGGGGGGAGGAGAGACACTGAGTCATTACAGCCCCAACGTCTGTCTTCCTACTCAGTGATTTAATCAAAAGAGGGTTGGTCGGTTCCTGAAAGTCAGCTGCTGCAGCCGAGTCACTTTTTTGGGGAGGGTGGAGGTGCACAGAGCAGCGCTGGACACCCCTTACCAGAGCGCCAGGTTGCTGCCACTTTCTTACCCCGCCTCCTTCCTTTATAGAGTTAATCCCCCGCTTTTGTCCTTGCAGAGCTGCCCTCTGCTCTGTTACTGGGGATTGCAATTTAGCAAGTTCTGGCTGAAATCATTTAATTGGGGCTTGCATGGAGGCCCTGCAGGAGGAAAACCGGGAGGTGCAGATCCAAGAGACAGGCATTGAAGGGGGACTGCACTGACCTTGCCTTCTCTGAATGGCAGGCACAAGTAACTAAGACCAGAGGGGACATCCAGTGACCAAACCCTCATGCTGTGGACAGGCTGCAAAAATCTAACTTGTGCATATCATGGCATGCAGCAGTGGAGGCCATTGCAACGATCAGACAATGTGGACCTCCTAGACTGCCACCATTAGTTGACTGAATAAGCCATTGCTCAAAGGGGGTGGGGAGGAATCCGCCCAGATAAACTTCTGCAAGCCCAACGATTCTGCATTCATTTCCTTGACTTCAAAGGACAGACTCAAGGTCTGCCTGCTTGACTCTCCTGCGGGAGCAGAGAAGAAAAGGCTCAAGGGAGGAAGAGGGGCAGCGCCTCCCACTCCATCCGAAGGGCACCTCTGTTTTCTTTTGGAATAGCTGCCTGTGTTCAGAGTGGTGGAGAAGACGCCCTGCCCCCGAGATGTAGCGGAGAATGGCACAGTTGGAGCCACTGGCCAGCAGAAAAGATGGGTCAGAGATGACTTATAAAAGGAGCTCAATACTAAAAGGCCTAAAAGGATATTTAGAAATGCTGACTGAATCATTCTGGTAGTTTCCTCACTAAATATGCGTTGTATCCAACATTAATCAGAGTAAGAGTTGGCCCACTGAACATAGTTTGGTCCGAGGTAGCAGGTACCAGTTGCTGGAAACCTCAGGAGGGGAGAGCGCCCTTGCACTCAGGTCCTGCTTGTGGGCTTCCCATCGGGGCATCTGGTTGGCCACTGTGAGAACAGGATGCAGGACTATATGGGCCACTGGCCAGATCCAGCAGGCTCTTCTTATGTTCTTATGTTCTTAACAGGCATGACTGACTTAGGCCCATTCATTTCAATGGGCAGAATTTCAACTAAATAATGGCAAGAGCAGAACAACTTCCGCTTGCACAACAGGATTCCCCCCTCCCCTCGTGCATCCCCTTAAATCTGTTCTGGGAGTTCCCCCAATTCTCCACAGCAGATTTGGGGATGGTGTGGGGGACACATGGGGAGGACAAAGAAAAGTCCCATTGCACAAGCAGTTCCACATGTGCAGTTTAGTAGCCCAATGGATCTACTCTGAGTAGCAGTTGGATTCAACCCCATTGATTTATATATCCAAGAGGCCTTTGATCGGTTGGTCACCCATTGCTAGCATACTGCCCCATTGTGTTGTTCTAGGACCTCCTTTTTTGAATCCCCACATAGCCATGAAGCTCACTGGGTGACCTTGGGCCAGTCACTGCCCTGCAGCCTCATGAAAACCATCTTCATAGGGTCACCATAAGTCGGAATCGACTTGAAGGCAGTACATTTACATTTTACTCATAACACTAGAACCCAATTTGGAGGAGGGATCATTCAATGAAGTTGAATGATAGGAGATTCAGGACAGAGAAAAGGAAGTACTTTTTCACACAGCCCACAGCTAAAATGTGGTAGTTGCTGCCAAATGTGGTGATGGTTGTCACCAACCTAGACAACTTTAATAGGGGATTGGACAAGGTGGTCTGTGGATGCTAATCACGATGGCCATTCATAGTAAACTCCAGTACGACTCTAAACATCAGTTGCTGGAGAACAGCAGCAGGAAAGGGCTTTTGCACTCCTGTCCTCCTCGTGGACTTCCTGCAGGCATCTGGCTGGCTACTGTGGGATGCAAGAAGTTGGACAACGTGGACCTTTGGACTGACCAGCACAGCTTGTCTTATCTCATGATTGACTGTTCTAAATATAAAAGCAGACCACTAGTGTAGGCAACTGCTGAGGAAGGCATGGCAAGGGAAGACTTACGCAGCATCCAAGTCCCCCTCACAGCACTCCCGCGGGTCCCAGTCCAGCCTGAGGTTCCACCAGCAACAAGGCTGGCACAGCAAAATGATCCCAGTGGTGGTCTACAGGGAACGCTGATTTCCGTCCCCATGTGCAGCTCCCAACGGAGCCTGAATCCAGCTGGGCCGGCAGTTCCCAAGCAGCAAGTGGAGGCTGTAGAGCCTCCCGCTGGCTACCCCTGAGTCGGATTGCTCTGTAAATCCAGTACCATTAAGATGAAAATAAATTGTTTTCATCCACATAAAGGGCAATCTGGAGAGAAGCCTGCTGCTTAGAAAGTGGCCCATCGATTCCTGGTCCTCTTCTACTCCCAGTGCTGACCTTAGAAGCTTGTGCCTGCTTTTTCCTAGATATTTCCCCTCTCCTATTATTACCTCCTTTCCCACAAATTTGGTTTCAAATTGCTGCTGGAGGCAGAAAACAAACCAGAATAAGACGACTATGGGGTTGAGGGAGGGGGTGGAAATCAGCCCCACCCCACCCCCAAAGCTTTATTCTGAAATCTGAATTAGTTTGGTGGTTCTCAGTTCGTCCCGTTGGGAAAGGGGTGTCCATACATCACAGACACAATATCCATCACCACCACCAGCTGAACCTGTGCCAACTTCTTCTCTGTTGCTTCTCTGAAAGCAAGGCTAGTTCCTAAAACATAAAAACCTCAGCCCACTACAGTCTCATTAAATTGTGCAAATCAGCAACAATTATGCATATCTGCTTAATTTCCATGATTTGTTCTGGAACCAAATTAACTAAGCTTTGCAAAAGAACTTAAATTCTTTTGACAAGAAGGAGGGGTTGGTGGGTGGGAGGAAGCCAGAGGAAAGCGGTCACGCTGGAGGCCATGAGGGTGAAAATGCGCTTACAGAAAGGCAAGCTGAGAATCTCAGGAATTAGGGTTGCCAGGCTCAGGGCCTGAGAATGATTCTGTATCTTTAAGAGAAGAGAAAATTCAGCCAAGTGCAGGTGTTCTTGCAACACTGTAATGGGAAAAACCACAAGGTGGAATTCTCCCTTCCCCCTGCACAACTTTAAAAGGTACAGGAGACCTTTTGGAGGCTGGGCCTGTCAATAAAGAGGAACACTGCACTAGTGAAATACAGACAATCATCTAATTGTTACCATCAACACTCACTATTTTTTACTTTATTTTTATTTAACAAAACATATATAGTGATTGCAACAAAATATATAGTGTGGTGTTACTCTATAATTAGATTAGATTAGATTAAATTAGATTAGACTTGATTGATTGATTGATTGATTGATTGACTGGTTGATATCCACAAATTGTCAGTGGGAACTATGCAGAGATGTTTCACCATTTCCTCGTGACTTCTCATATGTGATTATTTCAGTTAGGAATTCCAAGCTTCAAGCAGAGCACACATGGGAAGAGATCAGCTCCCCCACCCAATAGTATGTGTGATCATGTACACAAGGTGGAATCAGCGATATCAAGGTTACAGGGGAACTGGTGTCGAAAACTTGGAAAGACACTACAATGAACAAACTATTGTCTGATGAAGAAGCTCTTGCACTGGATACACCCACAGAGAAAGAGAGTTTTGATGCAAAGACTCTTGTTGGCTTCACCCTGTACTCAAGCATCTTACCCTGGTCTACTGATGGCCACCAACCTGGTTGGGCTTTAAAAGAGGATTAGACAGATCCATGGAAGATACAGCTATCAACGGCTACTAGCCATAACGGCAATATCCTACTATCACTTGTAGTATGCCTCTGAATACCAGTCCCTGGGTACTGCAGCTGAGGAGAACACTATTGCAAGTCCTGTTAGAGGGATTCTCAGAGGCATCTGGTCAGCTGCTTGAGAACAGGATGCTGGACTACATGGATCTTTGCCCTGATCCAGCAGGGCTGTTCTTATGTTCTTATCCCATTTCCATGAGGGTCAATGAGATGCTGAAATGATGCCCACTGGTACTTATAAAAAACGTTTTGGGCCTCACTCCTAGGCCAAATGATGGCTCAGATTAGATGTGCCTCTGGTTCTTATGTTCTTAAGTTTCATGTTCATTTTTTCACACACACATTGCTCAGGTCCCCACGCACAGACAAGGATGAAAATATTTTATAATGTGGTTTCCTGAAAGATGTACCTGATGGCGGAAAATAAACTGTTAAGCAGCTGCCATTTTCTTAAAAAGGAAACTGTTGGCAAAAAATCTGCTCCAGATCCATAACAATTGCAACAATTTTTGGACATTATTGTTATTGTTAACTTGGACATTATTTGTCCTGCAGTTAGTCCCTTTTAACTGTATTCTGGGTTTGCTTCTTTTTTTATTGTAGAAACGTTATCTAATTGGTCTTCTGTTGTTAGCACCCTTCAGCCTTTGAAGAGTCTACATACATAGTTTTTTAAAAATTACTGTTTCATTTGGAGTGTTCAAAAGATGTCACAGACTCACACAAATATCTCCATAATCCTCACTACAGCCCTGCAATGTGGGTCAGTATTTAATAATCTTCATATTGGCATTCAAAACAGACTCTGGAGCTGAGCTCTATGTTACGTTTAGCACTGTCCTTCCTTCCCTGCAAAAATGCAAAGTGAAAATTAGTTCTGCTTACAATCTCTCCGGTGATCCTTCTGAGTTCCCCACCTTAGCCTCCAAGGCTAACTAATGTAGTCACCCCTGGACCTCTTCCTCCCCCACCCTTGCATACATACATACTCCCCCAGAGCCTCACCTAGCAGAGGATGTGGCTCTGTCTCAACCCACCTTCCCTTCTTCACCCTCTTTCTTTTATTACATCATTACCGGAAGGCCTCAAAGCTCCAGGAAACTTCTGCTTTAGAGCTGAGCATTTGGAGAACTACCCTCTCCCCTTCCTTCCTCTGGCTCAGGAATGGTTTGATGCCTCTAACCACCAGCTAATATCTGCTCAAGACACACACCTTTCGATGGAAACATGTGCTGGTGGTCCCAAAGAACGAGAGATGCAATCTAAGTCAAGCAGCTTTGAGTTAGGCTGGCATACAATCCCAGCTACAACAATCTAGAAGCAGCTGTTCTGGTCAAACAGAGCTCTTCTTCAAACTGAGGTGAACAACTGGAAAGGTTACTTGCCCATTTGAGAGGCTAACTGGCCCCAAACCAATCATCCAGACCTTGGGGGTGGGGGAGGTGAAGTGATTGCCTTAGGCCTCCCACATGGAGAAGGACTCATCAACATAGACAAACAGTGCACTCTGACTGAGAAGATAAGGAAGGGGGAGGTCTCAAACACACATCAATGCCCAGGTCTCTCAAAAAGCACCCCCCCCCGTGCTCTGCATAAAACCAATTCAGACATGCATCCTGAGGTGAGATTGTGCTGCTGGAACCAGAACCAAGGATGCACATTGCACATCTATTTGTACAAAGCAACTCTCCAAGTGGATTCAGCTCTTTGAACCTTGCCGGCGCAAATCCTCTTTTTGAAGATTCTGCAATGATGAAGTTTAAATCACCACAATCAGAACAGCCACTGCACAAAAAGGCTGGGCAACTGCTCGATGGCTGCAAGTGACATGTGTGAATGCACCGACATGTACAGGAATTTCATATAACCTCACATCAGCTCAAGCGCAAACGTTCCCCATGTGCAGCTGCCAGAGAAACCTGGCATGTGAACGTGGTGCACCAAGGGCCCAACATATGAATCAAAATGGTAGCCACTCGGAAACCCTCCAATGCCGTCTTGCCTCATTGAAGCCAAACCCTTAGTTATTTTACAAACATTCACCCTCCATTCATACAGCAGCAGCAGCAACAAAACAGGTGAATGCGAGATTATGTAAACAACCCTGTAAACAAATGCAAAGTCCGAGGGGTGTATTCAACTAAGCTATGCTCAGAGTAGACCCATTCGGCAGCATCCAGCTAAGCAGTGCAAGCACTCTTGGTTGTGCATTGGGACTTACTCTCCCTCTTCTCTCCCTGTGCGCCACCTAAATGTGCTCTGGAGGTTTAGGGGAATCCCCACAACATTTTTAGGGTGCACACAGGGAAAAAGAGGGAGAAGTTCAGCTTTGCAGCCAAAAGTGCTTCTGCTAGCAGAACTGTTTAGCTGGATACCACTCACTGAAATGAATGGACCTAAATTAGTCATGTCCATTCATTTCAATGGGTCTTCTCTGAGTAGGACTAGCAGTGGATACGACTGTGTGTCTTGCATTGCAATCCTATACATTTCAATGAGATGTTAAGTCCCACTGAGTTCAGTACTGAGTTCCCAGTACGTGAGCTGCACCATTAGACACCTCAGCTGTGTGAATGAAAGAGGTTGAAGTTTTCAAAAGTTAAAGAATCCACATTTAGGTGTTAATTGAGAATATTAACCCAAGAATGCTGTGATGACTCTACAAATGGATCTGTTACAAAAAAATCAGTAAAACAGACAAGTGTGATCTTCTGAATTACACAAATATACACGTACAGGTGCACCCACGATCACCCTGCAATCTTCACGCCACTTTCTGCGTGGAAAAGTTCCACTGGCCCCAGTGGGATTTATCAATAAGTGAGTGATCTAAGGAAACAGATCTTCCGAAAGGGACACATCTCACCTCCGTGTTTCTGCTGCAGGAGAAGGCCCATGTGGTGGCCACCCCAAATTACTAACAGGGGCTAGTGGGCTACTAAAAATGTGTGTGGACTAGTAACGGCTGGGAGTGATGGGAGATATAGTCTGGAACAACTAGAGGGCACCAGGTTGCTGAAGGCTGATGTACAAAGTTATTGAATGAGAGAAGCTTCTACCTGGTCTTGAAGATGCCTGGGGACATTCTGTCGGTTTTGCAGTGTCTCTTGTCTATGGGCAATGGTTTCTGAAGAACTTCTACTTGGGTAGAACAGTGTGTGAAAAGCCTTCCTTGATGCTGGGTTGGATACCAGCTAATTCCCACCCAGGACACCTCTGATGATCTGACTGGGCGGAGTGAGAGGCTGAGTAGGCCAACGCCTGGTGGTTTGGTCCCATGACGTTCCCATTGCATTGAGGGGGGCATCATGTATGTATGCAGTGGCTGGCCCCCAGTAGAGAGAAAGGGGGCCCTGCAGGCTGGTCTGCTCCAACACTCTTTTTGATGCAGAAGTAAACTCTACTTTGTTCCACGAGACTCACTCCCAAGCGCGTATGAAAAGGGGTGCAGCCTTGACGTCACAGCCGGGCTCTGCCCTAGACTCAGCTCCCCCTCCGTGAAAGAGAGGCCTGCCTCACGGGGCTGTTGTGAGTACGGACCGTATTGCTGGGAAAGCGCTTCGGCAGTTGAGGGGGAAACCGTCTCACAACCTTGATCGCCCCAGTTCGGGGACTGTATCCCCGACCAAGGCTGCAGTCCGACACGCTGTCCCGTGAGAGCAAGCCCCATTGAACGCAGCAGGGCTTTGCCTCTGAGTAGACGCGCATAGGATCGGGCTGCGCGACCCACCTTCCCAGCGCGCGCTTCCTCCCTGAGCGCTCTGTCCTCCGGGAGGCAGCCGGCTGCTCGTCCCAAGGCTCATTCAGAAAGCCGCCGCGGTGAGGTTGGGGGGGCGGGAAGAGAGAAAGTGGCGAGGGGGAGCCCCCCCCGCTCCGTCTCCCTGTTGCTCGCCAAGCGCCTCTAAAACACTCCTCGCAGCAGCCCCCTCCCGGGACCGCCCCCAGACCCCCGGGGTAGTCCCTCTGCAGCGCGCACGCCCTTCCTTCCCCAGCGGCGCCCCCAGCCCCAAATCGCAATCCCCCCGCCCCGCAAGACAAAGCCCTCCGGCTCTGCTCCGCCCGGACCCCTATCCTGGGGGTCATCCCCCCGCCCTCCTCACGGACGCCCCACCAGCGAAAGTAGCCGGCCGACCCGGTGCATGCGACCGAGCGCGCTTACCTCGCCGGCCGGCCGCCGCTGCTCTGGTTGCCGCCGCCGCGCCGCCTCTTCCTGGGGGGCCACGCCGGGGCTCGTGTGTTGCCGCCGCCGCCGCCGAGGCTGCTCTGCCCGCCCGATTGCGGGCTCGCCAGCGGCCAGGCGTGACTTTCTTTTTTTCCCGGGTCTCGAATCGGAAACTGACAACCCCAAAACTACGTTTACTTGGGCGGTTAACCCTCCCCGCGCTGCTCGAAGCTGAGTAGCTGGGCGCGCGGGCGGCCCCTCCTCCTCGGCTGGGCTGGGCTGGGCTGGCAGGGGGAGGGGATCGGAGCCAAGCACGTCCCCCTCCCAACCCCCCAGCCCAAATCTCCCTAATCCTCCCCCGGCCAGTTCAATGCAGAAAGAGGCGGATCTCCAGGTGAATGCACTTCCAGGGAGGAAGGGAGGCACCACCGGCATACCCCACCCCCAGGCCCCCATCCCCCACCGCATGCCTCTGCGGATCCCTTGGCCTCAGGCGGGGCCCTCATGGAGATGAGCAAACCCTCCAGGGTTGGGGGGGGAGAAAATAGGTAAGGGTGAGGCTGGCTGGCCAAGCGAAATGGTGGGGGCTGGGTGGGAGCGGGACATGGCCTGAGTCAGCCCTTCTCGCGAGGGGGCCTTGGCCGACGAGGATGGAAGTCACAGAGGGTCCACACGCCGCAGAACTGGGCATGGGGCGCCTTCCTGGGGAGACGATTCTCTTCGGCCAGGCTGGCTCTCCAGTAACCTTTTGCCCTGCAAAGCAGAATGTTAATTTTTCCCCCACGCACACACACCCCCTTTATTAGCAGTGCCTTTTAATTAGCCAAGAACATCTCCCCAAATGCAGGAGCATAAGAAAGATTTCAAAACTCAATGCACATGACACTACTGTTTTTATTTGTTTATATGGCAGTGTCCCAATTCATGGGCAGTGAGCCCAGGTCCCTGCCCAGAGAAGCTGGCAGTCAAAAATTCAAGGGGACGGGAACAACAGAGTTCTACACTGTATCTGGCTCTCAGAAGTCTCCCAAGGCTGCCCCCTTACTCCCTCCACCCCAAGTGTTTTTGCCTGGCTGGAGTGTGTGCTGGAACTCTGACAACGCCTGCGTGGATGGAAGGCAAAGGGGTGTGTGGAAACTAGCCTACTACTAGGAAAAACTTCCTAACTGTTAGAGCCACTACACTTGGGAAAAAGAAACCAAATGCACAGTTATAAGATGGGGGATACTTGGCTCAGCAATACGACATGTGAGAAGGACCTTGGAATTGTCATTGATCAGAAGCTGAATATGAGCCAACAGTGCGATGTGGCTGCAAAAAAGGCAAATGCTATATTAGGCTGCATTAACAGAAGTATAGTTTCCAAATCACGTGAAGTATTACTTCCCCTCTATTCAGCACTGGTTAGGCCTCATCTTGAGTACGGCGTCCAGTTTTGGTCTCCGCACTTCAAGAAGGATGCAGACAAACTGGAACAGGTTCAGAGGAGGGCAACAAAGATGATCAGGGAACTGGAAACAAAGCCCTATGAGGAAAGACTGAAAGAACTGGGCACGTTTAGCCTGGAGAAGAGAAGACTGAGGGGAGATATAATCACACTCTTCAAGTGCTTGAAAGGTTGCCACACAGAAGAGGGCCAAGACCTCTTCCCGATTGTCCCAGAGTGCAGGACATGGAATAATGGGCCCAAGTCCATGGAATAAGGCCATCCAGTCCAACCCCCTGCTCCATGCAGGAATCCAAATCAAAGCATTCCCAACAGATGGCTGTCCAGCTGCCTCTTGAATGCCTCCAGTGTCAGAGAGCCCACTACCTCTCTAGGTCATTGGTTCCATTGTTGTATGGCTAACAGTTAGGAAGTTTTTCCTGATGCTCAGCTGAAATCTGGCTTCCTGCAACTTAAGCCCATTATTCCATGTCCTGCACTCTGGGACGACCGAGAAGAGATCCCGGCCCTCCTCTATGTGACAACCTTTCATGTACTAGTAGCCATCGATAGCCTTCTCCTCCTCTGCGAGTTTGTCTAGTCCTCTTTTAAAGCCACCCAAGTTGGTGGCTGAGTTTGGGAGGTGAATGCCATCATCTGACTGTGCACCATGTGAAGAAGCACTTCCTTCTCTCTGTCCTGAACCGTCCAACATTCAGCTTCCTTGGATGGCTCCACCAGGCTCTAGAATTACTAACACTACTTCTTCATGTGCTGTGTACAGCTGAGGCTAGTCCGCTAGGGCAAATGGTCCACCAGCCTCACTCTGCCCTCAGCCAGCCCCCACAGCTGCCTGCCTTCTTCCTTATGCCCCGTCCACGGGGTGACGCTGCCCCTTTTCCTTTTTCTCAGTGTTGCCTATTTTACACCTCGGCAAGGAAGAGGAGTGGGACAAAACTAGCCTGCCATTGGCTCTGCCTCTGCATTTGCCTCACCGGCTGCACCGGGCACCAGCCATCCCTGCTGTTTCCAGAAGAACCACCATGCAGGATCAGGCCAATTCTGCTTCCAACAGGGGACAGACGGATGCCCCTGGGAAGCTGGCAAGCCTGGCTTGCAGGCGGCAGCGCCTGCCATTGCACATGGAGATTCCCATTAGTGTTGTGGCTAAAAGTCTTTGGTAGACCTATCCTTCACTGACTTTTCGTTCTTTTAAGAGCCGTCAAAGGTGATCACAACCTCTTGCGGTTCCACAAGAATAATTTTTTATATTCTCTGCAGGTTGTTGGTGTTCCCAGTTCCAGTTACTGAAACCTCCCTGTTAGCTGGGCTTGTTTTGCTACCGCGATGCCTGAGCAAGTGTGGTGGTTTGCTAGTTAGGAATGGGTGACGTCCCCTTCTCTGTTATTGTGGCTCCTCTCCTGGGACAAGAAGTCACTGCCCCTCAGCCTTGGTCCCCTCTCTGCAACGTGCGGATCTAATGCAGGCCTATTTGCAGGGTTGCCGTGGGAACAGATGCAATGGAAAAGTTACTTTTTTTGAACTACAACTCCCATCAGCCCCAGCCAGCATGGCCACTGGCTTGGGCTGATGGGAGTTGTAGTTCAAAAAAGTAACTTTTCCAAGCTCTGTGAGAGAGGCAGTGAGTGTCCAAAGGTCACCCAGTGAGCTTCATGGCCGAGTGGGGATTTAACCTTGGTCTCCCAGGTCCAAATCCAACGCTCTAACCACTACATCGTATTGCCTATCCCTGGCTTCCCTATCTCATCCCTGAGAGGTCTCTGCCAGCATTTCAAAAATTGACTATATGGGCTGGTATAGTACAGTAGCTGGAGGTTTAGCTGTGAACCATTCAAAGCATGTCTTTGCCTGAAAGGAACAGATGAGCTTCACTGTAAAATATGTCAAAAGCACTCTGTATATGTGCTAAGCAAAAATCTAATCCATATAAGTGTTGTGCCTTTTATACAAGCCATTTCCTTTTAATCGAGCTGCCCCCCACCCTTCTTCCAGAATCCGGTCTGGGCTGTAGTACTGATGAACTCCACTGAGGTGCTGTGCTAGCTGGAGCCCATAGGAGCTGTAGTCCAAAACCTTTGGAGGGCACCAGGTTGGAGAAGACAGTACATGAAAGTTCTCTCAAGAGTGGAACAGAAGATGTCCTTTGCAACCAGCCTTGGAATGCAGTTTGCCATTTTCTCTGCTGGATACAGATGGAGATATCTGAAGCCTCTCGTGGAGACTAGGCAGATGGCCTAGCCAGTTGCTGTCTGTCCTGATGGATGGTCGCTCCCTGGGGTGAGGTTGAGGATTCTTCCCATCTCCCATCCCATTTTACGCTAAAACTCCCGTAGATAGCTGGGATTTCTCTGCCATGGAGTTGCACTCTGTTCTGCCACTAGGGCTTGCTAGTCTCAGATTGCTCCCATTCTGATCTCCTGGGTTGTAGGGAATCCTTTCCAGACATGAATCAACTTTTGTCACTTGTATGGACCAAAACTTGATCTTCCTCACCACAGTCTACTTGACTTAAGAACATCAGAAGAGCCCTCTTAGATCAGACTAGAGGTCCTTCCAGAGCTTGGAAAAGTTACTTTTTTGAACTACAACTCCCATCAGCCCAATCCAGCGGCCATGCTGGCTGGGGCTGATGGGAGTTGTAGTTCAAAAAAGTAACTTTTCCAAGCTCTGGCCCTTCTTGTCATAGCAGCATAGGAAGCCGTCTTATACTGAGTCAGGCCAATAGTCTGCCTAGCTCAGGATTGTCTACACTGACTCCCAGCTCTATGTGGAGATGTCAGGGCATGAACCTGGGACCTTCTGCATGCAAGGCAGATGGTCTACCACTGAGCTACACCCTTCTCCAAGATCCCGTCCAATATCCTTTTTCCTGCAGGGGCCACCAGGTCCCTCCAAGAAGTTCACAAGGAGAGCTTGAAGGTCACAGCCTACTCCCGCTATTGCACATCTAGCCTCCTCCTCCTTCAACATCACCACCAATTTGTCTAATCCCCTTTTAAAGCCATCTGAGCTAGCAAGCCTTCAATCTTCACTACGGGAATTGCTTGGGCCTTAGCACAAAGTACCTGACAAGCAGCCTTTTCCAACTTGGTGCCCTCTGGCTATTTTAGACCGCAACTCTCATCAGCCCCAGGCAGGTAGTAGTCCAAAACAGGTGGAGAAGGCTGCTTGACAACCGTACCAGAATTTCCCATGTACAATATCAAAAACCAGGTTGAGTCAGAATGTGATTCTGGACTCATCATGGAATGGAGTATTTACAAGACCTTCAGCTCACTATGCAAATCTATGCAACACTGGAGGCATTCAAGAGGCAGCTGGACGGCCACCTGTCAGATAAGCTTTACCTTTGATTCTTTGGGCTGGACTGGATGGCCTTATAGGCCCCTTCCAACTCTACTATTCTATTATTCCTGTGTTTGTGCATATGATGCATAATTACAGGGGCCCCATTGAACTTCCTTCAGTTTTGAGGAAACACGCACAGGACCACAGGGTCTGTGTAAGAATCCTTCGGTCTCTGAAGACAACCCTGGGGAGGTTGGGATGAATGGTGTGCTGGCCCCAGAACCTCCAAAGAGGTAGCCATGTTTGTTTTGTAGCAAAAACAGTTTTGCATATCTTGTAAGACCTTAAAGCAGTCATGAGGGACCTGTGGCCCTCCAGTTGTTACTGAAATTACTGCTTCCATTATCACTGTACATTGCCCATGCTTGCAAGGGCTGATGGGAGTTCTAGTTCAGCAACACCTGGAGGGCTAAAGGTTCACTATGCCTGCCTTAAACACTAACAGCATGGGCTGGAATCCACTTCATCAGATGTGAAAAGGGGAAAGGTTATAACTGTTACAGCTGGCAACCTGTGCAAGTGTTTGAGCCACATGGGCAGGAACCAGGTAATTTGGAAGGTAATTGCAAAGATTTCCAGACAAGGCTTCTCTCCCATTGGGTGAAATTCCCCCATCCCCTCACATATTCAAGGAAGCTCTACTTGCCATCGATTTTATGGTTGCTTTTTTGATAACTGTTTTGTTTCCCAATTTAATTGCTCTCTGATTGTTTTATTTTGCCTTAGGATGCACGCCCAAGGTCACTTAGCACAGATTATGTCCACACACAGAAACTAGCCACCTCCTGCTTCACCTTTGCACTCAGAGCCAGATTTGGTTTCCAGAGAAGTGAGGGGATGGCAGGGAAATACCTGCTTTTGTTCTTTTCTTTGCTTGGACAAAAAGCATTTTGTCTCATATATGGTCGCTTCTCCAAAGGACTTAATGGGCAGCTCACTCTCTCATCTGATTTCCTAATGGCTGGTCTTCATGACAAAAGTCTTTTAAAAGAGTGATTGCCTGCAAGATCACCCATGGCAAAGGGAAATCAGAATATGTAAAGACTACCTGACTAGTCCTTCTGCATTTCAATGTGCAATAACCAGGCCATTGGTCAAGTCCCATCCACCCCCACCCCAAGCCTTGCTGTACCAGAGCTTCTGGTTGACCCCGCCCTGGCTCTCACCTATTCTTTCCATCTATACTGCATCTTCCTCACCCCCACCCTGCTTTTGACTCAAAATGAACCCTCTGCTCTGAATGCCAGAGCATCAAGTAACAGCTTCTGTAACTTATTCCCAGGCCACAATCATATTTATGTATAAAATATCACAAGATGGTATACAGACTAAAATCAGTGTTGAAATAAAAACACCAAATGCACCAATTAAAGACAGTTGGCAAAGATTCTCGGATTTGAAAGGGCTGTCTGAATAACACCGTTTTTAGAAGACGTCTAAAAACAAGCAGGGATGAGACTCCTGCTGAACATCTATTGGCAAGGAGTTCCACAGGGCAGGGCATCTCCATGAAAGTCTTGGCCTCTGGTAAAGGCCAGCAGAACCCCAGAGACCTGTCAGGCCACCAACAGTGCCCTTTCAGAAGATCTCAGCAATTGAGGTGGAGCGTAAGGAATTAAAGCAAGAACCTTGAACCTGTAGCAGACTGGAAACCACCAAGAGGTTCTCCTGCACAATCCCCCTTGCAATAAATGAGAGCTGTGCATGGACGTTGTGTCTGTGTTCTGACCATTCCCCTTGACTTTATTTTTGCCTTTTTTTATGGACTCTGTGGGGAGTTAGCATTCCAGAAGAATAAGCTTGTTTGTTGTATTACTTATCTGTTACTGCCTTTATTTCCCTCCTTTCATGCAAGGAACTCAGGGTGGCATCCAAACATTCTCGCCCTCCAGATTTTATCCTCACAACAGCCCTGTGAGGTAGGTTAGGCTGACAGACCATGACTGGCCCAAGGGCACCCAGTGAGCTTCATGTTTGAGGGGGGATTTAAACTGTTCTCCTGGGTCCCAATCCGACACTGTAATCACTACGCCACACTGGCTTTCTCGCCACACTTGTCATTGTTGGAGTGTTATTTGAAAATTAATAAAATACATTTTTTCAAAGAATAGCCTTTCCAAGGCCTCACTCACATAACGCAACCTTAGGGTTGCTTCTTTCTAAAGGCTCCTATGTCTGGCAGGCAGAAATCCAACAGGTGCAGCGTCTCCCATCCCAGCATAGATCTACGGGGAGGCTTCCCGGTAGAATTTATGCTGTTAAAAAACTGAAGCCCCACCAGGTTATGCTGCGTATATGTGGACCCTATACATAAATTGTTCCTGGTTGCTAATGAGCCTCTCTCGCACACCTTAAATCAGTGGGTTATTAGGGGCTTTCAGACAGGAGTCATACAATGTGGAGTTCATTTTTATGATAATAATTATTTGATTTATATCCCGCCCTTCCTCGCAGCAGGAGCCCAGGGTGGCATTTTTACCGACATTGTTATTGCGCCCTCCTCACCTTTAGCAAGAAGAACTCTGCTGGACCAGGCCAATGGAGCCCACCGAGTCCAACTCTCTGTACTCACGTTGGCCAACCAGATTCCTACGGGAAGCCTGCAAGCAGGACCTAAGGGCGACAGCACTCTCTCCACTTGTGATTCCCAGCAGCGGGCACTCAGAGGCATGTTGTCTCCAAGAGTAGGGGCAGAACTGAGTCTTTTAAAGCCATCCAAGGTGGTGGCCAACTTACGGGAGCAAAATCCATAATTTAACGGCGTGCCATGTGAAGGAGTTCTTCCTGTTGTCTGTCCTGAATCTTCCAACATTTCAGCTTTGCTCCAGGTTCTAATGTCATGACGGAGGGAGAAAAACGTATCTCTGTGCACTTTCTCCACGCCGTGGTAAGCACGTGAAGCTTTTTGAATATGTGCTTTTCATTCTTCAGCATGCTTTCCCCACCCTTTCCAATTTTCACAGCTGGTTTTCAGTGGGGTTTGACTGCTTTATTTTTACATAAAGTGCTCCAATGCTTTATGGTATTATTATCGTTGTTGTTGTTATTGAAGAGCCAGTGTGGTGTAGAGGTTACGGTGTTGGGCTAGGACCTGGGAGACCAGGGTTCGAATCCCCACATAGCCATGAAGCTCACTGGGTGACCTTGGGCCAGTCACTGCCTCTCAGCCTCATGAAAACCCTACTCATAAGTTGGAATCGACTTGAAGGCAGTACATTTACATTATTATTATTATTGTTGTTGTTGTTGTTGTTGTTGTTGTTGTTGTTATTATTATTATTTTATTTATATCCCGCCCCTCCTCCCATCAGGAGCCCAGGGCGGCAAACAAAAGCACTAAAAACATCATAAAAACAAACTTTAAAACACATTAAAATATCTTCAAAAACATTACTTAAAAAAAGCTATCAAAACATCTTCTAAGATTAAAAACATTTTAAAAAAGAAAGTTTAAGAACATATTAAAAAGCAGCTCCAACACAGATGCAGACTGGGATAGGTCTCAACTTAAAAGGCTTGTTGAAAACTGTATCAGAACTGTTTGCATTATTTTAAGGGAGCAACATGGTTTGAGAACCACATACTTGGATGGGGGACATCTGTGCCCCTCCAGATGTTGCTGCACTATGACTCCCATCATCTGTGACCACTGGCCATGCTGGTTACTGGGGCTGATGGGAACTCGAGTCCAACCACAGATTCCTCAGCTACAGGAAGAAGCATCAGTGTTCAAGCAGAAGACGTATTTGGAAGGATCACTTTGCCACTGGTTTACTGCTGAGCAATCCACCCCACTCCACCCCCAACACCCCCACATGGTAAGATTGTTGCTTATTTATTTGTACTCTGCTCTTTAGCCAAAAAGGCTCCCAGAGTGGCTTACAGCCATAAGAGAGTCGCAGGCCCTCAGGCTTACAATCTAAATGACATGACACAGGAGGAAAAGCAGAAGGGGAGGGAAGAGGGAAAAAGCAAGCTCAGGCACATCAATATGAAGCTGGTGGAAGAGGTGGAGGTAGGCGAGTAGAAGACATCTGTGTGTGTGAATGAATGGGGGGAGGGGCTGCAAGATAGTGTGTGAGGCTGCTTGGGCCATGCCCCAACTCATTTTTAGCTCTGCCCGTGTTTAACTCTGTCCCCCAACTTCCACCACTGGAATTCAGCTTCTGGAATGTTTCCTATAAGGGAATGGAGCCCTTGGGCTGAAAGGGGTTCCCCACCTTGTAACCTAAAGGATATGTTTAGGGAGTGCTCATGGATGCAGCAGCATCACGCAGGAAGGCACAAGTGGCGTCACAGTGCCTTTTATTGAAACACTGACTGTGGCCCTCCGTGGATCCTGATAGCCTTTCTTCAGGGATCCATATTCTGGTAACCTCTCATTTGGATACCTGCATTTGCGTTAAAGATTGGGCTGCCCTAGGAAACAGTCCAATAAATTCAGCTGGTCCAAAGTAGGGCAGTAAGGTTATTAACAGGGACTTAGGATAGAATGTTTGTATTGCGCCAGCGTTCCACTTGACCATCTACAATGGTTACCAGTCCATTTCCAGGCCCAGGTCAAAGGGCTGGTACTAACCTTTAAAGCCCTAAATGGCTAGCATCCAGATTGCCTCCTCCTACCTATAACTACCTACCCAGACCTTGGGATCACGTTCTGAGGCCCTTTCTCTGGTTCTCCCTTTCAAATGAGACATGGCAAGAGGCGGTACTCTGGTTGCTCTTAAGTTAGTATTTATTATTATTTATTCATTAAAGTATGTATAAGTCACACTTTTCACCGAAGTACAACTTTTTTAATTGCTTTTTAAAAATGTGTTTTTAAATTTGTATATTTGTTTTTAATGTTTTTAATTGTTGTAAACCGCCCAGAGAGCTTCGGCTATGGGGCGGTATACAAATGCAATAAATAAATTAAATAAATAAATAAAGGCGGCTTAGAACATTAGAAGAGAGTCGGTATGGTGTAGTGGTTAAGGTGTTGGACTACGATCTGGGATACCAGGGTTTGAATCCTCACACAGCTGTGAAGCGAACTGGGTGACCTTGGGCCAGTCACTGCCTCTCAGTCTCATGAAAACCCTATTCATAGGGTCGCCATAAGTCTGAATCGACTTGAAGGCAGTATATTTACATTTTAGAACATTAGACACAATAAAATTTACAAGACAAGAAAAACAATCATTAAAAGCAATAATAAAAATACTCTCCCTGAACTAGAAAAGGTCCTCAAATGCAAAGATGTATCACTAAAATCATTCAAACCATGGTATTCCCATTCTCTATGTATAGATGTGAAAGTTGGACAGTGAAAAAAGTGGATAGGAGAAAAATCAACTCATTTGAAATGTGGTGTTGGAGGAGAGTTTTGTGCATACCATGGACTGCGAAAAAGACAAATAACTGGGTGTTAGATGAAAATGATGAAACTGAGGTTATCGTACTTTGGACACATCATGAGAAGACATGATTCACTAGAAAAGACCATAATGCTGGGAAAAACAGAAGAGAGTAGAAAAAGAGGAAGGCCAAACAAGAGATGGATTGATTCCATCAAGGAAGCCACAGAGCTGAACTTACAAGATCTGAACAGGGTGGTTCATGACAGATGCTCTTGGAGGTCACTGATTCATGGGGTCACCATAAGTCATAATCCACTTGAAGGCGCACAACAACAACAACAAGATCCTTTGGATACCCCTTGGAGTTTTAAGTTTGATAACATTTTGATGCTTCAGTGACCTTTGTCGTGCTTACTGTATTTTCTGCTGCTGGTTTTCTGCTGCATTACATTTTATGCTGTATCCGTTTTTATGGGTTTAAGTTCTTCTTTTCAATGTGCTTGTTATAATTTATATTTTAAGCTGCCCAGAGAACTCATGTGATTGGGCAGCATGTAAATATGACAAATGAATAAATCATGGAAAACGGCAAACCTTAAAAGTTCAAATATTTTAAAAGCCGCCTTATTATTATTGTTGCTGTTGTTGTTAAGGCTGCAATCCAAAACGTATTTACAAGAAAGTAATCCCTGCAGAACACAAGGGGGCTTGTCTCCAAGCAAACATGCACTGAATCGCACTGTGATTCACCACCCCAGACTACTCTCACCAGGCACAGAACAACAGAGATGATCACTTTGTTCAGGACCAGGATTAATCCTTCCGTCTGGCCAGTGTGGAATCCAGGATGCCGAATGGTAGCGCAGCTGGGTCATTTTGGACCCTGCATTTAAGGGGCTTACAGAGGGACCCCTTTGTAGATCCAGGTGTATTACTTTATTATTTATATTCCATTTATATCCTGCCTTTTCCCCAAGGAGCTTGTAAGAACATAAGAGCCAAGGGAGCCCATGTAGGCCAGCATCCTGTTCTCACAGGGGCCAACCAGACGCCTCTTCTGGGAAGCCGGCAAGGAGGACCTGAGCGCAAGAGCACTCTCCCCTCCTGCAGTTTCCAGCAACTGGCATTCAGAGGCAGCCTTCCTCCAAGGAAGGGAAAGGATGGCCATTGTGGCTAGTAGCCATTGGTAGCCTTTATCCTCCATGGATTTGTTTAATCCTATTTTAAAGCCATCCAAGTTGGTGGCCATCACTGCGTTCTGTGGGAGCGCCTTCCATAGTTTAGCTGAAGGTGCCCTACATGGTTCTCCCTGTTCCATTTTATCCTGACAACAACCCTGTGAGGTTAGGCTGAGAAACAGTGGCTGGCCCAAGGGCACCCGGTGGGCTTCATGGCTGAGTAGGGATTGAGACCCTGGTGTTCCAGGGCCTGGGCCAGCACCAGAACCAGCACACCACACTGGCTCCGGGCATGGGCATTTCCAACTCAAATGATAGCACCGCCTTAAATTTGGGGGCACGGCTAGGTTCCCTCCTGCTAAGCACGTTTCCTTGCACTAGAGGGGACTTTTTGGGTCCGATCCAGGAGGGCTCTTTTCCCCATCCTTTAAAGGGATCTGGAGCGCAAAAGTAGCCTTTCGGCAGCTGCCATCCCATCCCTGAGCAGGCTTGTTCGGAAGTGTTGGGATTTTAGGGCTCACAAACCTATTCCCCTAAAACCATTTCTCCTGTCTTTATGAATCTCACTCAGGGAAGCTTGTTCTGTGTTACATTTCCTCTAAAATTCTACAGCTAGCACACACTGACATTCCAGTGAAGCCACTTCCACTTGCTATCCTCTGTTATGACTTCCAGCCTTCTTGCAGAGAGAACACTACTGCCAGGCAAAGTCTGATGACACTTGTTCAGCAAAATGCAAGGCTAAAGCACTATTATGGGGAATACAGAGGGCGTTTTGCAACTGGTAATTTGCCATTAAATAAACAACTGGAGACTAGTCAGCCAGTGTGAATAATGAGGTGTGCTATATATGGTGTGTTTCCTGAAACCTCAGCGCCTGAGGGTGTAAGATACTCAAGTAGATTGTCCATTGTTGTCGACCCACCCATCTTGCATCTGGCAACAGGTGTGAGTGAGTGCTCTATCTTTTCCTACAATAAACATGCTTTTGTAGTTTTACTCCTGAACTGCTGTATGGTGTTTTTACTCATGACCAGAGCGAGAGTCGGACTGGTATTTCCCACAACAGAAGCAAGTAGCTTGGAAACCAATGGGGCGTAGACCTGATTCGGCGGTGAAGGAGCGCGAATGGGTGCTTTCTTGGAAGTAACTTGCCCTGGGCTTACGCGCGAGTAGCACACACAGGCTACCGGGGGTGGGGTGGGGTGGGTGGAGCAGCACCATTTGGCTCTCTCTGGGACCGCCAGCCAAGTCGATCAGCTGCGCGGCGCCGTCGCCGCTGCTCCCGGCAAAGCGAAAACGAAAGTGCCGGCACGGATGCGCAGGCTGAGCCAACCGCGGGAAGGGGAGGAGCTGAGCGGCGGCCGGCGGGGCAGATCGGCTCGGCCTGGCGATGGGGCTGCTCAGCTTTACGCGGGAGCCGGTGCCGGAGACGCTCAGTGCCGACATGCAGCAGCTCAACCAGCTGAGCGCCCAGGTGCCACCCCGAGCGCAGCAGCGGAGACTGCGGGCGGGCCTGCTTTGCGTTCCTCCCGGGGCTCCCCCGCCCGGCGGCCGCTTCTTCCGGCTCCAGGCTCTGCTTCCTCCTCTACCTCGGGCGTTAGTGGGGGGGGCTGCTGCTTGCGACCCCCATGTGGCCGGCGGCGGGGGGCGTTTTGGGAGCGGAGCCGGCGGCCACACAGTTCGCGGGGGCGTTTTGCAGCCGGGCGAAGGGGGGGCTCTTTCTGGCTGACCCTCTCGCACCCCTTCGCCGTTGCTAAAGAGCGGCGCAAAAGCCCCAGCGGCCACCCCGCCCGTTTGGACCTTTGCGCGTCCAGAGGATCGTGATTCTGTCCCCGGGGAGAACGCCCAGCCGCCGCTGCGGTGCGCCTCCCCACAAAGCGTAAGCCACGGGGCTTCTGCCCAAGGCACCCCGGCGATGTTGGCGTCTACGGGTAGCCCCCCCGAAACTTGTTCGTTACGCAGAATAAAACACGATAAACTGCCCTTTGCGGTGATGCCTTCTGGAGGGAACGGGAGTAAAGCTGCCTCGTTAGGCTGGGGCAAGCATAAAATACCATAATTATAATAGAACTTTTTAAAAAATTGGAGCCCTGTTGAGTTATTCGCTGCCTTCTGATCTTCCAGAAGAATATAATTATGTTAAGTTCCATATCTTGCTTAGTGTTTCATCTGCATACATATGTTGGTAGTCTCTACAACAGCCCTGTAAGGTAGGCTCGTGCTATCACTCCCACACCACACAGCAGGGAAAGCTGGCTGGAGTTTTTCTAAGGGCACCCAGTAAATTTCATAGGTGTTGCCTCAGTATCTGATGCTCTTTAACTCTTCCAGCTTGTATTTGGTGCTTTTTGGTCCGCATTGCCAGGGCTAGTTGTTTTGGCATATCTGGCTACCATGCAGAGAGCCCAGGGTAGGGAGGAGGGGTGGCCAGTGTAATCTAAGGTTATTTTTTTATTAGAATTTATTTATTTATTGGTTTATATCCCGCCCTTCCTCCCAGTAGGAGCCCAGGGTGGCTATTTATATACTGCTTGATCGTAAAATACCTCTAAGTGATTTACAGAAGAAACCACTGAGTGCTAAAATGCTGAACTAGGCACCTGGAAAGCCTTAACAAATCACAAGGGCTGCAGCGGGCCTCCCCACTCGAGCAATGAGACACAAAGTTGTTAGTCATGCCTCTGTAGCATTCCAGGAGTCTCCCTCAAGGTCATGCTTCTGTTGGGGGGTTATCACCTTATCCAGGAATGCAAGTGCCTTGCCTTCCTCAACACCAACACCCTGCCCTGCCCTCTTACCTCTGATGGCCACACCATTTTGAGAAATTTCAAAATACTCTTTAATTTTTATTATTGCTTAATTCTTCCATTTGCTAAGCATTCCGCCACTGTTTAAAAACAGGCGTCAGTGAGAGACCTCTTCCAGAGTTCTGCAGATTCATCATTGTGACAATGGGGCTGCCTCTTTTTTCTTGTGAGAATTTGGGGGGTGCCCAAGTGTGTGCAAGTGGAGAATCCCCGAGCTCCTGTGTGAAGGTGGACGACTTTGATTGGGCCAACTCTTCTTTGCAAAGTTGGAAACTAAAAATAAATTGGGACTTCTTGATGTTACATTTTCCACATGCTGTTGGTTTTCAAGTAAGGCTGTAACATTTAGTCAATTAATTAAATGCATTGATTAAACCCTTTGCAGCTTAAAAATCTAACTGGGCAGCAGTTTTTTTTAATGGTTAATTACTTTTAATACAAGCCCTACCATTCAGAAGGGAGCACCTCTTCTGCTGGAGCGTATGCATGTGTTGCCCAAAATGGCCTTTTCCAGCTTGGGGCTCTCCAGATGTTTTGAATTACAATTCCCATCAGCCCCAGCCAGCACATCTGTGTAGTTACCCGGGACTGATGGGAGTTGTAGTTCAAAGCAACTGGAAGGTTTCAAGTTGGGAAAAGCTGTCCTAAACATCAGAGGTTCCTTTAACCCCCTTTCAGAACTATTTTATTGACCTACAAATATATGCAGACTTCATCAAGCAATTAAAACTCATCACTGTTTTTCAGGGTGGGTAATTTTTTATTTATTTATTAAATTTGTTAGATGCCTATCTGGCAGGGGTTATCCTGCCACTCTGGGCGATGTACAATAAAATACAAATACATTCCATAAAAAACATAAGCAGAAATATTAAAACCACCCCTAGAACTGCAATCTAACAACCTAAACCCCCTCCCCAGCCTGGTTGAAGAGCCAAGTCTTCAAGGCCCGTTGAAAGCACAGCAAGGAGGGGGCCTGGCGGAGGTCAGTTGGCAAGGCATTCCATAGTGAAGGAGCCACTACAGAGAAGGCTCTTGACCTAGTCCTCTCCAGTCTAGCTGCTTTTGTAGGGGGAATAAAGAGTGAACCATTCATGGACGATCTTGTTCGACCGGTGCCCCTGGTGAGAATGGAGGCGTTCCTTTAAATAGAGAGGGCTGGCTTCAAATAAGGTCTTGAAGGTTAAAGTCAGAACCTTAAATTTGGCCCGAGCAACCACCGGCAGCCAGTGCAGCTCCCTGAGGACTGGAGTAATGTGATCTCTTTTATTAAGTGACAACCGTGTTCCATTAGCTTTCACAAGGAGGGTGGTTTTGGAGCAGTCTACCTTTAATTGGATTACTGTGTAATTGGGTTCCAAGTCTTCAAGGGAGATCTTTGCAAAGGAATTCGGAAACCTTGTGGGTTGTGGGGCAGGCATGCTTCCTTCTCCAGTTTCATTTAACTTAATGGCCCCGAGCCATTGCCTTTACACACCCAGCTGAACTGTCAGTGTTTCTTTTGAGGATAGTTACTCTTCCCTGCCCAAAGAAAAAAAATACCCTGGGTGTGGAGCAGGAGAGGTGGGCAAATCCCTGGCAAGGCTTGTTTTGCTGACATCCTTTTATCTCTTCTTAGCAATTCTCTACTCTAACTGAAGTAGTTTTCCAATTTCTGCAAGAACCTAAAGAGGTAAGCCATCCACAGGGGTGTAGGTAAGGTAACATTCAAGGGGGTTGAGTGAGGCTAGTTTCGCTCCTTTTTTTACAATAGGCGTGTGTTTTAATGGCAACAACTACTTTTAATAATAATTCTAGCATTTTTGCATTAGATAAAAATGAATGATGAGGCACCCTGTTATGTTTGTACATTCTTTGTAATGTGTAGATTGTTTTATCATTTTTTAAAAAATGGAATGGAAATGGACTGCCTTCAAGTCGATTCCGACTTATGGCGACCCTATGAATAGGGTTTTCATGGTAAGCGGTATTCAGAGGGGGGTTTACCATCGCCTCCCTCTGAGGCTGAGAGGCAGTGACTGGCCCAAGGTCACCCAGTGAGCTTCATGGCTGTGTGGGGATTTGAAACTTCGTCTCCCAGGTTGTAGTCCAACACTTTAACCACTCCACCACACTGGCTCTTTTTTTTAAAAAAAATAGTAATGTCATAAAAGTGATTACTACGTTTGAGCCTCAAGGATAGGATGTGATGTGACTTGCAGGGCGCTATCCAAGGAGTGGCAGGGCATGGCAGAGCAGTGGACCCATTGCCACCTCCCTACCTTTATTGCTCATGCCAGCTGGCGTTGAAGGCTGGGGGCAAAAACCTGCTGCAGTCTACACCAGCTTGGAGTTGGCATAGGGATTAACCCCTCTCTTCCCCGGAACATCCTGTTTTGGGGCTTTCCACAGGCTGCTGCTGGTGGCATTCCTGCTTGCCCACACGTCCAGCGGGCAGAACAGGGGAGCTATGTGCTGGTGGAGCAATTCCGGGGTGGGCTGAGACCTCTGTGCCTCATTTAACCTCCCTCTTCTCCCCCTCCCACCTTGGTGGATCAGGGATTTAGATTGTTCCTAAGGGAGCAATTCTGTGTACACTTACTAGGGAGTCACCCCTATTCAACCCCATGGGAAATACTTCTGAGTACACATGTAGAGGATTGTGCTGTAAATCATTTTTATATGAATACTAGGAAATGTAATGACATACAATTCATTTAAATATGGTTGTGTGTCTCAAGAAAAATCCAGGTTCTGCACCCTAAAGAAATTCTGCAAAGATAAACAAATATATGCAGATTTTCTTGATCTTTCATGATTTGCTTTTGTTGGTCAGTTACGGCAGCTGTGGAGGACTTGCCTCCTTCCTCAGCCACTAGTAATGATATTTTCCCAGTCCACCCTCAAGCCCATCTGTGGCACACTGAGACCTGGAACCACTTGTTTCACTCTTTCTGAAAATAAAAAATAATGTGAGCTTTACAGTGCAATCTTAAGCATGTCTTCTGAAAAGTAAGTCCTACTGAATTCAGTGGGGCTTAGTCCCAGGGAAGTGGGGTTAGGATTTCAGCCTTTAGATGCAATCCTATGTAAACATCCCTGAGAGTAAGGCCCATTGAATTCCATGAGAGTGACTTCTGTCTGAGTGGACGTGTATAGGATTGCACTGTCAGGATGCCAAACTCTGCACTAGATACTAAATTTCTTCAGGATCCTTGTGCAGCTTTGAGTACAAGTTGCTACTCTTGCACAAAAAGGCCGTGCTGTCTACTCTGCTCCTCTTGCAGGTTGAAAGGTTTCTAGCTCAGCTCTCTGAATTTGCTGCCGTCAATAAACTCAGCCCGGGCCGTTTGAAGAACATTGTCAAAAGCCTCCTCTTGGTGCCAAACGGTGAGCATGAGCCAGTGGGGTCTCCAGGGGTGTTGGTGTCTGTTGTAGACCAGAGAGAGAAACGTTGGCGGTCAAAAAGACTCTTCTCCTTCCCTCATTATTAGGGTTGCCAGGTTCAGGGCCTGAGGCTGACCCTGTATCTTTAGGAGAAGAGGAAGTCAGCCAAGTGCAGGTGTTCTTGCAACTCTGTAATGGGGAAAACCACAAGGTGGAATTCTCCCTTCCCCCTGCATAACTTAAAGATACAGAAGACCACTTGGTTGCCAGGCCCGGCCTCCCAGAGGTCTTCTGTATCTTTCATTGTTGTGCAGTGAGAAGGGAGAATTCCACCTTGTGGTTTTCCCCATTACAGGGTTGCAAGAACACTTGCACTTGGCTGACTTTCTCTTCTCCTATAGATACAGGATCAGTCTCAGGCCCTGAACCTGGCAACCCTAACCATGATAGTAGAAGGGCAGGGGTTACTCAGTGAAGTTAAGAACGTGAGATGAGCCTGCTTGCTTCCTGGATCCGGTCAGTGGCCCACCTCGTCCAGCAGCCTGTTCTCACAGTGGCCAAGCAGATGGGAAGCCCACAACTGGTTTTCAGAAGCATGTGGCCTCTCACTGCAGAGCCTGAGCGTAGCCTGCATGACTAATAGCCACCTCCTCCATGTATCGAATCTCATCCTCTTTTAAATCCACCCAAGTTGGTGGCCACCACTGCCTCCTGTGGGAGCAAATCCCACCGTTTAGCTACACGTTGCATGAAGAAATCCTTTTGTCTGTCCTGAATCTTCCAGCATTCAGCTTCATTGAATGTCGACAAGTTCCGGTGTTATCAGAGAGGGAGAAAAACTTTCCTCTATCCACTTTCCCCATGCCATGCAGAATTGTATACAAGTCTATCCTGTCACCTGTAGTGTGTGTGCACATTTGTGTGTGTACATGCACCTTTTTTGTACATTAGCAGGGCAAAGATGTGAACAGCAAAGACCTGATTTGGTCCTTACTCCTTGCATATTATTGCTTTATCTTTTTTTTTCTTTTGGCTGTTTCCCTTTGCCTGGTGATAGTTTTCTGTCCACTAGTCATTTCCTATCTGGCTTCTGTGCCTCTGTTTCTTACCTTTTGTGTTTGTCCTGTTTCATTCCACACAGTAGCAATGCTGTCTTAACTAGGCTGTTTTGCTGTTTGTTTCCAGGCCTCGTCTTCTGATTTATGCAATATTTATTCTAGGTGCCCTAAAGAGGACTCTGTCGGCAGAGCAGGTCAGAGCAGATCTTATCACTCTAGGTAAGTCTCTTTAATATGCCTCCAGTAATTCCTGAAGGTGGCCGGTGGCTACGGTCCTCCTGTTAACCGTGTCAAATTTCTCCTGCAGGGCTGAGTGAAGAAAAAGCTGGCTATTTTGAAGAACAGGTACTAGGAGCATTCCTTCCTCTACTGCATTCTTAATTTCTGGGCAGGGGTGTCTCTTTCTGGGGTGTCCATTCTCTGAACTAGGCTTTTGCCTTGTAACTAAATGCAAATTGCAAATGGAATCATAATAGGGCAAAGGCTGTAGCTCCATGATAAGGCATATGCTTTGCATGAAGAAGGTTCCAGGTTTGATCCTGGGCATCTCCAGGTAGGACTGGGAGAGATTCCCTGCCTGAAATATTGGAGACTCTCTGCTGCCAGTCAGTGTAGACAATATTGATCTAATTTGATAAGAGCATAAGAAGAGCCTGCTGGATCAGGCCAGTCGCACATCAAGTCTAGCCTCCTGTTCTCACAGTGGATGCCTATGGAAAGCCCACAAGCAGGGCTTCAGCGCAACAGCACTCTCCCCTCCTGCAGTTTGCAGCAACTGCAGTGGCCTGACTTGGTATAAGGCAGCTTCCTGTGTTCAGATTGATTGATTGATATCCCGCCCTTCCTTCTAGCAGGAGCCCAGAGTGGCAAGCAAAAGCACTAAAAACACTTTAAAACATCATAAGAAGAGACATTAAAATACATTAAAACAAAACAACTTTAAAAACATTTTTTTAAAACCAAATTGTTTGTTTGTTTTTAAGGTTTAAAAGCATATTAAATTCCAACACAGAAGCAGACTGGGATAAGGTCTCAACTTAAAAGGCTTGTTGAAGGAGGAAGGCCTTCAATATTCATATGCAACTTTTTCAACTTTGCTGCTCTGTTTATATATTTGCTGGTACTTTCCCTTGCTGCGAAATCCTTGCACCTCTTGCATTGCATGTTTAAGGATAGTTTCCTTCAGTGAATCGTGTGCAGCAAACTAGTCTGGCCCAAGAATGTCAACATAACTAATTGCAAAAAGGTGCATGCAGTGATTTGCATAGTTCATGCTGAGTGCATAATTTGCCTTTCCACACAGTTCATTCCCTCACTCTTCCACTGAAGGAACCGCTAGGCTAAGCTGGCCTCTCTTCATAGGGTTTTCGTGGTAAGAGGTATTCAGAGGTGGTTTACCATTGCCTTCCTCTGACTTTGGACACATATCATACTTTGGACACTTACTGAGAAGACCTGATGGAAGAGAGTATCCAAAATGCTGCCACTTTACAGGACTGATTCTTACAAGAGCAGAACAAGTACTATGTGGCACCCATAACATGGAAAGCACAGCTTGAACTTGGCCTGGTAGCAAATCAGCAACCAATGCAGATTTCAGAGCAGAGGTGTAATGTGCTGATAGGATCTCACTCAAGTCAGCAATCATGCCGCAGCATTCTGCATTAACTGACTAGATGCCAGGATTTTTTTGGTTTTGGTTTTTGGTTATGAATCCTGCCTGGTTGTGGGATGCTAAGTTTTCTGCCTTACTCATAGGAATCTTTTTGTATTAGGTATGGTATTGCATTTAGGAAAGCATCACTGTATTTGTGTGTGTGTGTGTGTGTGTGTGTTTGCTAGTAATCATGATCTTTGGTGTGGACTGGTATGACTAAATGTGGGAGCAGTAGAGGATATATGGGGAGGGGTCATGACTTAGCTTGAACTATGCAAATCACTGCATGCACCTTTTTGCAATTAGTTACATTGACATTCTTGGCCCAGACTAGTTTGCTCCGCATGATTTGGACAAGAAAAGGTTCTGGTAGGTTTTGCCTTCCAAGAAGGGTTTTGTGTTTTGCTTTGCTAGTAATCGTGATCTTTGGTGTGGACTGGTATGACTAATGTGGGAGCGGTAGTGGATATATGGGGAGGGGTCATGACTGAGGGCCACAAGGATAGCACAGATGGCTACTACACTAGAGTCAGAAATGCCATTGTTTCAAAACTGGATGTGTCTGCACACTCGTCCTGCATGTTTGCAACCCGAAGAATATCAGAAGAGCCTGGCTGCTGGAGCAGACCAAAGGCCTCTGCAGTTCAGCACCCTGGTTCCTGTAGTGTCAGCCAGATGCCTCTGGGAAGTGCACAAGCAGGTCGTGAGGACGGTCACCCTCTCCTGCTACGGCTCCCCGGCAATTGGCATTCAGTGGCATGCCTCTGAACCTGGAGGCATCACATGGCTACTACGAGTAGTAGCCAACATCCCTTACGAATTCATCTAATATCCTGTTTCTCCACGCCACACACACTTTTAAAAACCTCAGTCCCATCTCAGTTTCTTCCTGCCTTTTGGAATTGTTAGTCTTGGTGAGATGAGAATTCTGAAATGCTTTGCACACTGATCAGAAGCGGCTTGTGCACCATGCAGCTCTCTGCTCATGCGAGGCTGCGAGTGTCCCTGTGCATTTCCAGTGAAACAGCAACTGCAGCTGAAGGCGTCCTTGCACGGGGCATGGAAATTATCCTGCCATATAGGGGCCTGTTGTGACCTGTGATAGCAAAAACCCCAATTAGATGTTTAGCTTTCATGGCTGCTTTAGGCCTCTGTGCCAGAACTCTTATCAGAATCACACAAGCTGGGGGTCCTCTCGCTCCATCAGGCACACCTGTGGGGGCCATAAATGCTCCTGTCATTTTGTCATTTAACTTTACAAACTCTGGCAGCCGCTGTGGCCTATGGAGAGGTTCTGCTCTGGGTCTCGACTTTTTCAGGAGATAAAGGCCATGTAGCACTTGGGGTAGGGCCTTATTGACTGTAGCCCCACACTTATGGATCACCCTCTCCAGAGAGGCCTGCCACGCCACCTCATTGGTCAGCTGTAAGCCAACAGGTGTTATGTAGGAAGGTTTTTTAAGATGATACGGGGGATTTAGAAAATGCATTATTCTTGTTGTTTATAGGAGATGATCTCTCCTTTGTGAGCCCCGTTGAACTGAATTGGAGATAACTTTCTTGAGCAACAGTGATGTGCTAGGTGTTGTACAGAACACAGAAGGGATGCAATCCTCTCCCAGAGAGTTCCCTTTATGTGAGAGGGATGGGAATGAGTTCCCATTGGCAGGGTTGGAGATGAACAGCGCAAAGTTCTAGTCCTCAATGCTGAGATGGTTATCTATTGTTTATTCCCTAGAATAAACTGGTGTTCTTTGGATTCCATAATTTATTTATTTATTAATTATTTGATTTATATCCCACCCTTCCTTCCAGCAGGAGCCCAGGGCAGCAAACAAAAGCACTAAAAACACTTTAAAACATCATAAAAACAGACTTTAAAATACATTACAACAAAACGACTTTAAAAACATTTTTTTTAAAAGCTTTGGAGACTTTTTTAAAAAAAAAAGATTAAAAAACATTAAAAAGCAATTCCAACACAGAAGCAGACTGGGACAAGGTCTGAAAGGGCTTGTTGAAAGAGCAAGATATCATAATCTATATAAAACTACAGAAGTCGGACTACCTTGTCCCAAAGTCTGCCTCTGTGTAGGTGGATTTTGGTAGAATGGTCACGTAGCTAAAACGTGGGTATGTTTTGTGTTTTGTAATCTGTCCAGTGGAAGGAGAAGTCTCCCACGCTTTCTCGCCTGGCTGTGGGGCAAACCCTGATGGTTAACCAGCTCATAGACATGGAGTGGAAGTTTGGAGGTGAGTAGCTTTCTGGGGTGGGTACCTGTGAGGTGAAGGCAAGGTGTCCCCCTGAGCAGCTTTGCCTTTCCACATTCCCTGGGCACCTCTCATTGCTTTTCTTGTTCTCTCGGGCAGTTACTGCTGGAAGCAGCGAACTGGGGAAGGCAGGAAGCATCTTCATGCAGGTGGGTCTCTTTTAATGCCAGAGGTGTGGGGTATTTGTTTGGTTTTTTGAAGCCCCAGCAGTTACAGCCAGTGGCAAGAATCAGGATGTGAGAAGGGCCATTGTCTATTCTGCACTCGCTCACTTCTGTGCTTGCAGAACTCAGCTTATATTTTGGTTTCTAAAAGCAAGTTTCTGGCTCCTAACAGCGGTAAAGAGAGGCTTGAAAGTTTTAGGGCAGTGCAATTTTGGGAGGCAGGCAGAGAGGACATTCCAGTGTCAAGAGACGAGCAGCAGCAGAAAAATGATATTATTTCTATTTATAGGCCGCTTACTATCTAAAAGTTCGCAAAGTGGTTTACAATAGAATACGCAAGGTACAATAAACTATATAGAGTCAGTCACTCTGGTATACCAGCAAAGGAAAGACACTACTGTGTGAGCCAAGATGGGAGAACTGGAGTGCTTGGTCTTAGAGGAGAGCATTGATATAGTGAGCATAACGGAGACCTGGTGGAATGGAGAAAACCAGTGGGATACGGTTATCCCTGGATATAAACTATATCGGAAGGACAGGGAAGGACGTATTGGTGGCGGAGTCGCTCTATACGTGAAAGAAGGCATTGAATCCAGCAAGCTCGAAACCCCAAAAGAGGCAGACTCCTCCACAGAATTGTTGTGGGTGGTGATACCATGCCCCAGGAGGGACTTAATACTGGGAACGATCTATCGTCCCCCTGATCAAAATGCTCAGGGAGACCTTGAGATGAGATATGAAATTGAGGAAGCATCCAAACTAGGCAATGTGGTAGTAATGGGTGACTTCAACTACCCGGACATAGACTGGCTGCATATGTGTTCCAGTCATGACAAAGAAGCAACGTTTCTAGATATTCTAAATGACTATTCCCTAGACCAGTTGGTCATGGAACCGACCAGAGGGACGGCAACCCTGGACTTAATCCTCAGTGGGGACCGGGACCTGGTGCGAGATGTAAGTGTTGTTGAACCGATTGGGAGCAGTGACCACAGTGCTATTAAATTAAACATACATGTAACTGGCCAATTGCCAAGAAAATCCAACACGGTCACATTTGACTTCAAAAGAGGAAACTTCACAAAAATGAGGGGATTGGTAAAAAGAAAGCTGAAAAACAAAGTCCAGAGGGTCACATCACTCGAAAATGCTTGGAAGTTGTTTAAAAACACTATATTAGAAGCTCAACTGGAGTGCATACCGCAGATCAGAAAAGGTACCGCCAGGGCCAAGAAGATGCCAGCATGGTTAACGAGCAAAGTCAAGGAAGCTCTTAGAGGCAAAAAGTCTTCCTTCAGAAAATGGAAGTCTTGTCCGAATGAAGAAAATAAAAAAGAACACAAACTCTGGCAAAAGAAATGCAAGAAGACAATAAGGGATGCTAAAAAAGAATTTGAGGAGCACATTGCTAAGAACATAAAATAACAAAAAATTCTATAAATACATTCAAAGCAGGAGACCATCTAGGGAGACGATTGGACCCTTGGATGATAAGGGAGTCAAAGGTGTACTAAAGAACAATAAGGAGATTGCAGAGAAGCTAAATGAATTCTTTGCATCTGTCTTCACAGTGGAAGATATAGGGCAGATCCCTGAACCTGAACTAACATTTGCAGGAAGGGATTCTGAGGAACTGAGACAAATAGTGGTAACGAGAGAGGAAGTTCTAAGCTTAATGGACAATATAAAAACTGACAAATCACCGGGCCCGGATGGCATCCACCCGAGAGTTCTCAAAGAACTCAAAGGTGAAATTGCTGATCTGCTAACTAAAATATGTAACTTGTCCCTTGGGTCCTCCTCCGTGCCTGAGGACTGGAAAGTGGCAAATGTAACGCCAATCTTCAAAAAGGGATCCAGAGGGGATCCCGGAAATTACAGGCCAGTTAGCTTAACTTCTGTCCCTGGAAAACTGGTAGAAAGTATTATTAAAGCTAGATTAACTAAGCACATAGAAGAACAAGCCTTGCTGAAGCAGAGCCAGCATGGCTTCTGCAAGGGAAAGTCCTGTCTCAGTAACCTATTAGAATTCTTTGAGAGTGTCAACAAGCATATAGATAGAGGTGATCCAGTGGACATAGTGTACTTAGACTTTCAAAAAGCGTTTGACAAGGTACCTCAGCAAAGGCTTCTGAGGAAGCTTAGCAGTCATGGAATAAGAGGAGAGGTCCTCTTGTGGATAAGGAATTGGTTAAGAAGCAGAAAGCAGAGAGTAGGAATAAACGGACAGTTCTCCCAATGGAGGGCTGTAGAAAGTGGAGTCCCTCAAGGATCGGTATTGGGACCTGTACTTTTCAACTTGTTCATTAATGACCTAGAATTAGGAGTGAGCAGTGAAGTGGCCAAGTTTGCTGATGACACTAAATTGTTCAGGGTTGTTAAAACAAAAAGGGATTGTGAAGAGCTCCAAAAAGATCTCTCCAAACTGAGTGAATGGGCAGAAAAATGGCAAAGCAATTCAATATAAACAAGTGTAAAATTATGCATATTGGAGCAAAAAATCTTAATTTCACATATACGCTCATGGGGTCTGAACTGGCGGTGACCGACCAGGAGAGAGACCTCGGGGTTGTAGTGGACAGCACGATGAAAATGTCGACCCAATGTGCGGCAGCTGTGAAAAAGGCAAATTCCATGCTAGCGATAATTAGGAAAGGTATTGAAAATAAAACAGCCGATATCATAATGCCGTTGTATAAATCTATGGTGCGGCCGCATTTGGAATACTGTGTACAGTTCTGGTCGCCTCATCTCAAAAAGGATATTATAGAGTTGGAAAAGGTTCAGAAGAGGGCAACCAGAATGATCAAGGGGATGGAGCGACTCCCTTACGAGGAAAGGTTGCAGCATTTGGGGCTTTTTAGTTTAGAGAAAAGGCGGGTCAGAGGAGACATGATAGAAGTGTATAAAATTATGCATGGCATTGAGAAAGTGGATAGAGAAAAGTTCTTCTCCCTCATAATACTAGAACTCGTGGACATTCAAAGAAGCTGAATGTTGGAAGATTCAGGACAGACAAAAGGAAGCACTTCTTTACTCAGCGCATAGTTAAACTATGGAATTTGCTCCCACAAGATGCAGTAATGGCCACCAGCTTGGATGGCTTTAAAAGAAGATTAGACAAATTCATGGAGGACAGGGCTATCAATGGCTACTAGCCATGATGGCTGTGCTCTGCCACCCTAGTCAGAGGCAGCATGCTTCTGAAAACCAGTTGCCAGAAGCCTCAGGAGGGGAGAGTGTTCTTGCACTCGGGTCCTGCTTGTGGGCTTCCCCCAGGCACCTGGTTGGCCACTGTGAGAACAGGATGCTGGACTAGATGGGCCACTGGACTAGATGGGCCACTGGCCTGATCCAGCAGGCTCTTCTTATGTTCTTATGAGCCTTTATAATGGGCAAATATATTGTGCAAGCATTTACAATGGGCAAATTTGTCTTGGTTGTGTAACTTACACAGCAGGCTGGTGAGCCTGTGGTCTTCTAGATTATGTTGGACTACAACTCCCATCAGCCCTGGCCAGCATGGCCAGTTGTCAGGGACAAGAGTATAAGAAGAGCCTGCTGGATCAGGCCAATGGGGGCCCATCTAGTCCAGCACCCTGTTCTCACAGTGGCCAACCAGATGCCCATGGGAGGCCCGTAAGCAGGACCTGAGCACAAGAGTGCTCTCCTCTCCTGCGGCTTCCAGCAACTGGCATTCAAAGGCTTGCTGCCTCTGGGAGGGGAGGAAAACCGTGGCCTTCATGGCTAGTAGTCACTGATAGCCTTTTCCTCCATTAATTTGTCTCATCCTCCCTTAAAGTTGGTGGCCCTCACTGCCTCTTGAGAGCGAATGCCATAATTCAACTCTGCGCTGTGCAGAGAAGTCCTTCCATTTTGTCTGTCCTGCATCTTCCAACATTCAACTTCCTTGGGTGGCACTGAAGTCCTACAACATCTGAAGAGCCTCAGGCACCCCATCCCTGCAGTGCAGGTTACAGCATTTGCCTTTTCTGGTGTTGAATTTGTTGGGGTTAAATTGAAATCCCCAGTGCTTGTAAAACTATAGTTCACTTGTCCTATCTAAACCAGCTTGGGCTTTATGGGAAATAGAACCAAAGTGGCCTTTATTTGACTTTTGATATAAAACGTCGGTTTATTTCCTGGTGACCTGACCCTTACCTACATTCCAGTGGCGCGCATAATAAAAGCCGGTTTAAGCTGGACACGTCCCTACTATGCATTTCTGTATCACATTTATGCTTATAACCTTGCTTATTGTTACTAATGTGCCTTGCATAGGAATGTCAAACGCTGTTCCAACGTCCCACAAACCTTGACTTGTAAAACTCCTTTGATATGTAAGCAAAGTAATATCATGTCTGTCTCCAGTTTAGGGGGCGCCCGGTTGCAGCTGGGCCTCCCCTCAGTAGTTGCCTTTGTCTGCTCCTGCATAGTGCTTATCTCAAGGACATGCGAAATATGCAGACATAGAGTCTAAGAGATAGTCTTGATGTTTCCACTTTGTCCTTCCCCCTGTACCCATTTACCTCCTTACATATGCCCCAAAGCTATAGCAGTTGGCAATTGCTTCTTTTGTATTTTATGACGTGGACCCGATATTGTAAACTTCGGGGTAAGCCTATATAAACCCTTGAACACCAATAAACGAGGTTCCCATGCTGGCCTGCTTCGGCTTGTAAGTATTGGGTCCCCTTTGCAAAGGTTTTTGTCTCGTGTTACTTGATCTCTGATAGTGGGTTCATTTGCACTCAACTCCGCACTCTTCCCGGGTGTAATAAGCGAGTTGGGGTTGACAGGGCGACTTGCGTGTTGGGTTTGGACCTAACAAATTTCATTTTACTTGGTGTAGGGTTTTGATGGGGGCAGGCTTGGTGCATGCCGAGTGTGCGTGGGCTGGAGTTTGAGTCCTTGTCTCTGTCGGAGGGTTGGGGGATGCCTTGCTCACAGGACAGTGAGGAGTCATGTCTGCAATGATGGCACACCCTGACACACTCCTTTTACACCGTGTCCTTTTCAGATGGGAGCCAGGCTTGGGCCCAGGTGGGGGAGTGAGGATGGGGTAGACCCCGGGTAACAATGAGACAGAACCACCTCCCTACCCGCATCTGTGGGGCTGTACCTTGGGAATCAGGGCCATGTGCCTGCTCAGAGCCCCAAGTGACACCTTATTCCCATAGTCTTAAGCGGGTGTTCCAGGGCGCAGGATCTCCTTGCCTCTTGAGGCCATGGGCCAGAACATTTGGAAGGCCCAAGCCCATGCCCCAGTGTTTCATCCTCCTTGGATCCCAGGAGCCCTCCCTCTAGGGCAGCCTCCCTGCAATCCGGAGCCCTCCAGGTGTTTTGGACTACAACTCCCATCAGCCCCAGCCAGCATGTTTGGGGAAGGCTCCTTTATGATTTGGTACCAATTTTGGGTAGGGTGGAGAATGTCTTCCTCTTCACAAGTTCCCATAGAATCATAGGACAGAAGAGCTGGAAGGGGCCTCTAAGGCCATCAAGTCCAACCCCCTGCTCAATGCAGGAATCCAAATCAAAGCATTCCCGACAGATGGCTGTCCAGCTGCCTCTTGAAGGCCTCCAGTGTCAGAGAGCCCACTACCTCTCTAGGTCATTGGTTCCATTGTCATATGGCTCTAACAGTTAGCAAATTCTTCCTTACGTTCAAAATTTGGCTTGCAACTTGAGCTCATTATTCCGTGTCCTGCACTCTGGGACGATCAAGAAGAGATCCCGGCCCTCCTCCGTGTGACAATCTTTCATCTTTTTCTGTGGGTCACGGCCTGACTCGCCTCTGACTCCAGTCCCTCAGCATCCATCCCCCAGCCCCCCCCGGGTTCCCTTTACTGTTCTCCCAGAGTTGACCCCTTTTTTGCAATTAGAGTGCAGCCTGAAACCAGCATCAGCGATTATATCCACCCTCGAGGAAACCTCATGGTGGAAGAGTCTGGATTTTCTTTTTGCAGAAAAGTGCAACCTTTTTAACTTGTCAGCTTCCCCCATTCTTCGATGTAACTTCTTTTTTTAACTGATTTTATTTCCAGCTCAAATTGGTGGTTAGACAAGGAAACAAAGTGGAGCCCGTGTACCTTGGTGAGTGAGCCGCAGTTGTGTCTCGGGGAGTTCTGCAAAGAGAGGGAGGCTGTTGCCGCCTTGGAATTCTACCGGGAGGAAGGGCGGGATATAAATCTAATACACAAATAATGAATAATTGACACCCCAGGAAGGCTGAAATTGCATCCCCTGAAAGAGGCATCAACAGTTTTTGGTTGTTCTCCTTTCTGCTTCCTTCAGCTAGCTCGGAGGTCCACATTTCATCCCCGCAACTTGAGGGAATTCGGTGTTGCCCAATTTAAATTCTGCAAGCTGCAGCTGTCGAAGAAGACAGCCCAGCTACTCAAGCCTCAGGATTTTCTTAGCGGGGATCTCTGGGTAAAAAATTGGTTTCAGGGTTTGCCCTTGTGTGTGTCGGGGAGGTGATTTCACTTCATTGGGTGTGGACCAGGGTGGAGAAACTTGGGCCTATGGGCTAAATGCAGCCCTCCCGGTCTCTGTATCCAGCTCTCCCAAGGCTACCCCCTTACTCCCTCCACCCCAAGTGTTTTTGCCTGGCTGGAGTGTGTGCTGGAACTCTGACAACGCCTGCCTGGGTGGAAGACAGAGGGGTGTGTGGAAACTAGCTTACTACTAGGAAAAACTTCCTAACTGTTAGAGCCACTACACTTGGGAAAAAGAAACCAAATGCACAGTTATAAGATGGGGGATACTTGGCTCAGCAATACGACATGCGAGAAGGATCTTGGAATTGTCATTGATCAGAAGCTGAATATGAGCCAACAGTGCAATGTGGCTGCAAAAAAGGCAAATGCTGTATTAGGCTGCATTAACAGAAGTATAGTTTCTAAATCACGTGAAGTATTACTTCCCCTCTATTCAGCACTGGTTAAGCCTCATCGAGTACGGCGTCCAGTTCTGGTCTCTGCACTTCAAGAAGGATGCAGACAAACTGGAACAGGTTCAGAGGAGGGCAACAAGGATGATCAGGGGACTGGAAACAAAGCCCTATGAGGAGAGACTGAAAGAACTGGGCATGTTTAGCCTGGAGAAGAGAAGACTGAGGGGAGATATAAGATAGATATAAGAGAGATAGCACTCTCCAAGTACATGAAAGGTTGTCACACAGAGGGCTGGGATCTCTTCTCGATCGTCCCAGAGTGCAGGACACAGAATAATGGGCTTAAGTTGCAGAAAGCCAGATTTGGACTGGACATCAGGAAAAACTTCCTAACTGTTAAGAGTCATACAACAATAGAACCAATGACCTAGAGAGGTAGTGGGCTCTCTGACACTGGAGGCATTCAAGAGGCAGCTGGACAGCCATCTGTCGGGAATGCTTTGATTTGGATTCCTGCATTGAGCAGGGGGTTGGACTTGATGGCCTTGTAGGCCCCTTCCAACTCTACTATTCTATGATTCTCTACTATACAAACCACACCTTGGAAGGTTGTCCGGAAGGGGGTGTGGCCCTTGGGCTGGAAAGGGCTCCTCACCTCTAGGGTGGAGAGTGGTATTTCTGACCAAGGTGCGAAATCTGGAGAAGTCTGTGGCTCTTGTGAACACAGTGAGCTTTGGAACCTGCCTTATACTAAGCCAGACGGGTTGCCCAGTTAGCCCAGGATTGTCTACTCTGACTGGTAGCAGCTCCCCAGGTTATGAGGCAGGGAAATCTCAGGAAAAATGTCCTTACTGTTAGAGCCATACGACAATGGAACCAATGACCTAGAGAGGTAGTGGGCTCTCTGACACTGGAGGCCTTCAAGAGGCAGCTGGACAGTCACCTGTTGGGGATGCTTTGATTTGGATTCCTGCATTGAGCAGGGGGTGGACTTGATGGCCTTATGGGCCCCTTCCAACTCTGCTATTCTAAGATTCTGTGAAATGCCTTTCCCATTACCTGATTCTTGTAAGTGGAGATGTTGCTGGGGATTGAATCTGGGGCCTTCTACATGCAGAGCGGGTGCTCCACCACTGAGCTCTGACCTCAGTGCCACTCTGGTGTCCGTTAGAAGGACATGGCCGGGGCTGTTATGCCATTTGGGCTGGCTTAGGGCTGGTTCATACTGGGGCTGAACTCTGTTTAAGGGCGAATGGAGTTTGGGCTGAAACGTCATGCAAACTCAGCGAATTTAACCTGCATGCGAGTAGCACTGATCTCGGAGTAAGTCCTCATGTGAACGAGCCCTTAGTTTACCCTTTCCCTGGACAGCCACTGAACTGGAAGGTACTCCAGAGGCCATCTAGTCCAACTCTCTGCCCCTAATTGGGAGCTGTTCACTTGACACAGCCTGCACCATGTGTGGGCCCCCACCTTCCTTTAAACCTTTAAGGAAGGGGCTTCACCTCCCCACCTGGACTCCTCCATAGGGTGGAAGGAAAAAGCCCTACTGTGCCATTCAGCCTTCACAGCATAAGCTGTAGCCCAAGATCCCTGCTTCCAAGGGTAGGCGGCCAGGTGGCTCTGGAAGGTCACAAGGAAGATGTGGAGCCTTTCCCAGGATCTGCTAGTCCACAGCTATACAGCCCGTCTCCGGGCACTGAATTCCATGCACTAACAAGCTTGTTGTGTAAAAACAAACTTGTGTTGTTTTGTTAGTCCTAAAGTGTTGTGTTTATTTATTTCCCACCCCAATCAGAACTGACGCTGCCCCAGTTTTATCGCTTTCTGCACGAGATGGAAAGGATGAAAACTAGCCTGGAGTGCCTCAGCTGACTTGCCTGTTGAGGGGCCTGCAAGTGTGTGAGGACCAGCAGAGACTGTGGACGAGATCCTCCCCAACCTCCGTGTCTCATTTGAGAAGCTTGAATTCAAAGATGGGAGCACCCGTTAAAGTTCTGACGGTCTGGCTCAGGTTCTCCAAGCCGTTAAGGGCCGGGGAGGGGGAATGTTTTGTAAAACTTGTAAAAGTCCAATGTTTCTCTTGCTGGGTGTATAACAAGGTTTTCTGGGGCAGTGCTGACAAATAATGATCTGTGAGCAAGAATTAAGGAAACAAAAATAAAATTTAAAAAGTCAGTCTCCTTTGAAAGGCATAGGCGGCAACCTGAAACAGCCAAAAGCAGAAACCAGAAGTGAAGTAATGAGGGGGTTACTCGACAATTCATTATATGTTACCCAGCTGTTTGCACTTCCTAACAACACCTCCTTCACATGCGAATATACTAAATTTGACCAGGGATATATGAAATCTGATCCTTTTTAAGAACATAAGAAGAGCCTGCTGGATCAGGCCAGTGGCCCATCTAGTCCAGCATCCTGTTCTCACAGTGGCCAACCAGGTGCCCGGGGGAAGCCCGCAAGCAGGACCCGAGTGCAAGAACACTCTCCCCTCCTGAGGCTTCCGGCAACTGGTTTTCAGAGCATGCCGCCTCTGACTAGGGTGGCAGAGCACAGCCATCACGGCTAGTAGCCATTGATAGCCCTGTCCTCCATGAATTTGTCTAATCTTCTTTTAAAGCCATCCAAGCTGGTGGCCATTACTGCGTCTTGTGGGAGCAAATTCCATAGTTTAACTATGCGCTGAGTAAAGAAGTACTTCCTTTTGTCTGTCCTGAATCTTCCAACATTCAGCTTCTTTGAATGTCCACGAGTTCTAGTATTATGAGAGAGGGAGAAGAACTTTTCTCTATCCACTTTCTCAATGCCATGCATAATTTTATACACTTCTATCATGTCTCCTTTGACCTGCCTTTTCTCTAAATTAAAAGCCCTAAATGCTGCAACCTTTCCTCGTAAGGGAGTCGCTCCATCCCCTTGATCATTCTGGTTGCCCTCTTCTGAACCTTTTCCAACTCCATAATATCCTTTTTGAGATGAGGCGACCAGAACTGTACACAGTATTCCAAATGCAGCCGCACCATACATTTATACAACGGCATTATGATATCGGCTGTTTTATTTTCAATACCTTTCCTAATTATCCCTAGCATGGAATTTGCCTTTTTCACAGCTGCCGCACACTGGGTTGACATTTTCATCGTGCTGTCCACTACAACCCCGAGGTCTCTCTCCGGGTTGGTCACCGCCAGTTCAGACCCCATGAGCGTATATGTGAAATTCAGATTTTTTGCTCCAATATGCATAATTTTACACTTGTTTATATTGAATTGCATTTTTGTTCCTGGGATTTTGTGTTTTAGCTGCCCATGTTCAAAATAACTTCAATGCATGCAGGATTCAGGCTTTTCCGTCACCCGTCATGTCCTGGAGCAACCCACTTTTTGACAATCCTTTACATTTTCCCTACTTCTTCAGTCTCTGTTCTCCCATGCACACACACACACACACAGAATCTTCCTTGCATGAGCCAGAGTCTGTATAACCAGCTGTTGCTTATTCTCCTCAACCCCCAATGGAATGTACAACTGAATAGAACTGAATGTTATTGCAGATGGGAACATTCGGGCTTGCTTTAAAACATTGATCTGAAATGATTTTGCTGGTTTTAAACATTTGAAACGCAAGGAAGGTTTGGGAAAACTCTCCCAACCAATGGAGCAACTCGATCTCTGTTGAAAAACTGAGCCCAGCATATCATTCCCCAAGCTGGTGCCCCCCAGTTGATTTGGACTGCAACTCCCTTGAGCCTCAGCCGATTTGCCTATGCTGCCTGATGGTAGGAGTTGTCCTCCAAATGGCAGGATGGCACCAGGCTGGCTTAGCAGATCGCTGCAACATCCCCAAGCCAGACCCTTGACCCATGTAGTGTCAACTCTGAATAAATTAATCTTGTTCTAATTCATTTCTGTCTTACCCTTTGGTCTGTAGCAGGCCGGCAAGTTGCTCAAAGTATAAGCAACCATTTTAATAATAAGCATGCTCAAAACGATTCAACACCCTTAAAAAAAAACTTTTGCAGAATCAGTTCTAAAACCACAGTGAGATAGCCATAAAACTTGACACGGGCTCTTGTCACGGTTGCCCCCGAGCGCCCTCTCCGGCATTGTGGAGCCCGGTCTGCACCTTGGTACACCAGTAAGCTAAGGGCAATTAAACAGGCTGGACGACGGCTAAAGAGCAAGTGGTGAAAGACCTGCTGTGAGTCTGATCAGGCACGAGTAAAACAACATAACCGTGCCTACTGTGTGGCCGTGAGGGTGGCGAAGAAGGCCCACTTCTCTGCCTCCATCGCATCCTCAAGTAGCCGTCTGGTGGAGCTTTTCTGTATTGTCAGGAGTCTGTTGACATCAACTCCAGGAAATGGAGTCTTAGACTCTTCAGAGGCCCACTGTGAATTGCTTGCTAGGCACTCTGAGGGTAAAGTTGCTCGCCTCCGTAGCAGTCTCGATGCCCCATCCACATCTACTGTAGTCCCCAATGAGGTGTCCAGTGCAACGTCTGCTGCAACTTCTTGGGAACGGTTTCAGTTGATGCAGCCTGATGACATGGACAAGGTGCTTGCGATGATGCGGCCAGCAACGTGTCCTCTCGACCCTTTCCCTTCTTGGCTTATTAAAGCTTGCTGAGGGGGGTTGACAGAGTGGATCCAGAGTGTGGTCAACGCATCATTGCAGGAGGGAGTGGTTCTGGGTGCCTTGAAGGAAGAGGTGATCCGACCACTCCTGAAAAAGCCCACCCTGGACCCATTGGTTTATGACAACTACCAACCGGTTGCAAATATCCCCTTTTTAAGGAAGGTGATTGAGAGGGTTGTGGCGCAGCAATTGCGAGTACTCTTGGATGAAACATTATCTTGACCCATCCCAGTCTGGGTTATGGGACTAAATCGGCCTTGGTTGCCCTGATGGATGACCTTTATCGGGAGAAGGACGGGGAGTGCGACCCTGTTGTTCTTACTTGATCTCTCAGCGGCTTTTGACAACATTGACCATGGTATCCTTCTGGGCTGACTTGGTGAGCTGGGTATTGGAGAAACTGTTTTACAGTGGTTCTGATCCTATCTCCAAGGTCGCTCTCAGAGAATAGCATTGGGTAATTGTCTTTCAGCCCTCTGGCAGTTGTGCTGTGGGGTGCCGCAGGGTACCATCTTGTCTCCCATGCTGCTTAACATCTATATGAAGCCCTTGGGAGCAGTCAGGAGATTTGGGGCAAGGTGTCAGGAGTATGCTGGCGACACGCAGCTCTATTTCTCCGTAACATCTGAATCAGGAGAGGTCGTGCAAGCCCTGGACCGGTGCTTGGACTTTGTGGTGGTCTGGACGAGGGCCAATAAACTGAGTCTGAATCCTAGCAAGATGGAGGCGCTGTGGGTTGGTGGTTCCTGAGTTTGGATAATAGGTCAGTTTTCTGCTTTGGATGGGGTTGTACTCCCTCTAAAAGAGCAGGTCCGTAGCCTGGAGTGCTCCTGGATCTATCTTTGTTGCTAGAGGCCCAGGTGACCTCAGTGGCTAGGAGTGCCTTTTACCAGCTTCGGCTGGTGAGACAGCTGCGGCTGTTTCTGGACCGGGATAGCCTGACCACTCTTGTCCACGCACTGGTAACCTCCAGGCTGGATTACTGTAATGCGCTCTATGTGGAGCTGCCCTTGAGGTTGGTGCGGAAGCTGCAGCTGGTGTAAAATGCGGTGGCGAGACTGCTCACTGGAGCAGGGTATCGCCAACTTGTCCCTCCGCTGCTGAAAGAACGGCACTGGATGCACATTTGCTACCGGGACAAGTTCAAGGTTCTAGTTTTGGTGTACAAAGCCCTATACAGCTTGGGACCAGGATACCTGAAAGACCATCTTACCCCTTATATACCCAGTCGATCACTGCACTTTGCTGGTGAGGGCCTCCTGCCAATACCATCTTATGAGGAGGTTTGTTCTGTACAACATAGGAAACGGACCTTTAGTGTGGCGGCACCTACCCTGTGGAATTCCCTCCCCTTAAATATTAGGCAGGCGTAATCTCTGTTATCTTTTCAGTGCCTTTTGAAGACTTTTCTCTTTCAACAAACCTTTTAAGTTGAGACCTATCCCAGTCTGCATCTGTGTTAAAATTGCTTTTAATATGTCTTTTAATACCTTTAACCCTTTTTTTAAAAGATGTTTTAAAAGGTTTTTTTAAATGTTTTTATTGTTGTTTTGTTTTAATTGTATTTTAAGGTCTTTTTATGATGTTTTAAAGTGTTTTTAATATTTCTGTTTGCCACCCTGGGCTCCTGCTGGAAGGAAGGGTGGCGTATAAATAAAATAGTTAATAAATAAAAATAAAACCCATGACCTGAACTGGTGAAAACCACAGTTTACCCAAAAGGCTTCCTGAAAGAGGAAAGCGTTAGCCAAAGGTCAGACAGCCTGTCAAGCCACCCTTGGGTGAAGAATCCCTGGGTGTGGGGGTCACAAACAAAAAGAGAAAGACCTCAATGACTGAAGAAACTCTTCAAATGATTAAAGAGAGAAGGAAAGCAAAAGGAGATAGAAACACGGTTAGAACCCTGAATGCAACAATACAGCGACTAGTACATAGAGACAAAAAAGAACTATTACAATTGTTATTGTATAGAAATAGAAGACGACAACAAAAAGGGTAGAGCAAGAGCCCTGTTCCAAAAGATTAGAGAAATGAAAGGGAAATTTCAGCCAAGAGTAGGGATGTTGAATAATCAACAGGGGAACACACTGACTGACCGAGATGAAATAAAAGGAAGATGGAAGCAATACACTGAAGACCTCTATAAAAGAGATGCCAGGATGGAAGATTCATTCATGGAGGAACCCTATGATGAAGAACCAGAAATTTTAGAATGCGAGGTGAAAGCTGCTCTTAAAATACTTGGGGGAAGAAACAAATCACCAGGCATAGATGGCATACCAATAGAGTTGCTACAAGCTAGTGAGACTGAATCTGTCCAAATTTTGACAAAAATCTGTCAAGAAATACGAAAAACTAGACAATGGCCCACAGAGTGGAAGTGTTCAATATATATCCCAATTCCAAAGAAAGGGGATCCCAGGGAATGCAGTAATTATCAAACTATTACTGCCTTACTATCCCATGCAAGTAAAGTAATGCTCAAGATATCTACAACAAAGGCTCTTACCAAATATGGAACAAGAAATGCCAGATGTCCAAGCTGGATTTAGAAAGGTAAGTCACTAGAGATCATATTGCAGACATATGTTGGATAATGGAACGGACCAAGGGATTTCAGAAAGAAATCACCCTGTGGTTTAGATTACAGCGAAACCTTTGATTGTGTAGATCGTGAAAAATTATGGAATGCCTTAAAATAATTGGGGGTGCCACAGCATCTGATTGTTTTGATGCACAACCTATACTCTGGACAAGAGGGTACTGTAAGGACAGAATATGGAGAAACCAATTGGTGCCTAATGGGAAAGGGTGTGAGATGGGTGTATTTTATCATCCTATTGCTTAATCTATACGCAGAACATATACAGAAAGCATGATTGGACCAAGATGAAGGAGGTGTGAAAACTGGAAAGAGAAATATCAATAATTTAAGATATGCAGACAATACCATACTACTAGCAGAAACCAGTAATGATTTACAGCGGTGCTGATGAAAGTTAGAGGAATGCACAAAAGCAGGATAACAGCTGAACGTCAAGAAGACTAAAGTAATGACAACATAAAATTTATGTATCTTTAAAGTTGACAATGAGGACATTGAACTTGTCAATACCTTGGCACAGTCATTAGCCAAAATGGAGACAATAGTGAAGAAATCAGAAGGCGGCTAGGACTTGGGAGGGCAGCTGTGAGAGAACTAGAAAAGGTCCTCAAATGCAAAGATGTATCAGTGAACACCAAAGTCAGGATCATTCAGACCATGGTATTCCCGATCTCTATGTATGAATGTGAATGTTGGACAGTGAAAAAAGCGGATAAGAGAAAAATCAACGCATTTGAAATGAGGTGTTGGAGAAGAGCTTTGCGCATACCATGGATCACGAAAAAGACAAATAATTGGGTGTTAGAACAAATTAAACCAGAACTATTACTAGAAGCTAAAATGATAAAACTGAGCTTATCATACTTTGGACACATAATGAGAAGACATGATTCACTAGAAAAGACAATAATGTTGGGAAAAACAGAAGGGAGTAGAAAAAGAGGAAGGCCAAACAAGAGATGGATTGATTCCATCAAGGAAGCCACAGACCTGAACTTACAAGCTCTGAACAGGGTGGTTCACGACAGATGCTCTTGGAGGTCGCTGATTCATAGGGTCGCCATAAGTCATAACCGACTTGAAGGCGCATAACAACTGTCTCAAAGTCCACTCCTGTGTTGGAAGTAAGGTTCAAATGCCAGTTTGGTCAGATTCTGTATGTGAAATGGCTGGCGGCCAGGGGAGGAGGTGCCATGTTCGCCTTTGCCTCAGGCAGCCAAATGTCCTGGGCCAGCCTTGCCCCTTTCTCCCAGGAAGCTGCCTTAGACCAAGCTAGATCGCCGGTCCATCTAACTCAGTGGGCAGTATTCAGTTACCTGGTCCCATAAGCGCAAGGATTTCCGCTCCACAATGGGACTCTCTTCTCCCTCCTTTCACCCCAACGCATGTCCCCAAACCTGCTCCAGAGGGTTGGGGAAAACCCTTAGAACAGATGTAGAAGAGGGGGAGGGGGGAGGTCCCGTTGGACAATCAGACATTCTTGCGCTGACAGGAAGCTTACCGAGAGCTACATTGCATATATAACCCAGTATTGTCAACACTGGCTGACAGAGGTTCTCCAGGGTTTTCCAGGCAAGGACCTTTCCCTGCCCTAACTGCAGGGCTTTAACACTAAATGACAGCCCTTCCCCAGGGCAAGATTTCTAGGGTCAAGCAAGGGAGGTTATTGGTGCCACATCCTCCCCGCACTCTTCCCCCTCTCTCTGTCTCCGGAGAGCTGGTGCCCTAAATTTCCCCTGCGTGCCAGGAATTTCCAAACAGGCATGGCTTTAAAACTCTTCTTTAATGTTAGTCTTCTGAAATCCTTGAACAACCCTATTATTCTTGCAAGTGGCCACAATAGTCCATTGTGTCACTCTACCCAACGGGATGCGTGGACTCATCTGCTTGCCTTGATTGCTGCATCACAGTAGGGTTGCCAGGTCTCCGGTTTTCCGGCAAAAGGGGGCCGTCTCCGGCCTCCGGCCATAGTTCCTTTAAAGAGGCTAATCTCCGGCTTTTCAGCATGCGGCTCAGCCACGCATGCGTGATTGACACACGCATGCGTGAAGGCTGTGGCTGGCCGCCTTCCCGCCCCGCCCTTTGTAATTGAGGGAGGGACTGCAGAGAGAGAGGAGGAGGAGTTGAGTTACCGCCGCGGCCCCCCCTGTGCAGCAGAGCCTGGACGCTCCCGCCGGCCACAGAAGTGAGGGTGGTGAGTGGAGGCCGTAGCTGCGTGGCGCTGATGGGCGGGAGCGGCCGCGATGGGGCTGAGGAGTCTGTGCGTGCGGTCGTTCCGAATCCGGTTGGGGGAAGAAGGCCGCGGCGCTGGTGGAAGGAGCCGGTTTGAGGCCGGGTCGTTTGTAGGCCGTCGCGCAGAGGGAGAGGGGGGGGGGAGAGAGAGATTTGTCTTGAGTCTGCTGTATTTAGTGAAGCGGCCGGCCGTCCTTTCCGGAGCAGGGGAACTGGCTGAGGCTGGCAGGCCGCTCACTAAATATAGCAGACTCAAGACAAATCTCTCTCTCTCTCTCTCTCTCCCTCTGCGCGACAGCTTACAAACGTCCCGGCCTCAAACCTGCTCCTTCCACCAGCGGCCTTCTTCCCGCAACCGGATTCGGAACGACCGCACACACAGACTCCTCAGCCCCATCGCAGCTGCTCCCGCCCATCGGCGCCACGCTGCTCCTTTCCGGAGCAGGGGAACCGGCTGAGGCTGGCAGGCCGCTCACTAAATACAGGAGACTCAAGCTTCACTAAGTACAGCAGACTCAAGACAAATCTCTCTCCCCCCCTTCTCTCTCTCCCTCTGCGCGACGGCCTACAAACGACCCGGCCTCAAACCGGCTCCTTCCACCAGCGGCCTTCTTCCCGCAACCGGATTCAGAACGACCGCACGCACAGACTCCTCAGCCCCATCGCGGCCGCTCCCGCTCATCGGCGCCACGCTGCTCCTTTCCAGAGCAGGGGAACCGGCTGCGTCTAGCAACCGCTGCCGACACGGCGCCCATGCGGCATGGCAGCCTCAGAGCCAGTTCCCCTGCTATGATAAATGAAGGTAAAAACGAATTGGACATTGTGCTGATTTTAACTTAATAAAGATTAACATTTTTTAAAAAATGGATGCTCATTCCCAGGTTCATAAAACATGGGTTTATGAAGTCTCAAATGACTGTTCAAACTGACCTACTGCAACATCTATTCCTGGGTTCAGAATTCTAAGTTTTAAAAAGCTACACTGTAAATTCACAATATTACTACGAAATGACAAGGTGAAGCAAGTGGTGACCAGAGAGGGTGCCTTCTTAGTTGTGACACCCTCTTTATAGATCTTCCTCTCCAGATAAGTTTGCTTGGTAGCCAATATTACATTTTCTTATTTTCCCAGGCCTTTTAATGTATAATGTTGTATTTTTTTAATATGATGATGACTGGTTCTTGTATTTTACTTTGTTTTTGTAATGCACTCATCTCCATTCTTAAAATTTGTTCAACCTTGGCAGGCAGAAATTCCATTTGGTAACAGCAAGCTTTTAAACCTCGCTGGGTTTCACAAAGCAAAAATCAAAATGGAAAGGTAGAGTCAAGTAGCTTAACCAAATTTAAGAAATGTAGATATTAGATAATGGCTCCCTGTAAGCCTTTCCCATATTAAAATTCTTCGTAATATTTTAACCAGCAGGTTCCTTGCTGTTTGCTAAAACTGCTCATTAGGCCACAGCTGCTTTGAGCAGCTTTTACATTTAAGGCCCTGTCAACTAGAAGAGTGTTCATCAGTGCACAGATAAGCCTGGCCACAGTAGGAGATGACAGTTTTTTTCATGCCCCTCGAAATCTCTTAATTCCTGTCATTTTTTCTCCCCTCCTACAAAATCTCATTCTTGCAGGGAAAAAGACTTCATGCTGTAACTTGCTTAGCAAGTTCTGTTAATATCCATGACACTAAGAGAGTATTTGGATTAAAGGACTACAGCATACAGACGTTAGCAGAATTTTCCCACAGACTTAGGCTTTTAAATACCCCTTCCATCTCAGTATCTGTCCAAATTGATTAGGCTGTGGATTGAATCGTGGTATAGAATGAATGAATTTTTTTTTGTAGTCTGTGGATCTTAATGCAAGATTCGGAGCTTACACTTCTGGATCTAATGATCTTCTGAAATGCAGATTACAAGTGAGAACACCCGCCTGCCTGCTAAACAGCTAAAGGGATTATTGGAGACACCAATATGGGGAGCAGTAACATGGGTGCAGCAGTGTGCAGTCCTGGTGTTGTAACTCTGCTGCATTATTTGTTAGTAGTAACTTAATGCTACTGTAAAATTGGCACATTGATGCCTTTTGTGTAGGCATCTGCCACTCAACAATAGCAATGAGCAACCTATTAATATAGTTGTCCCCTCCCAAGGCTGGAACTGATCTGGAATGTAGTGGGGGCACTTTCTAAGGTGGAGGCCTCCTGGACTATAGTGCTTTCATGGGAGTCTCTTATGGGCTAGCAGATTAAAGCATGTATGTAGCAGCAGACATGGTTTGAATTGTGCCTTTTATTTGGGATAGTTGGTGCCATAAAACAGCTCTCTCATCCCTACAAACGTTACTTTTAGATAGTGCAGGCAAGAAGGCGTTGTTATGTGCCTTCAAGTCGATTACGACTTTTGGTGACCCTATGAATCAGCAACCTCCAAGAGCATCTGTCATGAACCACCCTGTTCAGATCTTGTAAGTTCAGGTCTGTGGCTTCCTTTACGGAATCAATCCGTCTCTTGTTTGGCCTTCCTCTTTTTCTACTCCCTTCTGTTTTTCCCAGCATTGTTGTCTTTTCTAGTGAATCACGTCTTCTTATTATGTGTCCAAAGTATGATAACCTCAGTTTCATCATTTTAGCTTCTAGTGATAGTTCTGGTTTAATTTGTTTAACATGGCTGCAACCATATCTACTCAGAAGTAAGTCCTATTGAGTTCTATGGGGCTTAGTTCCTTAATAAGCATGTTTACAGTTGCTGCCTTCAGGGGCATCCATCTGCGCTCCCATCTAACATCTCTGCAACACTAAGCTCCTTTCTTCCAATAATGGCCTGGCCTGAGGGCACATAATCCCTTCTTGCCAGAAGCAAGTAAGCGAGATTAAATGTTCCCTAAAGGCATTGAACTGTGACCTGGGAGACCAGGGTTCGAATCCCCACACAGCCATGAAGCTCACTGGGTAACCTTGGGCCAGTCACTGCCTCTCAGACTCAGAAGAAGGCAATGGTAAACCACCTCTGTCTGAATACTGCTTATTGAAGACCCTATCTGGGATCAACTTGAAGGCAGTCCATTTCCATTTTGCATCACCCTAAGCTTGTGAGAAAGAATGACCTTGTCACTTCAGATGGACCTAGGAACACCCTATTTTAGGTAAGATTTCTATTTTAATCTCCGATCAGATAATTTTTTTTTGAATGGTATGCTCCAAGCAATTGCGGTTGATACAATGTATCATGTTTAATGATGTCACCAGGGCCCGCCCCGTGACGTCACCAGGGCCCACCCCCATTTTCTCAGGTTTTTGGATGGCTCCGACCTGGCAACCCTACATCACAGCCTTTACCAACCTGGTGCCCTCTAGAAGTTTTGGACTACAACTTCCACCAGCCCCAGCAAGCATGTCATCCAAAACTTCTGGAGGGCACCATATTGGTGAAGGCTGCTCTATTAGGCGAGCACCTCTCCAGTTTCTCAGCTGCAGGTGAATTTCTGCGGGTTGCACTTGGAGGGGATGAAATGGGGAGCCCCATCAGTAATGCTGTTATTACTGCATTCCATTCTGCCTATGTTTGCTTGACTGGGACAACCTAGCCAGGTTAGAGAAGGCTGGATGCAATCCTTTGCAGAATGGCAGTAAAGGACATTTGAAATTAAACTCCGGCTTCAAAGCGTCTCCTTGTTTTTACAAATTGGGCCCCTGCACTGTCTTACAGGCCAAAACGGAAAATGGGGGGGGTAATGTTTCCTGAGCACGTTTCCTGTACAGCACCTTGGTGCTGTAGACTAGAGCTTCCTCATTCCTTTGAGGGCTTCTCCAAGGCTGAAAGCTTTTCCAGACAAAATTTGGGGGTGTGTGTGTGAAGGCTGGGCCTGGGTGGCGGAAACGTTATGTTTTATGGAAGTATTATACTAGCACACCACCCCTAATGCAGTGCTAGTAGTGTGATATCCTGGGGGGTGGGGGAAGCAGAAGACTTTGGGAAACGCTGTAGCTCCGGGGCAGAGCATCTGCCTTGCATGCAGGAGGTCTCATGTGCAATCCCCACTGGCATCTCCAGGTAGGGCTGCGAGAGGCTCCTGCCTGAAACCCTGGAGAGCCGCTGCCAGTCAGTGTAGACAATACTGGGCTAGATGGACAAACTCAGTATAAGTCAGTCTCTTGTGTTCCTATGACTGCTGGCTCCTTTTAAAAAAACTAAATCAGCATTGAAAGCTACGTCTTGGCTATAGGGCAGGACCAAGAGTGACCCAAAGTCGTGGGACGGCTTCTACAGGTACACCTTAATGGTCCATGCATCTGCAAGCCAATGTCAGATTAAGATCAAACGTCGGAGTAGTTAGAAATAACATTACAGTTGCAAGTTAGGACATGTAACATTTTGCCGGAGGCTTTCTTTCTATGAAGGAAGAGGGAGGGAAGCGAAACCTGACTGGTGCTGAGCACCTGTTTTCCATGCAGACTATCTCGAGGGCCATTCCACCCTGGCATCTCTAGATGTGGGAGCTGGGAACGTCTGGAGGGCTGGAGACAGTCATGATAGCCATAGGTGAAGCATCGTCCGTCGGTTGCTTCAGACGTCTTATACTTTATTTTTGCCCAGGCCTTACCTGACCCTTACTGTTGGGCCCTGTTATTCCAGTTCCTGCTTCAGGCAAAGGAGGAAATGATGCCCTTCACCCCAAGTCACAGGAACGCAGGAAGATGCCTTGCAGGGAGTCAGACCCTTGGCCCATCCAGCTCAGTATTGTCTCCACTGACTGGCAGCAGCCGTCCAGGTTTCCAGCCAGGAGACTCTCACAGCTCTGCCTGGAGATGCCGCGAATAGAACCTGGGAACCACATATTCTGCCACTGATCTACAGTGCAGAGCACCCACGGTGGCTCAGTTATTTTGGCAGCTTGAGAGTAAATTAAATGTATTGCAGCAATAATAAATTTTTAAAATGAACAATTCGCTTCACTTTCACAGCAACCGAAGCCAGCTGCCTCGGACAATTGCCACACTTTTTTGGCGGGCTGGACCGGCACCTCTGCCACGAACTTAGCAAGAACTGCCTCTCGCAGGCCCTGCGCTCAGGTCCTGCTTGTGGGCTTCCTGTTGGGGCATCCGGTCGGCCACTGTGAGAACAGGATGCTGGACTAGATGGGCCACCGGCCTGATCCAGCAGGTTCTTCTTATGTTCTTACAACACCCATGGCAGAGGCCCATTCATCCAGCTGGGAACACTTGTCAGAACAAAAGTATCTCCTTGAAAATACAGGTGTTGGGCACCTGTTGTATCTCGACAGAACAGCCACACTGAAAGCCCTTTTCTGAGTTACTGTGGAGTGGGCTTCCAATACCTTTGGAACTCACAGAGGAAGGTCTCCCGCAGGCTGCAGTGACCTACTGGGTATATAAGAGGTTATATACTGGGTATATAAGAAGGCCCATGAACTTCCCAAACAGAGGTTGGCTATTATCAAAGGTGCTATGGACTTCGAAGAAGCACGGATACAGGGCGATAGGGACAAACGAGCTAAGCGGAAGGAACGACAAATCCTCATCGCGATCATCTTCCATCTGGAAACCTATGTCCTCACTGTGGGCTGTGCGGATCCAGAATTGGCCTCCACAGTCACTTACAGACCCACTGTTAAAAACCTTATCTCGGAAGACAATCTTACGTGGCCACAAGTGATCGCCAATTAAATGATGATATAAACGGTAAGGAGGTCTCTCAAGTTCACCTTGCGCAAAAAGATGTAATGCAGGGATAAAAACACCAGCCTACCTTGCAAAGATTATTGTGATCATGAAGTATTCAGACCAAGCTATGTGTAAGTGCTACATTGTTATGATCCTATCCTGTGTCTCTTCCTCGTTCCCCAACACTCAAATTGCACATGGCAGGTTCAAACTAGAGGGGAAAGGGTGGCTTGAACACTAGAGGAGCTGAGACCACAAGCCAGTAGCCTTCTTGGCCTAGAGGGGAAGGAAGCAGCTTCAACGTGCAAGGAAGAGACGGGTGGGGTGGGAGGGTTGCATGAATGCTTTCCTGGTGCGTACAAAGGCTGACTATACCAGCATGTGTGTGCATGCTTTGTATGTGGTGCTGGGCTGCCTTTTCCGGCTGCCACTCAAGCCCACCCAGCTGAGGGCTAATCTCCACAAGGCAGAAAGCTCAGGGGAAGTGAGGGCCTCTTGCACTCGGGGTCACTACCGCAGCCATGCCTGGCTTTGTGGCTTCTGCCTTGCCTGTTTCCTCAGGGAGCCCAGAGCTCCTCACGTAGCTTTTTGCTTTTGAGCTGCCTTCCGCCTTCCATTTTTCTCTCTTGGCAGACTCATATTTTATTTATTTACTTATTTATTATTTGATTTATACCCGCCCTTCTAGCAGGAGCCCAGAGCGGCAAACAAAAGCACTATAACACTTTAAGACATCATAAAAACAGACATTAAAATACATTAAAACAAAACAACTTTAAAAACATTTTTTTAAAAAGCTTTGAAGATTTTTTTTAAAGGTTTTTTTAAAAAAGGGTTAAAGACATCTTAAAAAGCAATTCCAACACAGACACAGCCTGGGATAAGGTCTCAACTTAAAAGGCTCGTTGAAAGAGGAAGGTCTTCAATAGGCACCGAAAAGATAACAAAGATGGCGCCTGTCTAATATTTAAGAGGAGGGAATTCTAAAGGTTAGGTGCCATTGCTCTAAAGGTCTGTTTCCTATGTTGTGCGGAATGGACCTCCTGATAAGATGGTATCTGCAGGAGGCCCTCACCTGCAGAGCACAGTGATCAACTGGGTATAAAAGGGGTAAGACTGTCTTTCAGGTACCCTCGTCCCAAGCTGTATAGGGCTTTTTGGAATATATTTTGCTTTTTGAAAAAATAAACCTGCAAGGCAGAGCTGCCTAAAGCCAGTGTGCCAACTTTGGATAAATGCTTTTAGCATCACGTGTCCATCCTCACTCCCAACAGCAGCTAAGTAACACCATTTCCTCATGCTCAGCCCTTCATGACCCTAATCTCTCTCTACCCCCACCCCCTCCCTGATTTCCCCAAGATAAATTGCAAGCTCCATGGGGCAGGGACTTCTCCACTTTTGAAGTCTGTAAGATACCACATATATCCCCCACCTTTATGTGTGAACAGAACTCTGAACGTTTTATCCCTTACATGCCCAGTAGGTCACTGCAGTCTGCAGAAGACTTTCCCCTGCAAGATATCAGAAGGCTCACTCCACAGTAACGCAGAGCAGGGCTTTGCATGTGGCTACTCCATTCTGTGGAACAACATTCCTGTCAGGATGCAACAGGCGCCCACCATCTGCTTCTTCCAGAAGACACTTTTGTACTGACAAGCTTGCCCAGCTGGAAAAATGGGCCTCTGCGATGGGTGTCAGAAGAAAACAAGAAGAGCCTGCTGGGTCAGGGAAGTGGCCCATCTAGTCCAGCATCCTGTTGTCACAGCGGCCAACCAGATGCCCACGGGAAGGCTGCAAGCAGGACCTGAGCGCAGGACCTGTGGGGGCTGCAGGACCTGAGCGCAACAGCACTCTCCCTTCCTGCGGTTCCCAGCAACTGGTATTCGGAAGCATTCTGCCTTCGACCATGGAGGCAGAGTGTGGCCATTGGCACCTTTATCCTCCGTGAATTTGTCTAACCCTCTTTCAAAGTCAAGTTGGTGGTTTGCCACTGCCTCTCGTGGGAGCAAATTCCACAGTTTAACTATGCACTGCGTGAAGAAATACTTTCCTTTATCTGTCAATTAAAAAAATGCTTTTCAGATAAAAAGAAACAAAACACAAGGGATGAAATACAAACTAAATACTCTCTCCCTCCAGGGGAACGTCCTGTTGAAAAATACAAGAAACTATCAGCTAGTCATTCATCAAACAAAGGTGCCCTTCCACATTTCACCGTGGGTCACCAGTGGCCTATCCATGTTCCTTAGTTGCAGCATAACTAATAAAAGAGAACCAAACTGAGTAAAATTTGTCTGCTTTTTTTATGCGTCCTCCATTCCTGTATAGCCTCTGCTAGTTTCCCTATCAGAACAAGGGCTCAGATTTCCTGGAACCAAATGTCCATCATATCCACATTTAAAATCTGGCAGACAATCCTTTTGGATTGTTTTTGTTTTGTTTTAAAAATATCTGCTTTTTTGTGTGTTTAGCTGTTTTTTTGCGGATTATATTGTACATCATCTTGAGATTGTGTAGAAAGCAATTAATAAATTATTATTATTATGTGGAAAGAGCCACAGAAGTGAGAGTGCTACCTATAAGCAGAAGGTTAAGAAATAAATAAAATACTTGCTTTTCTATTTGGGGAGTGGGGGCTGGTTCTCTGCTGTATTTCTGCAGTTTGGAGCTGTTATTACACATTATGATTCCCGTATGTTAATTGTTTTAGTTTATTTACACTGATGTTTAAGAGGATACCTTATCTGATTGTTCTGTGCCGCTCATAAATGTGGATTTTTATTATGTTTTTTGTATTTGAATTTTATTGTGACATTTTAAGGATGTTGTAAACCACTCAAGAGATTTCTTTGAAATATGAAGTGGTATCTGCGTTAATCAGATAATGACCCGGAAGTTTTTTTTATTGTGCATTCATTATTATTTGCGCTCGTGACGCTATTGGGGTGATTATTCATGATCCTGCCTTCAATACTGTTGCACTTGCAAAAGTTTCGGAGCAGACATATGCTTTGTTTCCAATCAGTGCATGTCCCATAATTTCCTGCTGAAATCCTGTAAAATTTCATACCACATATTTTTTTGGGGGGGGCGGGGGTTGTTCCGCTTGTGTTGTGCTGTAGTGCAACAGTGCCCGTCCAGACAGCAATAACATTGGGGAAGCATCGCAAAACAGTAAAGTGGAATGGTGTGTGGACATCTTGCAGAAAACACCTGCAAAAACACCCAGTTTTGGAGAGATCCTAAACATACATTTAAAAAATATATGGGTGGTGCTATCAAAATCATCATCACTGAGCGTTTTCCCCTCCCTTGGGAAAACATAATAACCACAGCAGGGCAGGATCCATTCGTAGGCCACCGGTTAGCCAACTGCCCTGTCCCCACCGGTTCTTCAGTATAAATTGCTGGCAGATTGTCCAATCAAATTAATCATGTTGTCATTTCCTCGTTGTCCTTTTCTCCTCCGTCACTTTTGCAGCATTTGCTTCCGCAAGCAATGCAAAGCTCAGGGCAACTACTGAAGGCAAGTTCCTTTCCTTTGGAGAAGGAAACACCAGAGGCATGCTGTGAACAGCGTGTCTTTAAGAAAATATGTTTGCTTGCAAATGTGCTGTTGGGGAAAGAGTGGCAAGGATGCAGCTGCAGCAGCAGCAGCAGGCAAACACAGTCCAAAGGCAGAATCAGCACCAGGGTGCAGAATCCAGCAACCTCAGGGAACTCAAAGCTGCTAGTCCTCAGCATCCAGCTAGGAGAGTGGAAAAACTCACCTTCCCATCCACCCCCTTTAGGGTTTTTTTTATACAGTTGTTCCTTAGAAGCTGCTTACACACTATACCTTTAAAGCACATCCCCCCTCCCACACAAAGAATCCTAAGAACTGTAACTTCTTAAAGGTGCTGGGAATTGTAGCTCTGTGAGGGGCAAACTACAGTTCCCAGGGTTCTTTTTTTGGGGGGTGGTGGTTTTAATATCCTTTAAATATATGGTGTGTACGCACCCTAAGTGCCTCTGAGTGTCTGCAGAATTATTTTCCTTCGTGAAAGGAATGCTGGCCTGAGACTGGATATACTCTACAGTGTGGCATCCTGTGTCTCACTCCCTGAGGTGGTGGAATCATTACCGCAGGTACTGTGCTGGCTGAGAGGCAGCTCAGGGCAAGATAAGAGGCTGACATTAGCCTAAGGAGGCTGGAAGACCCAACCCAACTGCTTGTATTCTTACCTGAGGGCAAGCTGATCCCAGGACACCCTCCTGTCATCATGACGTGCTGCTCCTCCTGGGCCAGTTCTCCCTGGAGTAGCACAGGGCACGGCCTTGTGCAGAGTCAGACCATTGTTCCATCTGGGCCAATACAGCCTCCTCTGACTGGCAGCCCCTTATTCAGTGTCTTTGCTCCCTACCAGAGATCGGCCCTTACAGTTAATTTGCACATTTTGCACATTTCACAGTGCAAAAGAATAATTGGGAATTTGTTTTTAGTTTTGCATCCTCCAGTCGCAGGAACAGCCGCAGCATTCGGGCTGTGTGATAAATTAGGAATCCTAATCCACACATTCAGCCTTTTATATGTGACCAGCCATTATGCCAGAGGTAGCCAATGTGGTGCCCTCTAGATAAGGGGAGGGTAAAGTTTGGCCAGAGCTTGGAAGATTACTTTTAAAAAGTAATAAATTACAGTTACAGTTACATGGCCCAAAAAGTAGTAATTACCGTTACAATTACAATTGCTCTGAAAGTAACGGATTACTTTACTTTTCTTCCAAAGTAATCACTACAATTACATTTCAGTTACTTTAAAAAAAGCCTACAAGGTGCTGGCCTTGGCTGCTGCACATCTAAGTAGCCTAAAACAACATTAAAAATAAACAAACACATACAGAGGTAATAGAATAATTATTTTTATTCCTAAAATAGCAATGGTGGTCTCTCTGCTGGTAAGGGTAGTGGGGAGGGAGGCTGTGGCCACTACTCAGATCTTTGCATGCCAAACCAAGTGCAACCCCCCCCCTCAGCCAGCCAGCATAATCTCTCTCACTTAACCACCTCCCAGACCCTGCCCTGCCACCAACTCACTCAAGCAAACATTTTCCCCTGAGATGCAAAAAACACTGTTTTTGTATATGTCCTCGGGACCCACAAAAATAACATATTTTATTTTCTTACCTGTTTCTTGGATACTTTTGTTGAGCAGCTTCAGCCTCTTTGAACTCAGTCCTTTTACTTTCTTGTCTTCTGTTCCATTCCTGTAGCAGTTTTTGCTCTACAAAGTCCAGAGTTAAAGTTCCATCTGGCAACGTCTCCATACTAGTAACCAAAGTGTCCCATTTTTGATCAAATGAAGATAACAGTATATAAACCATCTGAATGTCACTGTGATTCACTCCTCTATCTTGAAGATCTCCAAATAATCGACGAAATTCAGCAAGATGCTCACTCATAGTCATTTCATCAGTAAAACGCATCTGATATAGTTTTCGCGCTAAACACAGCCGGCTTCCTGTGGTTTGCTGCACATGAGCGGCTCTTAGCTTTTCCCACATTTGATGAGATGTCGGCTCATTACTCACTAGCAACAATTGTGTATCAGACAGCCCCAGAGTAATAAAAGCCTTCGCTTTCTCGTCTTTCTTCGTCCACGCTGCTGATGGAGCGGCCGGAGGGGGATTTTCCACCACGTCAAATAAATCTTCTTTGACCAGAACTGCTTTCATTCTCCATTTCCAACTGGAGTAATTAACCGCATTCAATCTCTCCATCAGCATCCCGGATGACAGGTTTATAGCCATGTTGTCCACTCTTTACTTGCCTCTTTCTTGCTGCTTCTTTCCTCTGCAACCACGGATCCAAACAGCACCAGAACCTCTTACTTTGGACCATAAGCTGGGCCCATAACCCCTGTTGGCGCATGTGCGTTGGTACGGTCCAGAGAAGCGACTCTGGAGCTGTGCAGAACCAGAAATAATCCAGACCAGGCAAAGTACCTTGTAAGAGTCTTTTACTGACAATAAGTTTCAAACGCAATCCTCTCTCCATACAACTTTTCCCCCACACTAGAGCTTCTGCGAGAGCTGCTCTTATCAGAGCAGTTGCCCTTGCCAACCACCTGCTGGCCTTGACAACTCTGGCACTCACTGTTGCTCAAGTTAACCCGTTTTCTTCAGGTTTCCTTTTCTCTGCAAAACCTCTGTCTGTGAGTCACATAGATAGCACTACTGGCCAACAGTAGTACATGCCCTGGTCACCTCTCGACTGGACTACTGCAATGCGCTCTACGTGGGGTTACCCTTGAAAACGACCTGGAAACTACAGCTGGTACAAAATGCGGCGGCTCGTCTGCTTACAAATAGCCGCCGCCGTGATCACATTACGCCGGTGTTAGTTCAGCTACACTGGCTCCCAGTTGTTTTCCAGGCCCAATTCAAGGTGTTGGTATTAACCTTTAAATCCCTATACGGTCTCGGCCCAGTTTACCTGAAGGAGCACCTCCAGTACCACCAATTAAGCCGCCTGACTAGATCAGCCACGCAGGGCCTTCTCTCAGTACCACCAACGAAAACAGCTAGGTTGGTGGGGACTAGGGAGAGGGCATTTTCAGTGGCGGCCCCCACTCTCTGGAACTCCCTCCCGTTCGATCTTCGACATGCCCCTTCCCTGGATACATTTCGCCGAGCATTAAAAACCTGGCTCTTTGGACAGGCCTTCGGGACCTCCGGGGTGGGCTAATCTTCTTATCACTATTACTGAATGCCTGTTGATTACATACTGTTTTATGGTGCTATTAATTCTTTATTGTTGACTGTACTGTAGTGCTTGTATTTTAAATTGTATTTTAAATTGTATTGTACTGGAATTTAATTGTGTACGTCGCCTAGAGTGGCTTCGGCCAGATAGGCGACACAAAAATTAAATTATTATTATTATTATTATTAAATAAAGGTAGGTAGGTAGGTAGAGGGGTGTGTGTGTGTGTTCTGGGGGAGAGAGAGAGTCTCCCCGCACCTCATCATTTCTTATTCCACGTATTCAATAAGGGGTGGTGTTTTCTGTGGTGGTTTGACTACCTTCCATTGTTTCTCTTTTGGGTTTTTTAATGCAAGGAATTTCCTAAAAAGGCATTCACCTACACACCAATTAAAGTGAATAGGTGAGAGGCTGAAACTCTGTATGTCCAAGGTATCGGATCTAAATGACCCAATGTGGTAAATAACTCTTATTTAGCACATTAGCTGTTTTATGTTGATGCACAGTTAAGGTGTTTATCATTCAGTACGCTTTATTAATACCTCTGGAAGGTTTTTTTTTAGTTGAAGTAAAAAGTATGTGGCTGGGATTTTGTGTGAAATTCCAGGAGAATTAACAGATCCATATATCATCTTGTATAGTAATAAACAATAAATTTTAATTTAATAGAGTAGTATTTAATTCTAGGCCTGCTTAGAGTATACATTTTGAAGTTAATAGACATGACTAACTTAGAGAGCCAGCGTGGCGTAGTGGTTAGAGTTTTGGACTACGAACTGGGAGACCAGGGTTCGAATCCTCACACAGCCATGAAGCTCCCTGGGTGACCTTGGGCCAGTCACTGCCTCTCAGACTCAGAGGAAGGCAATAGTAAACCACCTCTGTCTGAATACTGCTTACCATGAAGACCCTATCTGGGATCAACTTGACGGCAGTCCATTTCCATTTTGCATCACCCTAAGCTTGTGAGAAAGAATGACCTTGTCACTTCAGATGGACCTAGGAACACCCTATTTTAGGTAAGATTTCTATTTTAATCTCCAATCAGAGAATTTTTTTTTGAATGGTATGCTCCAAGCAAATGTGGTCGATACAATGTATCATGTTTAATGATGTCACTAGGGCCCGCCCTGTGATGTCACTAGGGCCCGACCCATGATGTCACTGGGGCCCACCCCCATTTTCTCAGGTTTTTGGATGGTTCCGACCTGGCAACCCTAGTTATGACATATTGATTGAGAGTGATAATGGATATTGATAGCTATTATTTTTATTATTTATCAATTGATTTATGCACCACTTATATGCCAAAATGCCTTCGGTTTACAACATAAAATCGATTATAAAATACATACATAACAAAATACCAAATTACAATTCAATTAAAACCTCCTTAATTAATATATACAATAAAACAAACCAGTGAAAAGCCAAAAATTTAAACAGTTAAAAATAAACAGTCTAACCAGTTAAAAGCAGATGTTCAAATGCAGGGAAAGCATACCTAAACAGGTGTGTCTTGAGGAGTTGGCAGATTGCCAATGCAGATGTGTGTTTGAACTCTGATCATGCGCACGGGTGTAGTCGTTCAGGGGATGTTAGACCCCTTACTTTGGGGGGAGTCTCCAGCATCCTACGAGCCAATCAGCATGAAAGGAGAGTATGTTAGCCACTGAGAAGAGTCTTCCAACTTGCTTCCTTGTTTTCTGTTGATTGGAGCCACTTAGAGTGAAAGGAATTCCTACTAGTTCTTGCTTCAGAAAGCCAAGTTGCAGAGAGTGAGATTTCTGTAATTGCAGTGAATCCTGAGGATAGCATCCCATCTAGATCCTCACGCAGTTTGGTAGCAGCAGGAGCTAAATGTGTAGACACGGAATTCAGTAATTCAAGCAATATTTCTGACAATGATAGAGAAGCACAAGGCACTGTTCAAGCCTGGCCAGATTTTTCTATAATCTCAGAAGGGCGCATGCCATGGCTGTGACTCTCACGAAGGGATTCTGCACTTCTGAATTTCTACTGATGCTTCTTGCTTGTCAGGATAGAGAATCAAAAGGGGTGGGTGAGTTTGTGTAGAAACCAGCTACTGCAGAACAATGAAGTTTACATTAATCGCTCCACCCAGTTTTGCCTCTGGCCCCACCCATCACTGGCATGTGGGCCTCAGAAGGTTTCCCAGAATTGAAATGTGGCCCTTGGACCTTTTTTCCATGCTGCTTTATTCCGGAGGAAGGGCATACAAGGCATGATGACACTCTATGTTAAAGATGACAAAAAATCAAAGTAGAAACACCCCTGCCCCCCCAAAAAGGCACACTTCTCCACAAAATCCCTGCGGGTGGTAAATACCAGTCCCCACAAGTCATTTAGTCCTGGAGACATACTGTTGTCCTGCTGGGGTATGTGCCCAAGGTGATCTTGAGATGGGCAGCATCCAAAGGAGGAGATGTTGAAGTAATGGGTGACTTCAACAACCTTCACATAGACTGGGCACGTGCATATTCATGTCATGACAAAGAGGTAACATTTCTAGATCCAATACACTTTTGACTTCAAAAGACAAAACTTGCCAAAAGTGAGGAGGTGATAAAAATGGGAATGGAAAGTCAGGAGGACCAAATCTTCCAAGAGGCTTGACTGTTATTCAAAACCACAATAAATAATAAATAAAATAAATAATAACAAGCTAATGGAATGTGAAAAAGGCAAATTCTATGTTGGGGATCATTAGGAAAGGGACTGAAAACAGAACAGCCCATATGGCCATGCCATTATACGAATCCATGCTGCAACTGGACCCCCTGCCTGGCCCTGGCTCCAGAAAGGGTACAGGCAATCTTGCAGCCTCTTGCATCAGCTCCTGGCTGTGTCAGGGGGCATAAAAGCCCAGCTGTCTTTGAGGAGTCCCAAGGGTGAAGGTGCTACCCTCTTCCATTTTTTTTTAGACCAATCTAGAGGAGATTGGTAGTGGGGAGGGCATATGCTGCATGTGTAGTTCCTGCACAGGGTGAGAGCCTGTGAAGTAAACTGAATGATAGGAGAAATTGCCAGATGTCTTCAGAGTAAGAGTCTGCAACTGGCAGAAGGCTGGCCCTCCCTGGGTGTGAGATGGGGGGGGTAATATATATACCCTGTATGAAAGTTACTGAGTGGGTCTGACTGTTCCCAATTCTCTCAGAGGCCTACTGGGATAACTGGTTCCAGTAGGTAGGCTCTTGCGGTGTCCATATTAGGTGTTTAAGAGTAAGGAGGAACATGGGTGATGCCACTCAAATTTCAATGAACATGGGTAGAGGGAGGTATGGCCATGGGGAGGTGGTGAACTACCATAGAAGGTGAGGACAAGGCTATCTACGCCTCGTTCCCACTCCTCTCATGGACGGGTTCCTCACTGCTCATCTGCTGAGCCCAGCAGATGAGCAACTGTGGCCTGTGTGTGCTGTTGTTTAATGCCAGATCAGTACACAATAAGACCACACTTTGGTGTGCATTACTGAGACCTGGGTGGGTGAGGTGGAAGGAATTGATTTGACCCAGCTTTGCCCATCTAGATACTCGGTGCAACACCAGCACAGGCTGCAGGGACGGAGGGGGGGGGGAGGAGTTGCTGTGGTCTACAGAATTTCCATCTCTGTCACCAGGAAACCAGTCTCTCTTGGAGTTGGCTGTGAGGGCTTGCATCTGGTGTTGGGCCAAGGAGACAGTAAACTAGGGTTGCTGCTGGTGTACTGTCCAACCTGCTGCCCAGCAGCTTCTCTGACCGAGCTGGTGGAGCCTGTTTCAGCTGTGGTGTTGGAGGAGCCCAGAATGATCATATAATAAACAGATGGAACTCAAAAAGAAGCAGGCTTAAATTTATTTATTTCTTACATTTATGTCCCACCTTTCCTGTAACACAGTGATTCCCAACCTTTATGAGTATGGGACCCCCTTTATAACTCAAAACATTTCGTGACAACCCCCCCCATGCTAATTGTAATTTTAGACTCTGTTAATTGAAAAAATGATGCATGGCAAAATCACATCTCCAAATATCCCTTTCCATAAAAAGCTCCATAAAAAGACAGGGAGGTGTTGCTTTCTTTTCTTAACGCAAAGGTCCAATTAAATTGGTATCCTCCTCTCCCCCCACACACAAACACAGTCTGAAGATGTGCAGTCCTGTCTTCCAACACCATTGGTTTACAGTGTTGGACTAAGAGCCAGGTTCAAATCCCCACCCAGCCATGTAGCCCACTGGGTGACCTTGGACGAAACGCAGTCTCTCAGCCTGACCTATTTCATAGGGTTGGTGTAAGGATAAAATGGAAAAGTACATGCAGATGGCCCCAAGTTTAATCCACAGCGTCTCCAGCTAGCAGCAAACCCTCTTGATTGCACTACGCAGTTCCCGACAAGCTCCATAGTGCAGCCAATCCCAGTGGGGCTTGCTGTCAGTGCTAATCATTTAATTGGCAGGGTCAATGAGCCCCATTTGCCAAGCAGCAATTAGGAGCTCATATTAAGCACCCGATTGTTCCTTTGGAGTTGCGTCCTTAACTGCCCCAGGCCTGATGCCACGTATGACATCGTGTGGGAGAGGTGGCCTTGATTTGGGGAAAATGGCCTTGCAGGCCAAACTGGGGCCTGTACTGGGCCTGCAGGGCAGAGGTTCCCCACTCCTGAGATAAAAGGATCAGGTGGCACGTGAAAGGAAAGACCTTCTCTGCCTCTGACTGATAATCTGTTGCCAGTCAGAGTGAGAACTCTGAATTTTGAAAAGGCGTGAATCTTCTCTTGTGCCATCTAAATGGATACAGATACAAAAGAACACAGAAACTATATCTTCTTCACTGTTTGGGGAAAAAAAATGGGACCCTTTGACTTAAAAACATCAAACCAGCAGCAAATTCCAACAGCATAGAACTGCATAAAATATCCCCTTCTCTTATAGAATATCTTTAACAAACCGGCGACAGTCTACATGTCTGATGGCTACACTTATCAGATGATGTTCATTAATCCACTGACTGATTGGGTTCTTTCTCCAGCACCAGTTCAAAGGCATCAAGATATGAATGTCTTCATTTCTCAGGAACAGTCTCCTCTCCCTTGTAAACAACAACATTCTTGTCTGTTTCGTATACTTTGACTTTATAAAGAGTCCCCTTAGGAAGGCACTTCTGGAGGTTTTCCCAGATGAATACAGCAACATTCTCTGTAGTACTGCAAGGAAAAACTGTGAGAGTTAGCTATTCTGCCCTTCTAGTGTAGATTTCTGTCATCTTCACACACACCTCAGATGTTCCTACTCCAGAGAGAGAAGCTGCTGCAGATCACTGCACAATGAGGTACCAGAGTCCTCTGTTGACGTAACCTTTATACCCTTCCACACACTTCTTTGAATGTTTTTGCCAATTATTTTTGAGTTTCATAAAACTTTTTTTGCGCTAATCCAAAACAGGTTATCTGGGCACTCATATTAGAAACTGCTGCCGAGGAAGATTTGCCCTCTTCAGTAAGAGTAGACACTGGCAAGGGCTACCCCAGCCACAAGTACTGCAACTGCATCAAAACAGATCCTCCACCCAAATCAGTGTGGTGTTAATCAGGCAGGATGGCTGCACATCTGAGGATAAACCATAACCTTGGCAAAGGAATCCGACAAGCTTCAGAAAGACCAGCTGAGAAATAAGAGATGGAATGCCCATCCCAGGTAACTCCTAATGCTCACTGCTGCCCTTTAATCCAGCTGTACAAAACTCCAAGCATGGCTGTTCCATATGGTGCAGGGCATGGATGATTCCTTGGTTTCAACACAACCAGCTTCTAGCCCTCATTGCTGGCTACAGCTTACAAGAGTGCAGGCACTACGCGTTAGAAGCTAACCTTTCCCCCTCAAGCAATCAACATCTCACTCACTCACTCACCCAGCCCCTCTTTCCATGAGTACAACATCCAACGGTACTCTGCATTTGTCTCTGCTGAGTTTCATTTTGGTAGTTTTGGCCCAAGTCCCATTCTGCCAAGGTCATTCTGAATTTTATTCCTGTCTTCTGAGGCATTAGCAACCCCATTCCAGTTTTGTGTGATCTGCAAATCTGACAAGGATTCTGTCCAAACCATCATCTAAGTCGCTAATAAAGATGCTGTTGAGTCCCAGGACTGAACCCTGCTTGAACATTTCCCCCAGTTTGATGAGGAACAACGGATGAGCTCTCTTTGGGTTCTCCAACCCACTGTAGAAACTACCCGACTGTATTATCACCTGCCCAGAGGTGGGCAACCTGTGGCCCTCCAGATGTTGTTAAACTGCAAATCCCACCATCCCTAGCCATTGGCCAAGCTGGTTGGGGCCAATGGGGCTGGAGTTCAGCAACATCTGGAGGGCCACAGGTCGCCCACCTCGGATGAAGACTGCATGCTATCAAAATATCACGGGGGACTTTGTCAAACGTTTTGCTGACATCAAGATTAAATTATGCCTACACCATTCCCACAATCCACTAAGCTAGTTACCTAATAAGAGAGATATAAGATTAATCGTGCAAGAGGAACAGCCCCGGTTCATCATGAAGTGGGGGAGGTTCGCCTACCTTACAACATTGGCAAAATAGGAGACATCTGAGATTAATTTATGTGCCTTCAAGCCGATTACGACGTATGGTGACCCTATGAATCAACGACCTCCAAGAGCATCTGATATAAACCACACTGTTCAGAATAGGAGGCCTTTGAGAAGTAGGCCCAAGGCCCTCTCAATTGACTTAGGGTGGGTGTTGAGCGATTCCTCAGCGCATTGCCAAACTCTGCCCCCTCCCAATCTGAAAAGTGCCTCTCCCATCTCCCTCCTTCCAAAAGGAAGCCCAGCGTCTCCGCATGACTTTCTACATAATCGCCTGCCTGTAGCTGCTTCTCTCTCTAAATCAGCCGCTTGCGGATGCAGTGCTCCTTCGGTAGGAAGGGCACGTGGCTCCCTCTCTGGCTGTTGCTGAACAGGCCTTGGAAAGCAGAGGCACGTTTCAGTCAGTTTGCAAAGGAGTCATGTTGCTGGTTCAGCAAGACTTTCCTTTAGTATGGAGAGCTATGACGAAATGTGGTACTTTCTGAGGTAAAATCTCTGTGTGTGTGTGTGTGTGTTGGTAACCCCTATGGGTTATATTGGTTTGGTCCAGTGGGTGGAGAAACCTTATGGAAGGATTGTATTAAGGAGCTGAGTACAAACCGTGAGGAAGCTGAAGAGAAAAGGAGCTGTGAATGCCAGGGAGTAAGGACTAGGCCCTTGTCACCTTGAATTAGGTAATGGGGTTTTACAATTATGTGTGTAAAGGGGATGGAAGAGTAAATTAATTCTTTTGTGGCTTTATGTATTTGAATTTAAATTATATTTTATTTAGGGCTTTGAAGTTTGCAATTGGAAATTTCTGAATTTTCTCTACTGGACTTTCTGCAAGCGACTTCTTCAATTATGTCTTGCTGAATGCATTGGACTTTGGGAATTATTATGTTAAGAAGATATATGATATATTCTGTTGGCATACATGGTGTTATGCTCCTTTCAGTTATTGTTTAAATATATATATATATATAAAACAAACATTGTAATTGTGTTTGCAGTATTCGTTTCAACGAGCCCCATAGGACCCAAGAAAGAGGTGCATGTTGGTAGCCAGTCTGCTTAATCCCTTCTGAACTAAAGACAGACCTCGCGCCTGCTGGAGGTCACTTGGAGCTCCTTTCCTCGGAGTCGGTGGGCCCGCCGGCCAGGCCTGGAGACAGCAGCCAGCCAGTTCGAAGGAGACACATGTTGCGTCCAGCTTGCAGTTTTGAGGCAGCTGGGGACCAGCCCTGCCAGGGAGCAGTTTCTGAGGAAAAGACGCTAGTGACACAATCTAGCTGTGGGGAGTATGATAGCACTCATCATGAGGACAGTTCAGAACATGACCCATCACCCAGATCTCAGCGCTCAGTCAAGGAGGATGAGGACTGCTGCAGTGAGCAGGATCCTTTAATCCAGACAACTAGTGTGGCCAAATCCTTCTCTGCTCCATCCCTCCGGGCCTTGACCTCGCCCTCTCAAGACTCTGCCTCCTCCTCGACCAATGGCAATGAGGAAAGCCAGTCTACTCCTGCAGTTAGCCTCCCACCTCCACAGGAGTTTGGCAAAGGCAACCCATTTGTGCTCTTCCTGTGCCTGGCCATCCTCCTTGAGCACTGTGACCATATCATCAAGAACAATATGGACTACAACGAGCTGGCCATGCATTTTGACCGCTTGCTCCGTCGTCACAACCTGAACAAAATTCTTCACAACGGCAAGGCCCTCTTTGTCAAATACCAACGTTCTAAAGTCTGGGAATAAAATGGGAGTTTATTTCTGGTGCCCTGGTGCTAAACACATTTATTGGGGGTAAAGCCCCATTTTGTTGAAGAAAAATGATAACATATATCTTAAGGTTAAAAAAAAAAAAAATGAAGATCTGTAACCATGTACATGCCCAGCCAGCCACCCCATGTCTATTAAATGCTTTTAAAAATAAGAAGGATGCTGCAGTGACTAGTGTCAGCTCCCGGTGGGCCTCAGCAGGCCCAGGTGTTGATCCCAAGCTTGTTTGCCACTGCCCTATTCATCTGCCACTCCCTGAGCAAGAACCCGAGTGCAAGAACACTCTCCCCTCCTGAGGCTTCCGGCAACTGGTTTTCAGAAGCATGCTGCCTCTGACTAGGGTGGCAGAGCACAGCCATCACAGCTAGTAGCCATTGATAGCCCTGTCCTCCATGAATTTGTCTAATCTTCTTTTAAAGCCGTCCAAGCTGGTGGCCATTTCTGCATCTTGTGGGAGCAAATTCCATAGTTTAACTACGCGCTGAGTAATAAATTAAAATGATTATTATTATTGTTCAGTCCAGCTTGTCCATGAAATGTGTACGTAACTACTGTCCAGCCCTGTGAGGTGGCCTTGCCACCCGCCTATCTGCAGAGCAGTAAACCACAAATGCTGGCAGCCAATCAAAACTCCCTTCCCCACCTCTGTTTTTTCCTTTTCAGAGTTGTGTGTGGTGTGCATCCCTCAAAGCCGCTGCGTCTCCAAAGACTCCTCTGCTTTCTAAGCGAGTGAGTATATATATATATATATTTGATTGCTGGATTTAACTGAATCTACTGAAAGGGTTAGGGTTAGGATGAATAATTTTTTTTTAGGTTGAATAATTGTATTATTCTAGACACTATCCTACAAAAGAGTGGTGGGCCTCAGCCACTACCCCACTCCACTAAGACTTGTGACACTCACAAGCAGCATTTGAAAGGAAAACGAAAACCCCAACCAAACATGCAACACAACCCGCACACCTCCCAGAGGCACATCTGCCCAAGAGAACCCTCGGCAGGGTTCCGCTACATCCCTGGAAACGCCTGCTACCAGCTTCCCACCGGCACCATCATCACCATCCCCACCACCATGCCAATGGCACGGAGGACAAAGCACCATCCAGGAGTGTGTCCAGAGATCCACCCTCTCCTCAGTCCAACACCCGGTCCACGGGCTCATCCAGACAGAGCGGGATAATCCAGGTGTTCCATACCCACTCTGTCAGCTGAGAGTCCTCACTTGCCCCTTTTCCCGCTCCTTTCCCGCTTTTTGCTGATATGAAAAACACGCTTTTTTACCGGCCGCACACGCAGCCCCGAACATGCGGCATCTTCTCGCTTTTTTCCTATCCATGCCCATGACACATCCGATTCATTGGGAAAATATGACGTCTGCTCCCCCCTCCCCTTCCACTGCTATCAGTTCTGCGCATGCGTGCTTGAACGCGGAAGCGCGGAAGTTTGAATTTCCTGTGGGCGCAATGGAGTTAGCGGAGGTGAGGGGGCTCCCGTTTGCATAAGCTGGCGGTCATGGCCCAAATCAAATTTGGAGGAGGGAGCCACGAGTCCTCCCGTAGCCTGTGAGGCCCTGGGCAAAATCATAGGTGGCTGATGAAAGGGTGGCGGGCAGCACAAAGAACCCACTCAGGCAGGGGATTCGCACCTCCCCCCTAAAAGCCGTGAGCACACCTGCTTCACAGCTGATGAGCCGGAATCGGGCAGCACAAGGAATTCACTCAGGGGATTCAAACCTCCCGCCAAAATACCTCACACAAACCCGATTGACAGCTGATGAGCAGAGAGGGGGGAAGCTGTCCAGCCACTCTTCTGGGGATGGGGGGGTGCCCCAAGAGCGGGAAGCGGCTTACGAGGCTGCACGGCTACAAAGGAGAAAAACACACCACAGCCCACCCAGCTTCTCATTGCACACAAACAACACCTATGGTTACGGTGTCCCCCACTTTACAACACCATGTCTGCTTGGCAAGTCTTGCAGAACTGCGCATTCGTGGTAAACCAGAATAGTTACTCCAGTTAGCAAGCGGCTTCTTGGATATTTCCCTTTTCGGCTTGCCAAACACTCCCTCTGGTTAAAGTCAGCCATAACTCAGGATCGCAGCTAATTCCGTTGCTATTGGGAAAAGGCTATAGCTCTGTGACAAAGCACCTATAGCAGCTGCTTGGCAAGTTTCGCAGAAATGTGCATTCGTGGTAAAGCAGAAAAGTTACTCCATTTAGCAAGCGGCTTCTTGGATATTTCCCTTTTCGGCTTGCCAAACACTCCCTATTGCAGCCATTATAGGCCCCAGCAAGTACATCATAATTGGGGCACAAAAGTGATTTGTGTTTCCCCTACCAGTTTCCCCTTCCTTCTGCTGCTTTCACAAATATGCTTTCTTGCATTTCTGCAATCACGTTAATCCAAAACGGTTAAACAGCCCTGTTACACTCCATTTTATATACACGAACGTCTCAATTCCCATATACTTTGGAAAGGTTCCCTTCACACAATTAGTGTGCGCCGGGCTCTCTAGGAGGTCAGAGTGCCGGCCTCTATTGTTGTGGAACACGCATGTGGAGCGCTTTCTCTTCCTCGTGACAGCGTGTTTGCGGCCTACAGGAGCGGGATCCTCACGCGGCAATAATGGCAGCGGGGAGACCGACCAAAGGCCGCTATTGGCGCAGGGAGGAGCTGCGCTTGCTCCTAACTTTTATTAAGAGGGCGGGCAAAGCGGAGAGACTGATGGGGAGCACCCCGCTCCTCACTGCTCCAACATTCCAGGCGGTGGCACGTCAGCTGGACGAGGCTGGGTTCCCACGCACCACGGCGCAGGTGCGCTCGCGCTTCAAGCGGCTAAAGGCTGCTTTCTTCAATGCCATGGAGGCATCCCAAGGGGTTCCCCCCCATAAGCGGCCGCCGTATTTTAAGGAACTATACGGCTTGTGGAAGGAGGGGGGGCGTCCCTCGTGGGAGGATCGCCGGCCTGCTGGTAAGTTATGGTCTCAAACATTCCTGTGGGGAAGGTGTTATGTTTATTGAGTTTGATGGGACTGTGTACAGTTTGGGTGCCGCTTTGTTGTCATGCCCACTGTCCAGGTATGTCCGCTTGCTGAGTGGATCAGATGTGGGGAGCCACAGTGCATGCCTCTGACCTCTCCACATGTGTGGACAACTGGGATGGCAGCAGTGCCCTATGAGTTTCCCACCTTGCTCTTCAGACAGGCTTTTGGGGTGGGCTAGATGTTATCCTCATTGTTTTTTAGATTTTTAATTTTAGATTTATTCCTATTGTGTATGTCGCCCAGAGTGGCTGGACATCTGGCCAGATAATACATTCTATACGTAACAGAAAATACAATCAATGTCGCCAGTTAGCAGTGTGTGTCTTTCCTGTTGCCTTCCTCCAAACAAGGTGGTTGGGAATTCACTGAATGTCATGTTAGGTCAATGATAATTATTCTGTGATTTAACAATTCCCTTCACGCACAGGGCATCCAACAAGAGGACAATGTGGTGGAGGAAGAGCCAGAAGGTAGGTCACCAATCACACTGGTTCATGGCCAGCTGCATGCAGGACAGTTCTAAAATGGTCCCTATGACGGTTATGGGTTAGGTGACTTGCTTGGAGGCTAATGCATCTCACCATCCCATCCCTTGCACTTTTCTCAAGGGTATCCAACAACGCACCAGGGATGATGTCAAGTCATGGCATGGGCAGCATGGCAGTTGGTGGTGGGAAATGTCTACCAATGATGCTTTCTCCGTTTTCTTCATAACAGCCGGGCCCTCCGTGGCAGAACCACCCAGACCGCTACCGCTGCAAGATGAACCCATCCGTGTTGTGCACGTCACCACGCAGACCACCATGCTGCCCCGCGTCGCGCACGTCGCCACGCAGACCACCATGCTGCCCCAGTCCACCCAGACAACCAGTCTGGAGGATTTAATGGCCATGATGGAAATCATGGATAGCAAAATCAACACCCAAGGTGAGGTGTTCTTGCACTTGGGTCCTGCATGCGGGCTTCCCCCAGGCACCTGGTTGGCCAATGTGAGAACAGGATGCTGGACTAGATGGGCCACTGTCCTGAACCAGCAGGCTCTTCTTATGTTCTTATGATTACATGCATGTGTTTGGCCCAAATCATTGGGTTTTTTGGTCATCGTCTAATGTGTGCAAACATGCTCTGCCTTGTAATGTGAACAATACGCAATGTGCACGTGGCTACAACAAACAATGCCTATTGTTCCTCTGCATTTATAGGTCAGCAGTTTGAGGAGCATCGGAAGTCCACACAGAACACCATCACAAAGATGGAGACGTTGTGGATTCCTGGTCTGCACCACAGATTGCGTGTTGTGGAGGCAGAACAGGGCGCCTCAAAGTTGACAGGCCAGGCTCCGGACCAGCGCTAGCGTGTGATTTGTAAGTAGCCCAATCTGTCTTTGCAAGTTTTGCACCCCTTCCACCGTTCCCCTTTTGCAGTTACACTGGTTGTGCGATTTGTGTTGGGGTTAGGGTTACTGCTGGTTAACTGGAACGAATGGAAATTTAATTTCTGTCTATCTTGAAAGGGTGTCTTCCCTAAATGTGGGGGAGATGGAACAGGGGATCAAGATATCATTTTAAATGTTGCATGTGTAGTCCCCAATAGGATCTTATGTACCTTGTTTGTTGCTTTTGTGAAAATCTTTTGCTTGCCCTTCATCTTTTCTGATCCACACCTAGCGCTGTGGTGATCAAGCAGTCATTTACAGGTGTGCTGAACATGCCGCTGGTGTTTCTTATCTCATAGAAAGAAAAGAATGTGAATTTGCCTGCATTTTCATCCAGACTGATTATGCATTTGTTCTGTGATTTAAGCGTTTCAGTTGCATGCAAAGTGCCAGTGTGAATTGCAAATGTCTGTGTTGGGGAAATGCAGCCTATTTAAGGCAAACTGGCAGGCTGACATATAGGGCCGAGTCCACTTGCTCCAGCACCTTCCTTATGTGGATATTTGTTTTTTTTTTTCTCTTACAGGCACAACACCACTCAAGGGTGTGTGCGTGGGAACCCAGCCTCGTCCAGCTGACGTGCCACCGCCTGGAATGTTGGAGCAGTGAGGAGCGGGGTGCTCCCCATCAGTCTCTCCGCTTTGCCTGCCCTCTTAATAAAAGTATTATTTAGTTATGTTTAAGGTTTCCATTAAAATTCTTAAAACAACCACCACCAGTGTGGACTTTTTAATGGTAACCATAACAGCGTATTTATTGCACTGTTAATGCTGCTTTACAGTCTAGACAGTTACAGGGCTGCTTAGCTGGGTGTGTGTATGCCATGTAAGGGAACCACAACAGCTCTGAGTCTACCATACCTATCCCTATTGAATAGCGGTTTCAGACATTTAAAGTAAAGCAGGTGGTGAAATATGTGAAGTTTTATTTTAAAGTGCATAACAATAACATAACCAGTGCAATGAACGTGACACACAGCATCACATCATGGGAACTTCCCATACATACTTCCCTTGAACAACCCAAAACCAACACATCCTAACTTGGTGGAAAGACGAGGTGAACCGGTTGTTAGTTACACTGATGCAACAGTGAGTCACCACTGGTAACTTACCGCTGGGCGTTCGACAGTGCATTCAAATTAGACGCTATCCCCGCCACAGAGGAGAAGATGACATCCACCTTCTCAAAAACTAGGTTTATGCCATGCCTCCCCTCAGCCGCTCGAATGTCCATGTCATACATGCGCTGGCGTACAAGGTCATTGTTTTCCCTCATGAGCATCATGAGGTCCTCGTGTCGGGCTGCTTCCACTATCTCCTGCTGCCGAGATGCCTCTTTGTGCTGCTCCAGTATGGACTGGAGAATCAGTGCAGAACGTGATGTTTTTCGCTTCTTTCTCCTTCGGTGTGCACTACGTACTGCCGATGAGTGCAGCACTTTGACCCGGTGCACGACGGGATCTGTGAATTGAGTGACATGCCAGGTTAGCGGTAGTGTCCGAAGCAATTGCAAGCACTGCAGGATGCGATGCCGCCCAGAAGATGGTCCTGCCATTGTAGTACATACTCAAATGAACCTAGCCCCCCCTGATCACTTACCAATGCTTTGGCGTGCCTCTTCTTCCTCCTCATGTTGCTGCACAGTGACACCCACATGTTCCTTGACCGCAGCATGTGGCGAGAAGAGGCCTGGCTGTTGCATCCTGCTGTTCTGCAGTGTTATTTCTGTGTCCACTGGCGGCAACGTGTCCTGCCTCTGGACTGGGCTTGGTTGCAGATGGAAGCGGGGGTGGCAGCCTTCCCTACTATATGTTCGCCTTCACTTAAACATGGCACGTGGCATGCAAACAAAAGTAGATGGAGGAATTGTTTTGGACAGCTTTAAAAAGGATTAAACAAATTCATGGAGAATAAGGCTGTCAATGGCTACTAGCCATGATGACTATGCTCTACTTCCAAATACCAATTGCTGGAAACCCCAGGAGGGGAGAGTGCTCTTGTGCTCTAGAATGCTGGACTAGATGGGCCTTTGGCCTGATGCAGCAGGGGCTTTCATGATTTATTTGTTATCATTATTCGGTTTATATCCCGCCATTCCTCCCAGCAGGAGCCCATCTTATACATCTGAGCATCCTGCACCCATACCTCTGTACCTCTTTGGCACAATCCTGTAGTTCTCGTCCTCTACTGATTCAAAGCATAAGTATAACAGGATTGAAAGTATATTCTTTCCCTGCCTCTCTTTGCCCCAATCTTCCTCCCTGTTCTCTGCTGTAGGCACCTCAAAGCAGAGGCCTTTCATTTCTTCACTGCTCTGTACTGTATCCCTTATACTGTATATACCCAGTCCTATTTCTTCCTAACCAGCCAAAATGTGCATTGCATCCATTAAGTACTTAATTATTGATGCCTCTTTTTTCCCTGTAATTTCCTGCTGAAATCCTGTAACTTTTCATACCACAGATGTTCCAGTTTATTTTTGCCCCATTTTTGTTGTGCTGTAGCCCCTCTGGACAGCAATAATGGGGTAGCATTGGAGAAGTGTCTCAGAACAAACTGAAGTAGAATAAATCCACCACTAATGCACTATTACCGTGTCAAGCACAAGTTGCAGGATACACTCCCAATAAAACACTAGCCTGGAGTGGTCCTAAGATGGCTACTGTTCTGGGAGGTTTTTTCAAACAGCTGGGATATTCCAAATTCCTAACCCTAACCGTAACCCTCTTGACTATCATTTCCTCCTTAAGTTTCTGCGACTGTGCGTTAAGCTTATATATTCAGAAACCAGAAGGATTGCTAACGGCCCTGATCCACTATACCCAGGAGGTCCACAAAATAGGCATGCAGAAGGATGGGACACGTGCAAAGCGGTTGGGCGCGATGCGATGGCCTGCCTCGAGGCGGTGCTCCCGGCAAGGAACCCCACATGTGCTTCTTGGAGCGAAGGTTGGCTGCGGCGAGGGGCATTGGGATAGCGGGTATGCAAAACGGAACTCACCGCCAGGCGAACCACAGGAACGTAAAGCGAGGGACCGAACTCGGTGAACACGTGCACTAACACCCTTTGCACACAGGACAATGGCGCAAGTGCGCTTATCCGGAAGTGAAGTAAACTGCCGATTTCCGGTCGCGGTGGCTACCTCCTCTATCCCTAGCAAGTCTATCAGTTGTGCGCATGCGCTTCATCAGTTGAACACAGAAGCGCGGAAGTTTGAATTTGACTGGAATGGAGGTCACGGTGTTTTTGGCTCTAGTCCAGCTCCACGTACGACTTTTAAGTTTGTGCCTTGTCCAGCTGAGGGATGCTTTCCTTCAGTTCCGCTCGGTGGAGCAAGAACGGGAGGCGGAGGATTTCCAGCTGCTTCATAAAATATGGAAGAAAAGCTGCAAGCAGCTTCAGGACCGCAATAAACGTGGGAGATCCTCTTTGAAAACTTTTGCGGCCATGGCCCAACACGCCTTGGGTGGAAATATCCCTCGAGGGGTTTGGGTTCGTGATTGTGCAAGATCATGGTGGGAGACCGAAGTCTTGCAACACTGGGACGACGACCTTTGGCTGGCCAACTTCCGTATGACTCGGGCTACCTTGTACGAAACGGCTGATCTCCTTCGTCCCCATCTTGAAAGACAAGGAACCAACATGCGTAGTGCCATCCCAGTAGAGAAGAGGCTGGCTGTTGCTGTGTGGTGGCTGGCAACAATGGAGTGTTACTGGGAGGTGGCGGTGAACTTCGGACTGGGAAAGTCTACCATTGGGGAGATTGTCGTGGAGGTCTGCCTTGCGATAGAGCATGTTCTTCTGTCCAGAACTGTCAATATTGGAAATCCTCAGGAGGTAAGTTTGCCTGCAATTACTTTTGGCATGTAGTATCACTGTTATGGTGATTGGAGTAGTGCGAAATCGGAAAAGCGGCACCACACTGAAGCTTGCACCCCTTTTTCTTCCAGATTATGAATGGCTTCCTGAAAATGGGTTTCCCGCAGGTGGTTGGGGTGGTCGATGGATGTCACATTCCGATAATGGCTCCAGCGGGACAGGGAGAGGAATATATCAACCGCAAGGGTTTTTACTCCATTTTACTGCAAGGGACTTGTGACCATACTGGTCGTTTCATTAACATCGAGGTGGGTTGGAGTGGCCGGAATCACGATTCTTTTGTTTTCCACAATTCTGCCATCTTCCAAGCGATGGATGCCGGACTGTTCGTTCCTGGCAATCCCAGCATAACTATCCGGGGTGTCCTGGTTCCTCCCCTCATCCTTGCTGATGCCCCCTACCCAATGCACCGTTGGCTCATGAAGCCCTATGGGGGCCATCTAGACAATTTCCAGATGGGTTTCAACCGGGTGTTCAACCGCTGCAGAAATGTGGTGGAAAGAAGTTTTGGGCGTTTAAAGTCAAGATGGAGACGTCTCACTGCTCGGCTCCCTGTGGCTGAAGAAAATTATGTTAGTGTTGTCACTTCCTGCGTTGTGCTGCACAACATCTGCGAGAGCCGCGGACACATTCTCCACAAGGAAATTGACGTGTCTGACCAATTGGAACTACCTGCATATGAGGAGCAGTCCCGGCGAAGTGACAACTCAAATGTATCCTGGGGGAATGCTGTTAGAGCTGCCATTGCTCGGTATATAATAGAGAGCAACCTTTAGCTGTGTTGATTCCAGCACTTCCCAAATAAACGTCACCGATATGCACACACACGTCTGTTTTATTATCTGTGGTTTGGGAAGTGGGGGGGGGTGCTGGCCCGCAAGTGGCCCATGCGGCGCCCTCGGCAAAAGCATCGTTAGTGGCCCCCACATTCTTTCACTATTTCTACGCCACCGCCCTCAATACGCCGGCAAGTGCTGTCTGTCGCAGCTGGTGAACGGGCGGCAGGCAGCAAAAGGAAAGCAATCATGCGTGGCTTTCAAAGCCCGCCAAAAAGGCTGAAGCGCACGCCTCTTCACCACTAGTGAACGGGGAGGGGAAAACCTTCGGCGGGACGCGGCCAGGGAGCGAGAAGTTCCCCAGAACTTGTAACCGACGAGCGGGGATGCATGGTTTTGGCGGGAAACAAACCCGCTGCAGCCAGGCTTCTCGTCCCACACAAAAAACACCTGCGCTAAATGGTATCCGCCACTACAGCACCATATTAGCCCAGCAGGTCTACCAGTCTGTTCCGATGTTTCTAGGATGTCAGTTTGTTATAGCCTGCCACGAATTAAATTTTTCCCCTACAACTGCATCCTTGGTTCTATTTTTTTCCTCAACTGTGCTTTCATGGAATAGCGTTATTGTGGTAATCCAAAACGGCTAGCCCTTTACACTGTGCTTTCATGGAATAGCGTTATTGTGCTAATCCGAAATGGTTGAACAAGCCCTTCACACTTCAGTCTGTTCCCGGTTCAAGCAGCTGAACGCCGACTTTTTTAATGCCAGGGAGGCATCGAGAGGAGCCCCCCCCACAAGAGACCGCAGTATTTCAAGGAACTGTACAGCTTGTGGAAGGAGGGGGGCGTCCTTCATGGGAGCATCGGCGGCCTGATGGCAAGCACACGGATCCAAGGTGTTAACCCAATGTTAATTGTTTTTGCAGGGAATGTGTACTGCTTGCGCTCCACTTTGCACTTGTGCACACTGCCCTGTGTTGGGGCCACAGTGCATGCCTCAGACTTCACCTCATGTGTGGGCAAGGGGAATGTGAGAATTGACCCACTATTGCCAGTAATGAATGTGTTGCCTGCAGGCTTCCTGAAAACAAGGTGGTGCACAACGCACTGCTTGTCCGGTCATGCCGATGAGCATTTGGCTGTGATTTCACAATTACCTTCTCCACCCACAGTGCGTCCCACAACAGCAGACCCGCTATCCTCAGGAGAGGAAGAGGTGTTGGAGGAAATCCCGGAAGGTAGGTCCGGAAGAATAATGGTTAGCGCCCAGACACCTGCAGGACAGTGCAAAAACTTACAATGTACTTACAGCTGTTGATGCCACATGGAGGCTGCTGCCATAAAAATAGGGCGTTGTGAGCAAAGCTGGCTTGCTATGCGCCCAGTAGCTAAGGGCCCATGTGCTATGTCCCCAAACTTGCATGCGTTCAGTGGGTCCTGCAGCCCAGCATTGCTTTCTGGAACCCTCCCTCAGTCCCAACTCCATTGTCTAACAAGGAAGCATGTTAGAAGACTCTTCTCAGTGGCTAACACACTCCCCTTTCATGCTGATTGTCTCATAGGACACAGGAGACATAGGAGACATTGGGACCCTGCTTCCAAAAAAGTAAAGGGTCTAGGACCCCCCCTGAGACCCAGGATGACTACACCCCTGGTCGGAAGGTGATCCACACTTTTGACATTGTTAAGCAGCCCTGTTGCTTTTAATGAAGTTACTCTAGAGCAGGGGTTCATGGAATTGTACAATCATAGAATCATAGAGTTGGAAGGGGCCATCGAGTCGAACCTCCTGCTCCGTGCAGGAATCCAAATTTAAGCATACCCAACAGGTTCAACTGCCTCTTGAATGCCTCCAGTGCTGCAGAGCCCACCGCCTCCTGAAGTCATTGGTTCCATTGTCCTATCGCTCTAACAGTTAGGAAGTTTTTACTGGTGTTCAGTTGACATCTGGCTTCCTGTAACTTGAGCCCATTCCTTGTCCTGTACTGTGGGTGTCTTAGACCGTTACCTTTTTGGGAGCAGGGTCCCTATGTCTCCAGTGTCATATGAGCCAATAAGCATACAAGGGGAGTATGTTAGCTGCTGAGAAGAGTCTTCTAACATGCTTCCTTGTCCTTTCCTGCTGATTGGAGCCAATCAGAGTGAAAGGAGGTGAGTTAGCCACCGAGAAGACTTTTCTCGATAGCTAACACTCTCCCTTTTCATGCTTATTGGCTCCTAGGGATGTCTGTTGTTGAGGGAGAAGGCATTAACAAGGATCTCATTCTCAACCCAACAGCAAAAGAGGTGGGAGGGGGTATGGCTGTGACTAACATGAAGGGACCCTGCACTTCTGAATTTGCCACTGCACTACTGGGGAAGAGGTCTTGAAATGAGTGTTTCCTGGGAGGGCACCGAGAGAGGGATGATTCTAGGGACCCAGCCACTACAAGTGCCTGTTGGGGGGAAAACAATCCCCAAAGCACCTTTTATTTTAAAGAGGGGAAGTACCTATGGATGTCCAGAACCAAACTGTATACAGTATCAATGGCAACACAGATTTCTTTTTGGGTGGGGCAGATATCAATATATATCAATATATCTATATTGATATATATATATACACACACACAGAGAGAGAGAGAGAAGTTCCAAATAGAGGATAGTTCATTCTTCCCTCTCCTTAGGCTAGTTTTCTTGCATATATAGCCAGAGAAAGGACCGTAATTATCCTAAAATCATTTTCCAGCGCACTGTCAGAAATATTCCCAGCGCTAGGTATTAATAATTCACAGCTGGGCTGAATGCAAAGTTTGGGGGGGGGGGGTTCAGCGGAGGGGAGAGCAGATTTAGGAGGGTTGAGCTGTCCAGGTAAGCTTTCTTCCAGGACCCTGGGACAGACAGAGCGGCACCCTTTAGACGCCCCCCTCCCCTCCCCACGCGTTTCCCTTTTGATTTGTAGACCTTTCGCCCGAACAAAGAAAAGTTGCGTTCTTAACAGAGGTTGAAGTCGGAATCCAGGACTTTCGAGAAAAGCAGCGATCTGGAGCTGCCTGGTTTTACCAGGGGTGTGGTGGGGTGGAACTGAATTAAACTACCTTCTACAAGGCCAACAAGGGCGGAGGGGCGGATAGAAGACTGAGTTAAAAGGAGTCCTGGGTTCGAATCCTGTCTTTTCTATAGACACAGAGCCTGGACCTTGGGAAACGCACTCCTTCCTAAATCCCCCTCCACATCCGCAAAATGGGAATAGTAGACTTTAACGCAAGGGGTCAGTCCCAAACCTGCTTTCACAAGGGCTGAGCATTTAAAATAGAAGCCTCTGAGCATGTCTCCTAGGGCTGGTGCTCTGTTGAGAATCGGAGACTCCGTGAGCCAGTGGTTAGGGTTTAAGGGCTTAGCACAGCCACCGGCTCCTGGGTTGGGGGTGCTGCTCAGAGAAACGATTATTTTCTCTGCCTCCCTATCCTCCATAGTGGCCTACCTTGCAGGTTTGTTGTAAGGATTGCAGAGGTTACCTGTGCCAAACGCTCCAGCCACTTTGCATTGCAATCTTGCTAGCTCTAGCGAGTAAGTCCCATTGAACTGTGAGAGACTCCCTTCTGACTAGACATGCACGGGATCGCGTTAAAAAAAAAAATCCCCAAGGGCGCCGATCCAGCCAAAGCTAAGCCCTTCTTAGGCTGCAGCCATAGGCACACTTCCTTTGGAGGGAGGAAGCCCCATTGGACTCAGGACTTACTTCCAAGTAAACGCACCGAGGATCGGGTCCTAATGATTTCAAGGGGGGGATTCAAGAAGGATCAGGACGCTTCCGCAGGGGGGGGGACCAATAGCCTGTAAGCTTCCAAGTGCAGAATTTGGGGTCCAATGTACTCTAAGTGGCGCTAGTATTTGGCACAGCTCCCCTTCCCACCCAGTTAAACAGTTAAAACAAGTCTGTGGGGCCCCCCTCAGTCCCCATTCCATAGCCTAACTGTTGTGTTATGACATAGTAACGTTCACAACTCATTTTGGACCCCTCCCTCGGCACCCACTCAATGGCATAACCACAGCCCTGAACAGTTACTCTTTTGAACTACAGGTCCCACAGGCCCAATCCAGTGGCAATGCTTGCTGGGGCTGGTGGGAGTTGCTGTTTTAAAAAGCAAGTTTTCCAAGCTGTGAGCATAACTGCTGCCTTATTGCCGAGGCCTAGTTTCAAGTCATTTGGGACCCCTCTACTTCCTGGGACCCCATTCCATTGCCAAAATGTTGCATTATAGCTGAGTAACGTTTAAAACTCATTTGGGACCCCTCCCTCGGTACCCGCTGAATAGCATAACCAGAGCTTGGACCAGTTGCTTTTTTGAACTATGGCTCCCATCGCCCCAATCAAGTGGCTATGCTGGCCGGGGCTGCTGGGAGTTGCAGTGTAAAAAAGTAACTTTTCCAAGCTCTGACCAGAAGTGCTGCCTTATTGCCGAGGCCTGGTTTCACATCATTTGTGGCACCATTCCATTGCCTAACTGTTGTGTCATTGCCGAGCACCCCTCCCTCGGCCACCATTGCGTGGTCAAACGTTTGTGTTAGTGCAGAGGGCCAGTTGCCAACATTCCCCCCCTCCTTCCCCTCTCTTTCGGGTGTTGGAATGCTATGCATTCAACGAGAAGAGCACAAGTTCTTCTTTGTTAGAACAAAGTTTATTATGAAAGTGCACTCTAACTGAAACCCTCCTTCGCTTCTTCTGCGTTGGAAGGAGATTGTAGGTATGCCCCACATTGTGCAGGGCGGGAAACCACATGAAGGCATCCATACAAGAACCAACGTACAAAAAAGGGCCTTGTTGCGCTGTGCCAACTACATTAAAACATGACAACAGAACTTTGTAAACATTTAAACAGCTGTGGTGGGAAACAAGACCAGCAGCCAAAAATTACTTCCAAACGTTCGAACTGCAGGAACAATGCGTGGGTGGATGAGATCAATCATGACCAGGTGAGCTTCTTAAGGGGCAAGAATAACAATATGTGAAGTTTTTACACATATTGGGTAATACATCAGAACTACGGCAGAAACTTTAATATTGCTATTTAACACTGAAAAACGCACAGCCTCCTCTCCCCAGAGCAGCTTACTTGTCACCTAGGTTAATGTCATTTAGGAGCTGGGCAAAGGCCTTTTTGTTTTCCCAAGCTTTTAACATCCAATATATATTTCCAGTGGTGTTTTGAACTGAAGAATTATATATAAATGCTTTAAATATGTTTTTTAAAAAACACACCTCAGATGAAATCGCACAGGATTATTGTGAAAATAGATAGGGTAACTCTATCTGTACACCTGAGAGGAAAGGCAGCATGCAGACTCAACATAAGCGACACTTTTGAAATCATTAGAAAGTAAACTTGTTCTAACTTCACAACGTAAGGTACTCTCACATCCCTGATGAAACTGTTAAGAATAGGATTGTATAACAGGTGGTACAGAAATATTCCTCATTGTGTTTCCAAGGTGGCAATATAGGAACCTGACAGGCAGTCTCACAACAATCACCTAACATGTAACACTAAAAGAAAATGGAATAAATGTCCTCTTAACTACCTGTATTTATTGTCACAAGATTTTCACTGGAGACCTCTACTGGATAAGCATCAATAACTAGGGTCACAACCTCGGTTTGATAACTGACAATCAACAACGCTAATCTAATATACAGGATTGTTCCAAGAATTACAGTAACGCAAGTGAAGCGCTTTGAATGTTAGAAATGTTAGACAGCTTTAGCAAATAATAATAGAAGAGAGTGAGCACTGAGTGTGTTTGAATGACAGCATGGACTAGGCCACGAAAACGTGCACCCCACTAACAGCGCAGCGCCAGGCGTGTTTATTCAGAAACAAATCCCATTCAGCCTCACATAAAGAAAATCCCACATATTATATATTATCTGTGTCTGTGCTAATATAAGCCTCCAACCACAGCACCCCATTTCCCTCAAGTAAAAGAGACGCTGCTGCTTCGTTTGGCGTTTAATGCCGAATCAACATCAGCAGCACACCTATCATCGCCACCTACTGACCGAGACGCTTCTCTTTGGGCCGCAGCACTTTATAGCAAACGCGGAGCACTGCTGACGTCAGAGGCCTTAGTCTCCGCCCCGTTACTCTCTCGATCGCTTTCTTCCAATACCGAAAAAAGGCAGGCAGTGAGCAGGGCAGCTTTGAGTGAAGCATTGGGGACCTCCTCGCTCGCGCCAAAGTTGAAGTGAAGGAAGGAGGAGAAGGACGTCGCGAAAGGGACCCGGGTAGGATTCTCTCGGGTAGGCGGAAGTTTCGTTCTTCACCATGAGGCCCTGCTCTCTGTGAGCAACTGGAAAGGGCTTCCCCCCTCCTTCCTTCTAAGTCTTTGCTGCCAATAATTCTCGTTTTAACTTTTATTGTCATCCATCTCACATACCTCTTAAAAATGTATTTTTCTCATCATGCTTGTAAAACATGGTGACTGATGGGCAAAACATTCAACTCCCAACTAAAGCTGCAATCCAGTTCATGTCTACTCAGAAGTAAGCTCCACTGGGTTCAATGGGACTTACTTCCAGGTAAGTGTGTACTGCTTTGAAGCCTGCATGCATGTAGAATCATAGCATGTTAATAAAGTTACCATTAGACACAGCCCTATAGCTCAAGCATGACCATTCGTTTTCCACTGCAATAAATACAGGAATTTATTGGTCTTTTAATACGTTTCAGGTGCGAGCTTCCAACTTGCAAGATCTTGTTTACAAAAATAGCCACGCTGGGATTACTGAGGCTACTGTATCAATCACCTTTGATAATTTTGAGAAGAAGCAGAGTCCCCTAGGATTTGAGAAGCATGACGAGGTAACAGTCACAAGGCAGGTGAGCTACTGATGGATTCCATGAGTTTCTAAGTATTTTATATCTTTTAACAGAACTGTAAATAGACCAGTATATTCTGAAATCCTTCATTTTGGCACATGCCAAGTACTTTACTTGCCTATGTACTGTCACATCAGACTACAAAAAAAGCTGTGATATATAATGGGCCCTTGTTTCTTCCTCCTCAAGGTGGTGATTGGAGGCAGGAATAAGTATCTAATCAATGGTGTGAATGCAAACAATTCTGTTGTTGTTATGTGCCTTCAAGTCGACTACGACTTATGGCGACCCTGTGAATCAGTGTCCTCCAAGAGCATCTGTCAAGAATCACCCTGTTCAGATCTTGTAAGTTCAGGTCTGTGACTTCCTTTATAGAATCAATCCATCTCTTTTTTTTTTTTTTTTCAATAATTTTTATTCAAATTTTCATAAAACATACAAGACAAAATCATAAAACATTCAAAGACAAAAAACAAAATCAAAAATAGTTAAACAAAAAGAAAAAAAGAAAAGAAGAAAAAAAAAAAATAAAAAATAAAGAGTAAAATATTGACTTCCCATTTGTCAAAGATCAAATCAGTTATAAGTCTATAATATATAGCAATCCTGTCTCTTAAGTCATATTATAAAATCACTTTCCTCCAGTAGTTATCTTACTTAGTCATCAAATCTCATAAACATTACTTTATTCTTTCCACAAAAAGTCAAAGAGAGGTTTCAATTCTTTAAGAAATATATCTATCAATTTTTTTTTTCCAGATAAGCATATCGATTAATCCATCTCATTACTAATTATGATAATCTTATTGTCATAACCATAGTCAAAATAAACATTTCAATTAATCCATCACATCAGAATCTGTTAGGTTCAGTAATTTCAGTAGCCATTGTTCTATTATCTCTATTAGTTCCATTTTCCATCTTCCATCTTCAGTAGTCTTGTTAAGTCCAGTAATTTCAATATCCAATCTTCCATTATCAGTATTCCATAATAATCTTGCTGTCAAAGCCATAGTCATATAATAAGAGTCTGATGGGAATTACCTCTATCCCAAATATTTTCTTGCCATCCATTCTGAATAAGTTGCTGAAATACTGCTGTAAAATCATATCTCTGTTCTTTTTTTCAAAATACACTGGGTCATCTCTTAAAAGTTTTTCCATTGTCACATGGCTGCAGTTAATTCCATAGATTTTCTCTATATTGGGCTCCATCACATCATTCCAGTCCAGAAGATAATCCATGCCATTGATAACTTTATCTCTAGAGTCTTCATTAATTTCTTCAGAGATAACATTGAGTTCCAAACAATAGATTTTATTTCTAAAGTCCATAGACTCCAAATCTTGTTCCTGTTCCACGTTTGTTCCAATCTCCGGGATCTCCTCTCTCACAGGGACCCCTATTCCAGTCTCCAGGGTCTCCTCTCTCACAGGGACCCCTATTCCAATCTCCGGGGTCTCCTCTCTCACAGGGACCCCTTCCAGGGTCACCTCTCTCACAGGGACCCTTATATCTTTAATCTCCTGCTTCATTTTACTCAATTCAATTTTCGTTATCTCAATCTCATTCATTATTCTCTGAAACATAGTTATTTCCAGATTCTCAGCCACTTTCTTAATTGCCATTTTAAAAGAAAAATATAGGAAAACCACTTCTTATTTCAGCAACAATTGGGTTAATACTCCAAACTTGGTGACATCACAGTATAAACAGAGCAGACAGCCTTATCTCTCCAATAGTTAAGTAAACAAAATGCAGTTCCCAGGATCGAAGCAATTAATGGCAATCGTCAAGAAACAGATTCGTCAAAATAAAATAGACCAAAAAGAGAGTAGTCTCAAAACAGTATAATATTTTTCAAAATAAAAATCTGGAATAGAAATCCCTCTTCTGTGTGTATCTTTAGAATGCAAATCCAGGACAGCTTTTTGCAACAAAAACAGAGATAAGCTATTAATTAGTGCGTAGCAGAGAGAAGTTACGGCTCCCCAGTGAGATGTCAAAAACCGATCAATCTGGCAAATCTCTTTTAAACAGCAACAATTTAAGTCAAGTAAAAGAAAAATATAGAAAGAAGGGTGCTTGCCTGTTAGTGCGTTCTCTCTTAGAAGATAAGATGAACGTTCGCTTTAACAGATAGAGCTTGCTGTTGAAAATCCGTCCCACCTTCGTCGGCTGGACCTCGTCCCATAAATTAATGAGATCTGGTCGTCCCAACAAAAATAGGCTTTGAGGTTAATCTCTTCGTTTCTCCCTACCCGGGAGAAGTTTAATCAGTCAAAAAAAAAAGAAAAAACTGACTGATATATCTGAATAAGCTTCTTTTGAGGCAGGAGCCCGTCTCAAAAGCAGGCACAGGCTAAGTCACCCTTCCCGGAAGTCAGAATCAATCCATCTCTTGTTTGGCCTTCCTCTTTTCCAATCAGTTGATTTTTCTCTTATCCGCTTTTTTCACTGTCCAACTTTCACATCCATACATAGAGATCGGGAATACCATGGTCTGAATGATCCTGACTTTGGTGTTCAGAAGCTGCAAAAGAGATTTGCATTCATGAGAACAGGGCTTTTCATAAGGCAACTTCCAGCTCAGCTTTGCTGTAAGTATCATAATTTATGAGCAATTGCATGGGTGGGGGCATGGGGAATATATCAATAAATGCAGAGTAAGCAATTCTATGTATATATGCGTATAAATATTTAACTCTAGTTTTAGTAGCTGCCCAGAGCATGTCAAAGAGGCTTTAACACTTTGTGGGGGATTGGATGGGGCTGGTATGAATGGGCCCTTAATAATAATAATAATAATAATAATAATAATAAATAATAATAATAAAATTTAATTTTTGTGTCGCCTATCTGGCCGAAGCCACTCTAGGTGACGTACACATTAAAATTCAATAAAATACAATACAATACAAAATAAAATATAATGCAGTCAAGAACGATCATTTTAAAATAGCGGCAGTATAAGACAATGTAGGGCAATCAATAAACAATTAACACTCATAAAAAATTAGCCCACCCCGGAGGTCCCGAAAGCCTGTCCAAAGAGCCAAGTTTTTAAGGCTCGGCGAAATGTATCTAGGGAAGGGGCATGGCGGAGATCGAACGGGAGGGAGTGTCATGGCCCCATCAGAGGACTCCTCAGATGAGGACGACTCGGGAGTAACAGCAGCAGACCCAGGAGCAGCAGACTCAGAAGGAGACACGGAGGAGCCTCCTGAGAATCCAGCTCCTTCTCCCCCTCAGCTGCAGAGCACCCCAGATACAGCAGAGGCCCTGCAGCCAGACACAGACAGTGCACAGGATACTCCCCCCTCACCTGCAGAACGTAGACAGCAGAAGGTCAGGCAGAAGAGAGGCAGGCCTGTCTCCTTAAGGCCCAAACACTGAGGGCTCACACCTGCTGTCAACCCTGCTCTTTATAAGGCACACCTTGGCTGCAGCTTGTTGCTGACTGTAACGTCAGGCGTGGCTTGTGTGTTCCTAGTTTCCGTGCAACCTCTTTTGGACTGACCCCTTGGCACTTGATCCTGGACCTCTACTGACCTCGCTTCTGGACTCCTGACTCAGCAAGTACGCTTCGGACAAGCCTGGCCCTTATCAGCTCCCCTCCTCCTAGACCTGGCAGATTTATGGCCAGCCTGCCGGCTAAGGACTTTGCTTCCCTGCCAACCACCCAGGAATTTCCAGCCCCCACCGGCACTGCTGACGCAGTGTAGAGCTGACAGGGAGTTCCAGAGAGTGGGGGCCGCCACTGAAAAAGCCCTCTAGTCCCCACCAACCTAGCTGTTTTTGTTGGTGGGACTGAGAGAAGGCCCTGCGTGGCTGATCTAGTCGGGTGGCTTAATTGGTGGTGCTGGAGGTGCTCCTTCAGGTAAACTGGGCCAAGACCGTATAGGGCTTTAAAGGTTAATACCAACACCTTGAATTGGGCCCGGAAAACAACTGGAAGCCAATATGGATGAAATAGCACTGGCGTGATGTGATCACGGCGGCGGCTGTTTGTAAGTAAACGAGCCGCCGCATTCTGCACCAGTTGTAGTTTCCGGACCGTGAATCAGAACCAATGCTCAATAAAGACCCAGTGTAGGTGAACCACTGTGTAAGCTCTATGCAAGCAAATCAGGATGAATGCTGAATGAACAGGTTGCCTGGAAGAGCCCTGGGTGCAACCTGACTCATTCTTGTGCAAATTTTGTGCAGATAGTGCCAACATTAAAAGAATCGTCAGCATATTCACAAAAGGCAAAATAGGGACAGCTATTGACCAGGGGTGGGTAACAAAAATGGTGTGTGTATGTAAGGGGGGGGGGAGGGAGAGGGAGAAAGGGGTCCAGTGGCTCATGATTCAAATTAGGGAAGATGCGAGAGAGTGGCATGCAGGTGTTTTTTTTAAAAAAAAAAAGTTTAAAATGTTATATTTTTAATGTAACCTCTTAATATTATTAAGGTAATAATCACCAGTTAATGTGAATGGGGGACATATCTAACAGAGATCTCTGCCGATTTCAATTTAAGTAAGCATACATAGGCATTTATTATATATAATCAACTTAGTTTGTTTTTAAATATTGAGTACTTATGTAGTGTCTTTTTTATAGCCCCTGAAGAAGGCCTTAAAACAATAATAATACAAAACACATTGTGCTATTTTGAAAATAAAATCCACCTTTTTTCCAGCTTCTTGAGACACCTACTCCTTTGTAGGAAGATGCCAGGGAGCGGCATGCAGGTTAAAAAAACATTAAAAAGGAATAACATCCCTCAGTTGCATATAATGTTATTATTATTATTTGTTAAATTTATATCCCACCCTTCCTCCTAAAGGAGCCCACGGTGGCAAACATATTTACAACAAAACATTTTAACAATAAAACATATTAAAAATAATTGCAGATAAAAACATTCTTCCATCTAGTGATCTCTGGGTTGCCAGAACAGTCCCTTCAGTCATCAAATGCCTGAATAAACAGGAATGCTTTTAAATGCCTCCTAAAAGTCAATAATGATGGAGACAGACGTGGCTCACTGGGGAGGGCATTCCACAAATGGGGAGCCACCACTGAAAAGGCCCTGTCATGGGTCAGTAGCAACTGCTGGTGGCAGCACCACTTACCTGCTGATCATAGGGTCTACAATGGTTGTTACTGGGGAAGGTGTTATTTTAGGTACTGGAGAGTTGCAAGCAATTTAGGGCTTTAGGCTAGTACTAACACCTTGAGTTGGGCTCAGTTGCTCACTGGCAGCCAGTGCAATGCTTTCAAGACCAGTGTCACATGGTCCCTCAGGCTGCTCCACTTACCAGTCTAGCAGCCACATTCTGCACTAGCCACAGCCTCTGGACAATCTTCAAGGGCAGCCCCACATACAGCACATTACAATAGTCCAGACAGGAACTCCCCAATACCTAATTTACCTGCTATTAAGGTAAGCAGCACCTTATCCAGAAAACCTCACCAAAATTCTCCAGCCCCCAAAAGCAGCAGAAAAACAACAATTTCACAAATTTGGTGGGTGGAACTTGGTCCAAAATTAGTTATTTCTTTTACTCTTATAGCTAAAAGTGTTCATGATTGTTTCTCTAGCACATAAGGAAACATGAGTTAAATAAACTCAAAATATAAATAAACTCAAAATAATACTGCACCATGTGACGCCCTTCCCTGGCTCTCCCTGTCAGGTTCCTACCTGCTCGTGGTTACTGCCTGTCACTAGGCACCACCAGGGACTCCACCAGTCCGGACTGTCCTTTTTTATGGTTTCTCTCCCCGCTCTAGCATAGTCCTCACCAGATCCCCCTGCTAGGCAGCACCACCAGTCACGTCCTATAACCCGTATTCCCAGAGACTCTGCCTGAGTCTCTCTATCAGGTTACCTCTGTGACTGCGTGCTTAAGATGTCCCAATCCCTTTGTATCAATGCAGATAATCTGGTTTGCTCTGAATACTTGTGGTGTTATTCTCTTCACCGCTGCCACCATTTGTTACCCTTCAGCCTTGGTATTTACCTTACCCTCCCTTCTGGTTTGTGGAACCCCAGCCAAGGATCAGGCCTTTGGTAAACCAAATATATTTATTAAATAACAGAGATAACAAGATTACTTTTCTAATGGTACTTAAGCATATGGTTTCATCTATTCCTGAGGTACTGGTCTTAGTATTAATCTGAACTCCACACTCTCCTCACATCCACCAACTCTCCACACAATCTCCTCTCAAAAACCCACCAAAACAACCCACTAACATCCACCCAGATTCAACTGTCATCCTTCCATTTATACTCTCAGCCATCCAAACACTCAGCCAATCATCCAGCATTCTACTGCCCATTCACTCCCCCTCCTCTTTCACTCCACTTACCATGTATCTTCTATTCAAACAGCACTTACCATATATACACTAATACAGGAACATCACACACCGTTTTACACATGGCAATGTAGGAAAAAGGAGGCTGTAAGAAAATAATGCTTACTTGGCTTTTGTAAAAATGCTTGGCTGTAAGAAACACGGACAATACTGGTGATTCAGTGAACATTCTATAGTCACGTACGTTACTGTTTATGTAAGCTGGGCTGGCTATCTCGCTGTTGTGTAAACTACCTTGGCCTGTTGTGTAAACTACCTTGGCCTGCAAAACCGGTTTTGCAAGTGCTTCAAATGGCACCGAGTGAAGAGACAACGCCTGTCTCAGGAATGTGGCCAAGAGCCAAAAAGACCTTATATGGAAAAGATCGGGAATAAGGAAGTAGGCTGAGCAAACGGTTAATGTATGCATGATGTATATGGGGCCGAGAGTATAAAAACCTGGCTGCATCCAGGGAGGGGCAGACTCGGCTTTGTTCGTTTCTCCACTTGCAAGTGCTTCAATAAAACTCTGGCTTTACTTTTAAGACCGTTTTGTCGTTCCTTGAGTAATATTGAAACCTTGTACTTGGGAGCGGATCATCGCCTAACAATAAAAACAAATATTGTGGGCGTTTGTTACAGCAACATGAAATTGTATATGATTATTCGTGTCATTTATCTTGACAAGTCCAGAAAATACATTATGGTACTGTACTAGGCCTGACAGGGAAATAATAAAACCAAACCCTTGCACAAAGAACCTTTTTGATAATTAGTCTAAGCTAAAGATAAAATTAAGAGCCAGTGTGGTGTAGTGGTTAAGGTGTTGGTCTACAACCTGGGAGACCAGGGTTCGAATCCCCACACAACCATGAAGCTCACTGGGTGACCTTGGGCCAGTCACTGCCTCTTAGCCTCAGAGGAAGGCAATGGTAAACCCCCTCTGAATACCGCTTACCATGAAAACCCTGTTCATAGGGTTGCCATAAGTCAGAATCGACTTGAAGGCAGTCCATTTTCAAAGATAAAATTAAATTATTTCCATTAACAACAATAGTAGATAATGAGGAGCTAGAGAATGAGACCTTTCTGGGGAATTTCATTATGGAAAAAACATGGTTTTATTGAGATACAAAAGTTTTTAATGAGTTTGTTTTTAAAATATAAAATGAAATAAAAGTCTTAATGCAACAATCCCGACCTTCTATATTCTAGTATTGTCAACTAAAACATTTAAGTTTGAAAAGTTAGGATGAATATGGGCCTATCTGGGGGGAAATCGTGCTTTTGAGGAACTTATGGTTCAATTTTTTTTAAAAAAATTGCTGAGTCATTTATACAAAACTACTTTAAATCTAGATACTTCAATTAATATTGAAAAATCTAGATGGGAATTAGACAATAAATATAGTCTAATGCCTGGAGCTGGATTTGGCAAAATGTCCCTCAACAGTTAGAGTTACACTAAAATAATTTTTTTTATAAATTTATCTCCCACTGGTACTTAGTCCCAACAAGACTTGCTCAAATACATACTAACACTGATAATTCCTGTTGGAGGTGTAAGAGCATAAATGTGGACATGACCTATTTTCTGGACTTGCAGTAAAATAAAGAAATACCGGATGGAGATAATTACTGAAATAGAAAATCACTGACTATAGATTACCCCTAGGATCCTCTGATCTTATTATTTTGTGATGTTAAAGATCTGCTACTTCCTAATGATAAAGAAATTATTATTCACCCCTTGCCAGTAACTTGGATGGTCATTTCACTGAATTGGAAAAAAGTCAGAACTTCAAAAATTGTTGAGTAGATAATAAAACTCTGAGACATGGTAAAGCCAACAAATTTGAAAGGAGTCAGAGAAGGCAGGCAACAAGATCATCATTTTTTTGAAAGATGCAGTTCCTTTGTAATGTATTGATGTAACGAAGTTCAAGATAATATACAACCACATAGCATACTGGAGATATGTGTGTGTGTGTGTGTGTGTGTGTAGGGGAATATAGAAGATTCTCTCATTGCTAAGTAAACAAATACATTTTTAATTATAACTTATGGTTCATTTCTTTTTTTCCCTTTTGTACTTTAATTTTTTTCTCTATATATATGTACACATTTTTGTAAATATTATTTTGTATATTTTGCATATTTAGTATTGTATATATGTTACTCACTAATTTAAAAAAATACTGCATCCTTTTTAAACATGGCAATATGAAATTATATATAATTATTCATGTCATTTCTCTTCCTTTATCCCACTCCCAATACTTATTTTGTTATTTGCCACTTATTTATTTATTTATTATTTGATTTCTATCCCGCCCTTCCTCCCAGCAGGAGCCCATCTAGAAGATGAACAATGCTGGAAAATTACCCTTTTACTAACAACTGGTCTGTTCTTCAGTGTTGTGTAAGCATTAGAGGTTGATAATATATTCTCAGTAGATGCAGTATTTTAGCTCTAGCTGGCTTACATTTTATATTTTTTAAATGGAAGTATTCATGTTATTTTATAAAACATCTAGAAAGCAAAAAACATTTATTTAATGAAACATCTAGAAAGCAAATTCATGGCATAATATGATTGCTGTAAAATGCCCAGAGAGCTTCAGCTATGGGGCGGTATACAAGTGCAATCAATCAATAAATAAACAGATGGTTACAAATAACTAATTAACTGAAAAAGTTATCAATTTATAATAATTGAATACCAATCTCAATCCCTTTCACGATTACTGGAGATTATGGAAGGAACACATATCAACTGATTATGTCACAGAGAGCTTTTCTCTCTCTCTCTCACACACACACACACACACACACAGAGAGAGAGAGAGAGAGAGAGAGAGAGATCATTTGGAAAGGATTAGAATTTCAAATTAAGATATGCTGGCATTCAAAAGTCTCACAAATCTTTCTGGTGCCTTTTAAATAAAACATAGTAGAGAGATGTATTATATAAGGAGAACGACATCTTAAAGATTGCTGTCCCCAACTTGAAAGGAATTTTAGTCAGATAAAAGCAACAAGACTGAGAACTCGTTAACGATGAACTCAGTGTGAAACTTAAGTACGATTTCCCCCTGCCTTGGATCTGCTTCAGTTCATATCTAATGAAAGGTAGATATGAGCAAAAAGAATTTAAAATTATTTTATGTGAAAGTAGGTTACATCTGTAACAATTTAGGACTTGCCCCCATGATGATGTCCAGCTTTACTACTTTTTCATTTTATGGCTTTTGCTGCAGTACTCTCAAAGGTCAGGAGGCCTCGACATTATAGCATAGATGTAGGCTTGCAAACACAACCATAGCAGTAATCTGAATCACAAGGTACTTCACAAATCAGTGCTGCATTTCCATTGATGACATCAGCAACGGCATGAGAAGTAAGTATGCAATTTCTGATAGTATTACCAGAGCTTGGAAGTATTTAGTTATATAAAAAAATTACTTGTAATTCATTATTTCTTTTAAGAATTAGTGGGCAATTCCATTACATTTTGAATGTAATAGAGTGAGGAGTAATTTTATTACTATTGAGGAGTAATTGTAATGTTTCCAGCATTTGGGGCATTACGTGGGGGGGGAGCAGGGGAAGTCTTCTGCTCCTCTGATTTGTGGATGAAAATCATGTGCCTCAAACTGGGCTTCTGTGCAGCATCTTTTTTCCCTCGTGCTCGGTGGGTGGGTAGGAGGCGGCGAGGGAGGAGCTGAAGAGCGAGACGGGGTGGAGTGGAGAAAACAATGTTTTTTTAAAAAAATGGATGGTAGTGGAGAAGAATGGAGTGGAGGGAGAAAGGAGCCAGAGGGCAAGAACATGGATTAAGGAGAAGGAGGCGGCAGCAGAATGCAGATAAAGAACTGTGGAGATGAAAGATGACAGTGTGTGAGTGTGTGTGTGTGTTTGAATACTATATTTGCACTTGGCACACAAAGCGGCCTCTGCTGCCCTCCCTGGCTAATTTGCTGCATTTGCAGTGTTTTAACTTTTTTGCATCTCAGGGGAAAATGTTTGCTTGGGTGAGTGTCCCTTAGTTGGTGGCAGGGCAGGGTCTGGGAGGTGGTTAAGTGAGAGAGATTATGCTTGCTGGCTGAGAGTGTGCGTGTGTAGGTTGCACTTAGCTTGATGTGCAAAGGTCTGAGTAGTGGCCTTTGCCTCCCTTCCTGCCTCCCTTCCCAGCAGAGAGACCACCACTGCTATCTTATGGATAAAAAAAATTATTCTACAACCTCTGTGTGTGTGTGTGTTTATTTTTAATGTTGTTTTAGGCAAATTAGGTGTGCAGCAGCCAAGAGCAGCACCTTGTAGACACTCTAGGTTTTTTAAAGTGTAATTGTAGTGATTACTTTTGAGTAGCAGTAATCAATTCCTTTCAGAACAATTGTAATTGTAATGGTTATTTATTCCTTTTTGGGGTCATGTAACAGTAATTGTAATTTATTATACAGCCACAAGAGTGGCTGTATACTATAGCCAGTAGGGATTTTTCATGTTCTACCATGTTAAATGAAAATACCCCCCACACCTTTCTGGTGCTTTGTATAGTCCCAATTCAAAACAAAATCTTACAAGTCTTATACTGTTGGATTCAGAATCGCTTGCTCTACAACCCTGAAAGTGTTCTTGGTGATACACAACCCCCCCACGGAGAATTCACAAGTTAAAGTGAAAATCGGGAGAGAGAAAAACAAGAAGCAGTTTGGACTTTTTTCTTCAGAAGTTCTCATAATCTGTTGACATTCATTAAAAATCAGAGATGACTGTAAAGTATCTCCATCAAATCCCTGAGCTTGCCCTAAACACAGAGCTTAATCTTCAGTACGTTTAAAGTATAAAAAAACAGCATGGCTTATTTTTAATTAATTGATTAAAAATGCATTACAGTGAATGATAACGTTACGCAAGCGCAGTTGAAACCAGGAGTTCTTTCTTTTTCCTCACCCTCCCCATCCCCTTCCCGCGTTCTAACTGCCCAGAAGCTCAAGGAAGCATTTGAGTAAAGAAAATGCGATTACATGGAAGCCATCAAAATGTATGATTTCTGAGTTGTCCTGTAAGCAAAGTTTTAAAAATTTACGATTTTAAATTTTAAAAGAGTGTGTGTGTGTGTGTGAGTGTGTGTGAGTGTGTGTGTGAGAGAGGGGGGGGGAGATCCGGAGCCGAGCAAAGCCCATGGTCCCAAGGTTTTATGCTCTTAAATTGTCTGCAATCTCTGACTTAAAAATCGGTCCCTTTGTTTATCGCATCAACCAAGCTGAACTGGAAAATGGATATGGTTCGCTCCACCAGCGGGGCATCCCTCTCTCCATCTCGGACAATGGTATGGCCAAGAAGCCTCCAGGGCCTCCAAGCCGCCCGCTCAGCAGCTGCTTTGTTTTCGCCACTGCTGCTGAATCCTTGCCAAGGCTCCTTTGCTGCCCTGCCTAGAGTTTCTTTGTCGGTCTTTAGGCTCAGAAAAGCCGCAGGTGGTCTGCACTGGGGAGACAGGTCAAACCAATGCAAGGTCACTCAATGGCTAAAGGGACCGGCCTCTGCTGCGCAGAGGGGAAAGAGACAATCATCCAGCAGCCGCAGTGATGTGTGGGTTGAGCACTTGGCAAAATATCTCTCCTCAGAAGGGGCAGTCCAGTATTTGAAATTCACCCCCTCCAATCCCGGGGCCAACGCTTACGCCAATGTTAAAAAGCCCCAAACAGGCTTTATAGCCCACTCTGAGCCCTGCTGTTTTGTTTCTTTCGGTCTTCTTCCTTCCTTCCTTCCTTTCACAGTCTGTTCTGACTCCTTCCAATGTATGATACTGGGCTTGCTCCTAGGTAAATGGTGTGCACAACATCGCAGCCTTCAGTCCTTCCTCCCACTTTAGGTTAGTTTCCATAGATCTGCTCATACCTGCCCAAATACATTTGGTAACCCTTAAGAGCGCTATAGGATTCTGTGTTGTTAAAAAGGGAGAGAGAGGAAGAAGGCTGTTGTTATCTTTTTAAAAGTAAATATAAAGATCAATGCCTTTTGCAGTTGCACGCCAGTTCACTTTTCCTCGCATAGTGGGTGGACACTTTGGGGTATGCTCCCTGGATTAGGGGATCCCATTGGTGTGTGTGAATCAGGATAGTAGGCTTCATTTCTCTCCCCCCCCCCGGTTAATTTTAACAGTGCTGCAACCTACAGGGTTTGGTAAGGCTTTGTCTACCCCTTTTTATTCTCCTGGGTCCTGCCTAACCAGTCCTGGGGTGATCATTTGGTGTCAAGTGCTTGGTCAAGGCTCATAGGTGTTTTAGTTCTCTTCCTTGGGGTGGGGGTGCTGTCCCTGCTGTTCTTTCTCCCATTTATTGATTTTCCTGTGTGTTGTGGTGCTCTGTAGTTCCAAGCATGCTCTCTAGGAAGGCCACACAGAAGAAGGGTATAAAGGTGGTGAGGCAGCTCTCTAATCGGCAACCTCCTCAACAGCTGGCTGCTGTAAGGGCACTGACAGTGCGGGTAGAGGCTTTGGAAAAGGATAGGAGGGGGTCCTCTGACCCAGGGGCGGGATCTAGCAAGGTAAGGCCAATGAAAAAGTTCAAGCCTAATGTGTTGCAAGATCTGGTTGCCAGGGTTACTGCTTTGGAAGCAGATGCAGAAGGAGGGGACCCCCAAGCTTTCCACTGTATCAACTATACCACTTCCTGCAGATGTGCTTCAGGTGACAACGCTTCCCACTGCTCAGGCTACAGTAGTCCCTCCCATCTTCCCGGTGATTCCAGCTGTGCAAGATCCTATGTTGCTGATCTCTCCCACAACATGCACACGTGAGTTGCCAAGAACAATTGCAGCAGTGCTGCTAGCAGTCATGTAGATGGGCAGGGCAACTCCAGCACTGAATGCAGCCCAGGGGGGTTGGGATCTGCTGGTAACTACTCCCAATTTATTTACACGGCAGGTGTGCTCTGGGACCCTTGCAGTCTCAGCTGACTTGGCCGTCTGCCATGGTGACACTATGGTGGTCAGTGGCCCTCTGCCAGCGGCCGTGGCCCAGTCAGCATCACTGCCACTCCCTTCTGGGGTGTACACCCAGGGAGATGACCCTACTCTGCATTTCCTGCAGCCTACCGAGGAAAAAATCTGGAGGGTAGAGTGTGTGGACATCTTCACCTTTTTATTCTGTGAAAGTGAGGTGAAGACAAAGGAGCAGGAGAGACCAAGTATAAAGAAGCAAGTAGAATGAAAAAACTGGATTTCATTTGTCCTAACTGGGTCAACCCAGTGTATGTGGGGTCATGAATCAAGCTTATCCTTGCAGGGTCCAGCTATGCACTGGGGTAAAGAGCATCCGGGCTTGTGGCTTTGATGCATTACCCCTATAAGGCCAGTGGGAGAAGATAGGGTAGATAGTAGTCACCATCTAGGCCAGGGTTATTTGTTCCTCCACCAAGACAGGTCTGGCCTGACACAGTTCCTGTTTTGGCTATACATAAGAGACCCTTGCTGGATATTGCGCATGATCTGATTGTTTATGGTTTATCCTTGCTTTGAATAGGAGCAGTTAATGCTGCAGTCCTTGTGGGCTTACCTCCACAACATTACATTGGCAGATGACAATCTGTAGTGTTCAAGGCCCATGTTAGGTTATAATGTTGCGTTTGTTTCCCTAATTTTTGGTTTTCTCTTTGCAAGCATAGGTCAGCTTCCAAACCCGGCATCAGTTGTGCTGTGTGGACATTCCATACTGTTCTGGGCATGCCAGAGGGCCAGTGCAACAACAGTAGGGGTGCAGCTGGGTCTCTCTGGCAGAGCAGTGGTCTCCTGGGAGGAAAAGCGTGGTATGTTATGGGGTGAACTTATTCCTACTTTGTGCAGGGTTTCATGTAATAATGGCCTACCCCATGTTTTGCTTATTCATCTGCGGGAGAAAGACTTTGTCCAGCGGACGGAGTTGGATCTCCTGCACAGGGTGACACATGACCTCCAGTGGATTAAGCGCAATCTGCTTGTGGTCTGGTCTGCCATGTTGGAGCGCAGATATTGGAGGGGAACTATTCATCCTAATAAGATTGACAGGGCAAGGTGGGGGGTGAATCGAATGGTTCGTAAGATGGTGTTAGCAATGGGATGGGCTTATTTACCTCATGACCAGCTTCACCATGATTCCCTGCAGCTGTACAGAGATGATGGTGTGCATCTCTCCCCTGTGGGCTGTGATTTGTTTTTGGAGGACTTGCAGATGGGTCTGCATGACCTCTTTCGTTTGGTGGGATGAGGTGAATAAACTGGCGCTGTTCGCCTCTTATGGCATGGGGTACAGGGAGGTGACTATGAATACTAAGGCATTATTGGGGGAAGGGCACCCCTTAGTGATATCCCAGTGTTTTATGCTTTGGGAGTACCTGGGGGGTTGCCCCTTTCAACCTGACATTTACATCTTGGTGAAAACTTTACAGTGGCGCCTTGGTGCACATGTTGGGTACCTACCCAAGGGTTACTAGCAAGGAGGGCTTCAGTTATTCCTCATCCTTGACTGGGAATCCACAGCAATTGCTGGAATACATGCCCAGATGTCTGGAGGGACTTTTCCATACCAGGGACAGTAGAAATACTCTCCCGTCTGTATTTTCTGATGTAGGTTAATTGGTTTTAGTTGGAATGAAGTTCCTCCATGTGTTATATTTTAATTACTATAACCTCTCTTCCAATACGCAGCTTCTGACTCTTATTTTGGGTGTGGGGCCAATTATGTTCCCTGTGTCTGAGGGGATGCAGGTTTGCTCTCACCCCTCACCTTCAGAAAAGGGTTCAGGAGGTTGCTTTCTCCTAAAGGGAGGGGTGGTGGTCAGGAACATGCTGGGTGGTAGGCCAATAGGAGGGGGCCCTGAGCTGCTTATAAGCCAGCTCTTCCCCCCCACATCCTCTTCTTTTGCTTTTGATGCACCCACCCTCCCTCCCTCCCTCCCATAAGTAGTGTGGGCTTGGCCAGTCACCTGTTGAAGGGACTATGTAGGATCTTTTTGGTTGGGTCCTTGATTTGATCCAATCCTTTTTCGCCTACTTCACCATACTGCAGGGGTTAATCTGGCCTTAGTGGAGAGGTGTGGTTTCAGTTGGCCCACGAGGCATGGCTTATGGGCAGGTGAAGTAAGTGGGAAGAATTATGTATTAGCTATACTGAAGTATTCTTGGGGAAGGGCATCTCTTAATGGTACCCCTGTGCTTTATGCCTTGGGGGTTGTGGGTGGGTGTGCCCCTTTCAAGCTGACATGCACACCTGCATGTAAACATGCAAGTGTTTACAGTGGGGCCTTGGTGTGCATGTTTGGTACATACTACATACCCAAGAGTTACCTAGCAATTGGGGGACTCATTATACCACTTCCTTGGCTGGGAACCTACAGCTAGTATCTGCAACAGATGCCTGGGGATCTGAAGAGACTTTTCATACCAGAGTTAATAGAAATACTCACCTGCCCGTACTTTCTGATGTAGGTTAATTGGTTAATTGGTTTTAGTTGGAGTGAAGTTCCTCCATGTGTTATATTTTAATAAATATAACCTTTCTTCCAATATGTGTTTCCCACGTCTTTTTTTGGGTGTGGGGGCAAAGTGTCCATGTGTGGAATTGATGATAGCACTACATTTCCTCTCTCTTCCCCTCCCTGCTCACATAAATCTGTTATTGGTTTTACCTCAGCCCTCTGGAGATCTGGGGAGAGCGCAGGGGAAAGTCTGCAGCACAAGTGGAAATCCTTGTGCTGATAGGAAGCATTAGTTGAGCAGCGTGCCATATAAATAGCTTATAGTGCAATCATAACCATGCGTATCCATCCCCAAATCCAGTTTTAGCTGCCCCCTTCATAAAAAGATGATTAATCAGTATACCACACAGGAAAAAAACCTTCCTGCAGAGAAACATCATACGGTTTAGTTTGTTTGCTGGCCATTTGTTTGGATTACTTCCAAGAAGGGGACAAGTGAGCTCCTTTCCTTACACAAATTATAAGGGACCAGGAGCATCTTTAGCTTCCTGCTTGAAATTTTCCCTGTAATCACTGAAAGCTGGTGTGTTGTGGCTAGCAGAGAATAGGCCTTAGAACGAGAATGTTCTGCAATTTTTTTTAAAAAAAATCCGCACAAAATCTCCAAGGCACACATTTCTTAGTTTGCACATACTTTATATTTCTATTTTAGCTAGGAGAAGCACTGCAAACATTTCTGTCAATTCACTGTTCTCTGGGGAATCAGCTCTCTGCACCACTTATAGCCAATCCAAAAGTAGCTATGGCAAAGAGGTCCCTCTGCTTGGTTGGCTTGTTTATCAACCATTCTAGGAAGGTGCCTGCTGTCTGTTCATAGAAGGCCTCTCTAACTCAGCTACTGTAGCAAATTAGGGAGGAGTCAACGAGGAGTGTAGGCTGCATCAAGAACAGCCCCATGATAGTGTATATTAGCATCATACATTGGTTCTGAGCATGCTCAGATATATTTAGCCATTTCAGTGAGAGGCATGATGTTAAACTACCCCAAAAGCATGTTTGGCTGGCATGGGGGTGGAGCAGAGTTGGCTTCTTCATAGGCCAGACTTGTTCCTATTTATTGTGGGCTGGGAAAGGATAGGAGATTCTTGGTGGCAAACTCCCCCTAAAAATGTATGGTAGCATCATAAGGATGGGGGGGGGAAATCTGGTTTCTTCACGGGACATTTTTTATTATCATTGTGGGGGGGAGAGGAGACATATGACAACAGTGTGTGTGGATTCGGTACAACAGGCACATCTTCCAGAACTTTTTCGTTGATAATTCTCAATTCTCTTGGACTAGCCTATACTGGCCCGGCCGTCGTTCCTTGGGGACTCCGAATATCGGGGTGTTGTGTGGGCTAGTGGTCTGGTGTATCCATCCATATTCCAAAAACAAAACGATCATTTTATGTAGACTTTGTCGGACCTCAGCCCTTAGGGAAAACTGCTTTACTGGCGTTGGGGCGGATCTGGGCTTCAATCGTACTTGGACCGGAGTAGCGTTCTTTGCCCTGGCCGGATTGTCTTTTCTTGCCCATACGTCTGGGTGTACATTGGGAATCATGAGAGGCTCCTGTTGGACATTCTTTTCCTTTATCCCTGCAAGTGCCATTTGGAAGGCACATTTGTTCCGCTTGGGGACCTGTACGTGTAATTCATTGTCTTGGAACGTGATGCGGACTTGCAGCTTACTTAGAATGTCTCGTCCAAAAATGGGGAGTGGGCATTCAGATGATATCAAAAATTGATGATTAAACTCTGTTCCTTTATCATGGAACCTGACGGCTAGGAGTTGTGAGACGGGTATCTTCTGCTTGTTGCCTTCTATTCCCATCACGGTGGCAACTTGAGACGTAAGGGGTATCTTTTGACGGGAACAGGTCCAGGGCATCATTGAGAAAGAGGCGCCCGTATCAACCAGCCCTTGTAAAGGGTTTCCATCGATTGTTAACTTTAGCATTGGCTCTGCCTGCGGACCCCCCTTGTATCCCGTCCACCTTCATTCAGAATCATACTCTTCTGTAAATTGCGCCATTTCCTTGGGTGGGCCTTTCCGCATTGGCTGTTCTGCCCTCTTGCCTTCCTGCCATAACTGGTGGTCAGCTCCCCGTTCCCGATTCTCCGTAGTCCTTACTTTACAATCCCAAGCCCAATGGCCCCTTTTGAAACACCGGACGCATTGGTCTTTCTGTAGTGTGGGGCGGTCCCTGGCTCCCCGCTGACTGACGTGTCTCGGGGTTCCATACCCCCCTCTCGTACCTTGAGTGGCGTGGGTAACTCCCTCCACAATTGCGGCTGCCATCATACCGTATTCTTTCTTCCTAACCTTCCCTTCTTCACTTGCTCCTCCCTATTCACATATACCTTGTAAGCAATCTCTACTATCTGTCCCATACGCATGCCCATCACTCCCTCTATCTTCTGTAGCTTCTTTCTAATATCCGAGCAACTTTGACCAATAAATAGAGTAATCAGCAATCTCTGATTGTCTTCCGAATCTGGGTCTAAGGCCATATATTTCCGCATTGTGGTGGTTAATCTTTCCAAAAACACAGAGGGTGACTCTTTTGGTTCCTGCTGCACCTGGTATAATTTGGCCATATTCATTGGCTTCGGTATGGCATTTCTCACCCCATAAAGAATGAGTCTCTTGTAATTGGTTAACAGTGGGTGTGCCTCACCGGGGGTAGGTACCCATCGAGGATCTGCTATAGGGAGGACCACTTCAGGTGCCAGATCAGTGGCATTATTTCCTGTCCTTTGGTTTCGGGCTGCCTCCGCCCTTGCCTGGGAAAGAACGAGGCTCTTTTCCTCTTGTGTCAACAGCATATTCAAAAGTGTCTGTATATCCACCCAAGTGGGGTTGTGATTGGCAAAAATGGAGTCCCACATTTGGTAATGTTTATCTGGGTCCTCCCGTAACCCTGGCATTTGGTTTTTCCAATTAAATAAATCTGAAGTGGAAAATGGGGCATGCACAAACGCGACCTGGGCATTTGCATCCAACACCTCCCTCATTGGTGCCACAAAATTTATTTCCGAAACTGAGTTGGATCTATTCCTCCCGTATTGCTTTCCCCCTCTTAATGTCATGGGATCCTCCATTGTCTTTATAGCATTTATCAGCTCTTGTCTTTTCTTTGCAGTAGCCACGGGTAACTCCTCCCGTTCCCTCTCTGCCAATTTCTCATAGAGTCTTAACATGTTCTCATGTGCCGCGTCACGTTCCCTTTCGGTCTGAGCCAACTCCTCCCGTAACTGTCGGGACCGAGCCAACTCCTCCCGCACTCTTTCCGCTTGGTCGGGGTGCTCAGGCGGGGCAGTTGGTGGTGAAGCCCCTGCCTGGTCAGCATAGGGAGGCGGGTTCCCTGGTGGTGGCTGCGGAGGGGGCACTATTTGTTGTGGGGGGTGGGGCAGAGCTAGAGCCGGGCCCTCACCTGCACCCTCAGGTGGTGCCGGTGGTGCCACGACCCTCCTCCTAATGGCCAGATCATTAAAATCATCGCTGTCCGGCAGGACAGGTTTTTCCCCTTTGGACTGAGTCATGACCATTTCCAGCGCACATTCTGTTGGCGGATTACGGCTTACTGTCCTCCACCCCTCTGCATAATGCCAAGAGTCGGCCGTCTCTGGTAAGGCATCATACAGAGTGGATATTAGGCGACTGATTTTCTTACTGTCCCAAGTCCCACCCGGTGGCCACGAAATTCCCAATTCCACCCAATCAATAAGACAAAACTGTTCTAATTTCTCCGGTGTTGGTACCGGACCCCCCGCCGAAACAACCCCAATTTTGAAGCTCAAGAAATCACTCAATACACATTCAAGCGGTGTTTTACCCGGTTTTCCCTTTAAAGGCTGCCCACCCCTCCGCTTCGTCTTCTGGGCTGTCCCTTTGGCAACGGCTTTCGATGCATCTTGTCCCATGCTTGGGGTATTTTGGTGTCTAATACGAAACGCTCGTCCTTCAGGTGCTAAAAACCCACCCTGTCTGTCTGTAACTATCAGGTGACCCTCCCGGTCCCCGTTTCCCTTGTCAAGTGACCCTTTTTCGGTCCCTGGTTCCCCTTCTTTCTTTCTCAGAACACAGACAAGGACTTACGGACGAAAACAGAAAGGACAGACAACTTGCGCTTCCCTGCTGTCGTGGCCCGGCCTCTCGCGAGGACGCAGAAAACGCACTACTGGCCGGTCCGCTCTCGCTTCGGGATAACCATTAGGATTCGTCCCGTCTCATGCACACCTCATACACACTCTTACATTCACAAATTTCTTCGGCCCTGTTCCGGGCGACTTACCCCTTCCGAAGTCTGGCTTTACTCGTTTCGATTTCTATGGAGAGGCTTGGCGCTTACCCCGGCGCCCCGGCACGCCCGTCAGCCACGCGGAACAGGCCTCAACGGGGCCCGGAGCGCTCTTTCCGCTCGGCCACGTCGCCCCGGAACGCCGTGGGGCGCTCAATTGCCTGTCCCTTCGTGGTCGCCACTTGTAACAAACGCCCACAATATTCGTTTTATTGTTAGGCAAGGATCCGCTCCCAAGTACAAGGTTTCAATATTACTCAAGGAACGATGAAACGGTCTTAAAAGTAAAGCCAGAGTTTTATTGAAGCACTTGCAAGTGGAGAAACGAACAAAGCCGAGTCTGCCCCTCCCTGGTCGCAGCCAGGTCTTATACCCTTGGCACCACATACATCATGCATACATTAACTGCCTGCTCAGCCTACTTCCTTATTCCCGATCTTTTCCATATAAGGTCTTTTTGGCTCTTGGCCACATTCCTGAGACAGGCGTTGTCTCTTCACTCGGTGCCATTTGAAGCACTTGCAAAACCGGTTTTGCAAGCCAAGGTAGTTTACACAAAGAAAGAGATAGCCAGGCCAGCTTATGTAAACAGCAAAGTACGTGCCTATGGAATGTTCACTAAGTCACCGGTATTGTCTTTATTTTCCTTAAGCCAAGCAAATTCTACAAAAGCCAAATAAGCATTATTTCTTGTTCATTATTTTCTACAATGGCTTCTGCTGTTATCAAGAGCATACAGGAAATCCCTCAACAAGAAATACATGGACTTTAAGAACTAAAAGATGAAACATGTCATAGATGCAAAAATGCCCCGCACAGAAACAAACCCACATGGCAGGATTGTCATCATCTATGCCACAAGAATGCTCCACCATGGATTAGTAACAAAGATTGCAGAAAGAAGCCTGCTGCACAGAGAACCGTTACGAGGTCAGCCAAAACAACCAGACTGTTGCCATGCAAGCATAAAAACACTGAAGTAGAAGTTGTCAAAGAATTGTCCCCCTGGGGTCCTTTGCCCTCAGCACCCCAAGCAGGTTCTTTGCTTCTGAGAACAGTCCCAACTCCTTTGGGTCTCTGCTTCCCAGGCAAATCCTTCTCCCTTTCAGACCCAAACTCCCGGTAGTTCTGCCACCACCCCTCTTCCTGGTTACTTTCTCTGAGAGAGGGGATCTCGGAGACCTATGTGAGTCCTAAGAGTATTAACCCACATTAATCAACAGTAATCAGTAGCATCCAGCGGTCAAAGACTAGATTTAGAATCATTCGTTTCAAGCCAACACACACCATCTATAAAAGAGTAGTTTATTTAAAAGAAATAGAACGGTATATTCAAAAGAGAGCAGCAATTGTTTCCTTAAAGCTAATCACCCTCAGCCGGGCTACACGAGGTACATTGGTAACAAAGGTGAGAGGTTCAATACAGACAAAGAATATAACAAAGATCTAGCTAAACTAAGGTCCTATACTTACAGTAGAATAGCCTGGTTTCCCAATGGCTTTTTTTTTCTATAAAACTTCAAGCGAGTCGAGTAGATGGAAATAGGGAACAAAGACTGAAGGAGCATCCTTCATTTTTATGGAGTTTATCGGTCGACAAGGAGGGGGGAGGCAAATAGCCATATTCCGCCCCTGCCGTGATCCACTTCTTTGAAGCCTTTGAAGATAAGGGGCTAGAAAGCCTCACCCAGGGGTCCTGATCTACAACACCCCCTCTTCCTGACTTTTGATCTCAGGAAGCTGATAAGGGATAACAGCTAAGGTTCAGTTGCATCTTCTTGCAAGGTTGCAAATTGTCTGTCTGACACTAAGCCACAGATCTCAGTAGGGTGTCCTATGGAACCACAGACTCCCAGAATTCTCTCTGGTTGACCCATTTCAGCTTGACCAAAGTTAGCTATTCTTGACAGAAGTAAGACTGGATTTCTCAAAGGATATCATACACCATGTCCATAATGATAAACCCACCACCTCTACAAATATTTGCCAGGCTGCTAGTCCTGTTGGTTTTGAGGTTCAACAATGCACATTTGAGTTTGTCGATGATATGTCAGGAGCAAATAACAGCATTTACTCAATGACAAAGGATAAGATTTGTACCTCGGATGCAGAGGAGGAGTTAACAAACACACCAAACTGCAAATCACAGACGATAACTGATCCTCATCAACAACACACACATATTCAAATACAACAGCTCTGTAACAGGTCTGCAGATGTACACCCATAAATCTCACATGGTGGTGTTCAATATCAGCAAACAGACATTCAAATTATACCTGCTGTTCAAACTTTGAAGGATGCTTCACAAAATCAGTGTGAAGGATCTAATATGCCACTTATGCAACCCTTGAATGGTAGCAGCCTTGGCCAGACCACAGTGACAAAACAGGATTGAACAATGCATCAAAAATCTTACGTGTGAAAATCCTTCACCCATGATGAAGAAGAGAAGTTTGTTGTTGTATGTAGAAAACGCTTTATGAAAGTGAGGCTTGAGAAACAAGGAACGTGGGTTGGGACCTTGGTAAAATGAAGGCATATTAAAATTCATTATCCCCCAAAGCAGACAGTTCGAGCACTCTGAAATCATGTGTTCCAAGTAGTAAGATGGAACTCTTGCAACCAAGGAAGCTGGCTCACATACAAAACCATAGCATATTATCCACCAGTAACAACAATCCACAAGGTTCAGACAAGATCAGACAAGCACTGAATCACACACAGCTCTCCACTGACACGTTTGTCAACTTTCACAAAATTGCCGAAAAGTGTAATGGTTCTGCAAAGAACTGAACTCTTATAGAGTACACATTAAGAGCCATGCTTCTGTATTCTACTGTTGAAAATGAGATTTTCCTGGACTTCATCAGAGTTATACATCCAAGATGTTATGTACCAGGAAGACAATATATTTCTAATGTCATATCAACAAGCTTTTCAGGCCCTTAAGGCCTGCTTGATGAGTCAGCCAATACTGCAAACCCTTCAATTTGACAACAATTTGGTCTTACAGACAGATGTCTCAGAAGTGGGTCTGGCAGCTGAGTTGCTTCAAAGGGTACTGATAATGAATTGCACCCTATTGTCTATTGGAGTAGGAAGCCTTGTCCTATGAAAATAATTAGACCACTATTGGCAAGGAATGTTTGTCTATTGTGAAATTGTGCCCTTATCTGTTAGGCAGAACATTTGAACTCCAAACCAACCATTTACCATTGTGTTGACTGGCGAAAATGAAAAACTCCAACCCAAAGCCCCTATGGTGGTGTGTAGGTCTCGCAAGATTTTGATTTTTCAGTTTCCCATATTAAGGACCAAGATAATGTTGCTGCTGATGCTCTGTCAAGAGCCCATGTTGCTGATTAAACCAATCTTTGTTATGTGATTCAGGTATGTTTCTGTCAGTATCTGCCAGTTTATAGCCATTTTTGTATTGCTTTTGCATTTGTTTTGCAATTAGATTGTTTTATGGCTTTGACCTTCTATTTTGATGTATGATTATACTTATGTTTTAGGCATTGTTCTGCATATCTTATCTCATTAAAATAGCATTGTAGATTCACTTTTATATATTTCATAGTGGTTTTAGGGCATTTTAAGTTGCAGTATTTTTAAATGGTGGTGGTCTTAGAATTTTTATTATTATTATTATTATTAAGTTTATTTATACCCCGCCTTTTGGCAAAAGGCCCTCAAGGCAGCTTACAAGAAAAATAAACACAGGTATAAAAATACAATAATATACAATATAAACAATACAATATACAAAAATTAAATTAAATAGAAACATTATCATTATTTGCACCGCCAGAAAGAGGAGGTGGTGTTAGCGGAGGCGGCAGTTCTCAAGAGGCAGAAGGGCGACAGGCATTTATTACAGCGAAGCTGTTTGTTGCTTCAGTGTTGTCTCCCTCTCCATGTCCTCGGGCTCGCTCACCTGCTGCTCCCTGGGCTTCTATATTTGAGTTAAGGGTAGCTGTAGCTATTAGGTTAATTCCTTACCAGATGGCAGGAGTCCTTGAAAGTTTGTCATAATCATGGGGTTCAAACTATTTTGGGGGAGGAGCATGTCAAGAACACTTAGCCTGCCCGACTCCATCTTGTTTAAAGTAGCTCTGATGAAACAGAGTAAAAATCCCTTTCAGAGTTTTATAGTGTACATGCTGATTAGACCATGCCGGCAAACAGTGACTTGCAATTCCTGGCTTTTAAATTATGAGTCTGATAAAACCACCTGTGAACCAAGGCCAAAAATGCCCAGTTTATAAAACAAATTTCTTACAGCTGAGGTTTGGAAGCTTCCATCTTTTATGGGCCCTAATTGGCCATTTTCGTTGCTATGGTACTGACAAGCTTGATACATTGGAAATTTAACTCTTTGGTTGCCTGATTCCACCTCAGCTGAAGATTAAAGTTTAAAACTATTTAACAACCAGTTAAAGATGGAAGCCCCCCCCAAATACAATCAACAAGAAAATCCATCTTATATATTTTCCCTTCCCCATCATTTGATATGTAGCTATGATTTATTTTGTTTTGAGAACTGACTCCTTTTGAGGATCTTTTATGTAGATGTAAAAATAGTGAAAAGGGTTTGATTTCTAACTTACACAGCATTTTTCTAGACTTGGCTGTGGGGCACAATGAAGAGTCTAAAGATTATCTGGAAGACTGATGGTGGTATGGCAATTAATGATGAGGACTCGAATTCAGTTCAAGTATGGCCAGTTCTGAAATAAATTTCAGCCCATGAAAGAAACTTGCACATAGTTTTAATGGGTAACATACCACCTTTCAATACTGTAATTAACCAAGAACCTTTTTCCAGATTGTTGGCATGGTTGTATGGCGAGAGGAATATATCATCCTATGCGGTGTGAATGTTCAAAGGCACAGTATTTCTGGAATTTAGCCTTTCATGAAATTGAGAATGTAACTATAGAACATGTAGAGCCAAATTGTTTTTAGCTTTATTAAACATTTTTCTCAAACAAGAATTTGACAATTAAAGTGTTGATATATCATATTTTAATGGCAGCAATCTATAAGGATCTATAAGGAACTACAAAAGAATACTGGTGTAAAAAAGGCTTGGGATATAATTTTGGTTGAAAAGTTGACAAATAAATGAAAATTGGCCAGAGGAGCTAACAAGGATAGTTTTGGATCAGAATGGTTTGATTTTGCAAAGTACGTGAATAAAAAAACTAATGATGAAATTGTGCAACCTCAGTTCACTGCTTTATGGAACCAAGTCTTTTGTTTATGCTCTAGTAACAGTAAAAATGGTGACATTTATTCTGAATTTAATAGTGATTCATGCCTGTCAGTCTGTGGAAGTGAATTTTATTTATGTTTTAAGTTGTGTTCTTTGTATGTTTATTTCAATAATATACATTTAAAAAATAAAAAACAGATCCTTATAAAGAAGCACAATCATGGAATTTTATTGTATATTCTGTAGATTTTGACAAATAGTTCTAATCCAGATCTTGCAAACACTCAGTGGGAATAGAGGTTACGAATCTAAAGTGCTAATCTTACAAATTAAAGACATCCTTCACAGTAAAAATAAGATTCTTTGGGACAAGAAATCTAAGTGGGAAATACTAGAGTAACATGCACACACAAAAAAGATCATAAAGGACAATAATGACAAATTCACTTTCTCTTGTAGACAGACATTCTGGTTCTTCTATATCAGGGGTGGCCAAACCGCGGCTCACGAGCCACATGTGGCTCTTTGACATATAATGTGCGCTTTGACATATAATTTTTTTAGAAGTGTCTGTGAAAATTTTGTGAAGGAGGGTGGCATCATCAAATTGTAGGAAGCGAAAGTATGAAGAAGAAAGCAGAAATTTTAACCTAGAGTGGGAGGAAGATTTTGCATTCACCGTTAAAGGAGGTAAACCTTTGTGTTATCTGCAATGTGTCACTCAGTCATTACAAAGCCAGTAACTTGAAACGCCACTATGAAACAAATCACAAAAACTTTTCGTCTGATTATCCACCTAAATCAGAATTACGGAAAAACAAGTTAACTGTGTTAAAATCATCACTAAATAGCCAGCAGACACTGTTGACAACGTTCAGTAAGGAAGCCGATACAACGACTGAAGCTAGTTTTGTTATATCATGGAATATTGCTCGTGCTAAACGCCCATATTCTGATGGCGAATTTGTTAAGAAGAATTTAGCTGAAGTTGTTGCAGTGTTAGATCCAAATAACACAAAAATTCAGCGACTAATAGCACAAACACCAGCTTTATGCCACACTACAGAGAGGCGTATCTCCCAGATCAGTGCTGATGTTGCAGGCAAAATGCAAAATGATTTAAAGAATTCCCTTGCATTCAGCTTAGCTCTTGACGAATCTACAGACATACAAAACAACCCACAACTGGCGGTATTTGTTTGTTATGTTTCCTCTGATGTAACTGTGAAAGAAGAGATGTTGGACCTAGTGGCACTAAAAGAAACAACTCGTGGTGTTGACATTAAAAATGCACTTGACAGAGCCTTAACAAATGCTGATATTCCACTGGATAAACTCGTCAGTGTTGCAACAGATGGAGCACCTGCAATGGTGGAGGAAAATGCAGGATTAATTGCACTTAAGAAAAATGATCCCAGCTTTCCAGAGTTTCTCCCTCTTCATTGCATTATTCATCGTGAACACCTGGCAGCCAGATACTTCAAGTATGAAAATGTTATGAAATCTGTTCTTGAAATTGTCAATTTCATACGCTTAAATGGGAAGACCCACCAACAGTTCAAAAATTTTATTGAAGAACTGGAGCTTGAAGATAAACCCAGTGATGTCTCTTTCTACTGCATTGTGAGGTGGCTGTCAACCAGCAAGGTCTTGAGTAGGTTTGTGGATCTGTTGGAGCCTATTATTACTTTTCTTGAAGAAAAGAAAAGATTCTATTCCCAACTGGAAAATGATGAATGGATACAAGATCTAATGTTCCTTACTGATATAATGAATCATCTACAAACTCTCAACTTTGCACTCCAGGGGAAGGATAAGATTGTTTCTGATCTTACTCAGACAATTTTCAGCTTTCAGAGTAAAATAAGAGTTTTTCAAAGAGACATATTGTCAAGAAACTTCAGTTACTTTCCCATTCTCAAAAGGAGAGTAAATACATTCCCTGATATTGAAATAAAAGACCACAAACTGGAAGAATACAAAGATAAATTACAAGGACTGCTTGATAATTTCCTACACAGGTTTGAGGACTTGCAGAAGCTGAAACCCTGCTTAGCCTTTTTGTAAATCCGTTCATGGTTGATGTGATCAATGATGGTTGTCCAATTCTTGAACCTCTGGTTACAGAATCATCTGCTGTTGAAATGGAACTAATAGAATTACAAGAGGACCTGGGTCTAAAGATGATCCATAAATCCCAGTCTACAATTGAGTTCTGGAAGCAAGTTACAGAAATAAAATATCCTGAACTGAAGAAAACCAGTGTGCAACACATCTCAATTTTCAGCACAACATACCGCTGTGAATCACTGTACTCTGTAATGAAGTTTGTGAGGTCGAAGCATCGTGCTATCCTTACAAGCAACACCTGATGGAGCTAATTCATACATCCTTGACAACATATCAGCTGGATTTTCAATGACTCACAGCCAAGATGGAGACTCATAAGACCTCTACTAGCAGTAAATAGCCTGAAAATTGTAGCAATGTCTGTTTGTGTCATTAAAATATTATGATAAGACTATAATTTTGTAAGGTGGTATCTGATTAAAATATCTCTAATTTTATTGGTTTACATATTTTCCTCCATGTTTTGACCAGATATTTACTAAGACTAATAAATATCATTAAAATATGTTTTTACCCCTTTTATTTGCATATTTTTCTTAGATGTTTCCGTAGTTCATTACCGTATTAAATATACTCAATTAAAACAATAATCATTCAGGATTTTGAAAACATTTGGTATATATATGACGTGTACTTTGTGATTATTGAAACTAATACAAATTAACAGTTTGAAAACTACATGCATGAATAAATATTATTACGTACATATATTTCTTAATATTTATATAAAATTTTTGTAACAAAATGTGCATGTAACAATAAAAACGTGTAATATTTGTTCATGTCTTGCGGCTCTCAAACATCTGAAGTTTATCGTATGTGGCTCTTACGTTAAGCAAGTTTGGCCACCCCTGTTCTATATGTAAAATGCTACAAATGAAGGAAAGTATGATAGACTTCTCAAGTGATGTTTAACTTAAAATGCAATGCTGTAACACAGCAAAGAACTGTTTTTGGATGCAGGTGAGAGATAAATGCCTGGACTTGTCTGAAGCTGCTGTAAAAGTGTTGATGCCCTTTGCTTCATCATATATATCTTTGTGGGTTTTCTTCACTCATGGCAATTAAGTGCCAGTACTGCAACAAGGTACTCATTAGCATTGAACTGTGACTTGAAGAACTTCGTGCAACTTGTCTCACTGACTGTAAAGAAAAAATAATGTCCTTAATATTCAAGAGAGAGGGTGGTATATTCAATCTACAAATCAATGGTCTCAGCAAACCAGAAAATACAGCCCCTCGTGTGGATGCCTCATTTAGACAGCCTGAAAGGCTCATTCAGAGTAAGTGAATCAATGTTCTACTCTCTTGGTAGGGGGGGAAGTTGGGCCTCTGGCTTTTAAAAACAAACAGTGGGACCACTGGTACTTACATGGGTTACCTGTTCACCAGCTTCTTGCTGATGGCAGAAGTGGTGGTTGCTTTCTTGGCTGTGGAGATCCTTTTTAACAATGGGGAAACCATGAAACCACTGGGGGCATCTCTCCCTTGCCCACATCAGGCTGATGGTTTTTCCCCCCACATATGATGGGTGTCTCTTCCTAAGTCTCTTTTCAATGGCAGAGAGGCAGCCACTTCCATTCAGCCCCAGAAATCTGTTCATGTTCTGTGGGAGTATCGAGGCCGAGGGCGCTACCCCCCTTCTATTACCTTTCTTTTTGTTTGCTTTAATTTTCTGTTAAACCAATCTAGAGGAGATTGGTGGTGGGGACGGCATGTGGTGCATGTGTAGTTCCTGCAAAGGGTGAGAGCCTGCGTAGTGAACTGAATGGTAGGAGAAAGTCGCCAGATGCCTTCAGAGTGAGAGTCTGTAACTGGCAGAAGGCTGGCCCTCCCTGGGTGTGAGACAGGAGGAGGAGTAGATGGGCCCTGTGTGAAAAAGTTTGAATGGGTATGACTGTTCCCAATTATTGCAGAGGCCTTCTGAGATAATTGGCTCCACCAGCCTTTGTTGGTGGGCTTGCACTGGGTCCATATCAGGTGTTTAGGAGGAGTCTTAGTATGAAGGAACATGGGTGATGCCATCCCAATTTCAGTGATCATGGGTAGAGGGAAATATAGCCATGGGGATGTGGTGAATTACCATAGAAGATGAGGACAAGGCTATCTGCTCCTTGTTCCTTGCTGCCACTCCTCTCATGGATTCCTCGTTGCTCATCTGCTGTGCCCACTGGCCTGTGTGTTGTTGTTTAACACCAGCTTGGTACACAATAAGACCACTCTCATCCATGATTTGATTGTGGATAAAGGTGCCAATTTGGTGTGCATTACTGAGACCTGGGTGGGTGAGCTGGGAGTAGTTGATCTGACCCAGCTTTGCCCACTTGGATACTTCGGTGAAACACCAGCACAGGCTTCAGGGACGGGGGGCAGGAGTTGCTGTGGTCTACAGAACTTCCATCTCTGTCACCAGGAGCTGGCTGTGAGGGCCTGCACCTGGTGTCGGGCTGAGGAGACTGTAAACTAGGGTTGCTGCCAGTGTACCATCCACCCTGCTGCCCAGCAGCTTCTCTGACTGAGCTGGTAGAGGCTGTCTCGGCTGTGGTGTTGGAGGAGCCCAGAACGATAGTGCTGGGTGATTTGAAAGTCCATGTTGAGGCTGCCTCTAGTGTTCTGGCTCAGGACTTCATGGTCTCCATGACGACCATGGGGTTGTCTCAAGTCGTCACTGGCCCGACACATAGGGCAGGGCACACCCTCAACCTGGTTTTTGCTCCAGATGGAGGAAGGGGCGGTCTGGAGATAGGGGGTGGTGGATGTCACCCCATTGTCATGGTCAGACCACTTCCTGGTGAAGTTCAGACTTATGGCTCCAATCCTTCCCTGCAGGGGTGGTGGACAGATTAAGATGGTCCACTCCCAAGCCTAATGGAATCCACTGGATTCCTGAATGCCCTGGGGGAGTTCCCAGTAGATAGAGCAGGTGTTCCTGTTGAAGTGCTTGTCAAGCTGTGGAACAGTGAGGCGCGTCGGGCTCTCGACAGGGTTGCTCCCGAGCACCCTCTCCGGCACTGTGGAGCCCGGTCTGCACCTTGGTACACCAGTGAGCTAAGGGCAATGAAACAGGCTGGATGACGGCTAGAGCGCAAGTGGCAAAAGACATGCTGTGAGGCTGATCGGGCATGAGTAAAACATCAGCACCGTGCCTACTGTGTGGCGGTAAGGGCAGCAAAGAAGGCCTACTTCTCTGCCTCCATCGCATCCTCAAGTAGCCATCTGGTGGAGGCTGTTTACATCAACTCCAGGAAATGGAGTTTTAGACCCTTCGGAGGCCCACTGTGAATTGTTTGCAAGGCACTTTGAGGGTAAAGTTGCTCACCTCCATAGCCGTCTTGATGCCCCCTCTACATCTACTGCAGTCCCCAATGAGGTGTCCAGTGCAATGTCTGCTGCAACGTCTTGGGAATGGTTTCAGTTGATGCGGCCTGATGACGTAGACAAGGTGCTTGCGATGATGCGGCCAGCAACGTGTCCTCTCAACCCTTGCCCTTCTTGGCTTATTAAAGCTTGCCGAGGGGGTCTGACTGAGTGGATCCATCATCATCATCATCATCATTTTATTTGTATGCCGCCTTTCCACATAAAATTGTGCTCAAGGCGGCTTACAACAAGGTGAACAAAAATACATGTCAAAAACAATTGCAAAAACAATTTCCTAATAACAAAAAATAATAAAACAGTGACATAACAAATATAATAACCAAAAACAACTTTTCAACATTATGAACATAATAAAACAATTATTTAAAAACAAAAAGTAACCATTAACACCCCAAACCCCTAAAGAAAACCATTTACTGTATCTCCTACAAAACTTCATTTTTCAGAGGGGAGGCTTGTTTTGTATCAGCACATGTCTACTCAGAAGTACTTCTCACTGAGTTCGCTGGGGCTTACTCCCAATAAATTGGTGATAGGATTGCAGTAATCCTATCCCCTTATTTGAGAGTAAGCCCCATTAAACTCAATGAGACTTATTGTTGAGTAGACAGCATATAGGATTGCACTGTAACTCCTCTATTTGGCCAACAGTTACAGCATTTTCTTTGAAGGCGCACTTCATGTTGCAATCACATTTGAAATATACAATGCACAATATGTACTACTGCAGATTTGCTGCTTTCCATAAGAGATGGTCAGGATTTTCTCCCTTTTCGTTTCTCTTCATTACAACGTCTTAGGTTGGGTTTCTGATTTCTCTTCTATTAGGTCTTTAAATCCCAACTTTTCCAGCGGTTCTTTGGACATAAGTTGCCTCTCCATTCTGCATTCTAAATATTCTTTTGATTCCTGTCTGCACAAAGCATTCTCAAACCTATTTTCCTTCAGACACTTCATGAATTTTTCTTTGAATGCTGTACATTCACCGAAATGATCCAAAGGGAAAGAGCCTTTGTCTGGTGGCCTCGGCTTGAAGCTTTTAGTCCCGAAGTTCATAGCCGTAGACATGGCGACGATCCTCTCCCCTGGCAGCCGCTGCGCCTCTTAGCAAACAATGCACGTTACTCTACTAGAGTGCAAACCTAACTCTACCAGGGTGTGGTCAATGCCTCATTGCGGGAGGGAGTGGTTCTGGGCGCCTTGAAAGAGGTGGTGATCTGACCACTCCTGAAAAAGCCCACCCTGGACCCATTGGTTTGTGACAACTACCGACCAGTTGCAAATACCCCCTTTTTAGGGAAGGTGATTGAGAGGTTGTGGCACAGCAACTGCAAGTACTCTTGGATGAAACAGATTATCTTGACCCATCCCAGTCTGGGTTCAGCCCTGGTTATGGGACTGAATTGGCTTTTGTTGCCCTGATGGATGAGCTTTATCGGGAGAAGGACAGGGGGAGCGCAACCCTGTTATTCTTACTTGATCTCTCAGCGGCTTTTGATACCATTGACCATGGTATCCTTCTGGGCCGACTTGGTGAGATGGGTACTGGAGGAACTGTTTTACCGTGGTTCCAGTACTATCTCCAAGGTCGCTCTCGGAGAATAGCATTGGGTGACTGTCTTTTGGCCCCCTGGCAGTTGGTACCCTGTGGCACCCCACACCACATCTTGTCCCCCATGCTGTTTAACACC